>NW_016815913.1:4350469-4394775 GCF_001698545.2 Rhinopithecus bieti | reverse complement strand
AAAAAAAAAAAAAAAAAAAAAAAATTATGTGGGAAGGAGATCACGGTAGCTAGCTCACAGTATTGTAAGACCTCTTGATTGAAATCCACAACAACATCAATTCTAAGATCTTTAACATTTGTCACATTTTAATGTACCTGAATTTGCATTTCATCTTACGATGGATGATGCATTATATTTAATTGGCATATTTTCTTTCTTAATGGCATATGAAGCAATGATATTTCTTACAACTGATGATATATACATTTCATAAAACACTATTTGAGTTAAAATTGTCTTGCCAGTTTACGGTATTATTCAAAAGTCATGTTTTCTTGTTACTAAACAATGAACCATGAAACCGATCTCCCTGGCCTGTTCTGAACAACCAAAGACATTCACTGAGTTACAAAGTACCCAGCTGAAGCAGAAGATGAATTAGGTAAGTAGGAAAAAAATGTCTGTCTTGAAAAATATTATACATAATAGCCGCTCACTTGGTTTAATGATCTGCTGTTATGGTCCTGAAATTCTTTGTAATTTTTGCACAAGAGGCCTTGAATGTTTATTTTACACTGGTCTAGAAAAATGACGTAGCACATCCTGATGAGAAACTTACTCCGTTAAAAAATTAAAGTCTGTTGACTCTTCTTGCGTTCACCTTCTGGCCCCTGGCATGCAAGACTGTGAGTGTCTCAAAAAGAGTCATGAACTTTGTGAGTCTCAAATCAGCATTTTCAAGCATGCTTTGTTCTGTTTTCAGCCTTCGTATCCTCAGCCCACATAGGACAGCAGTTACAAACAGACCTTGGAATTCTGAAGGTTAGAAATAGATAACATATTTCAAAACCTTTAGCTTTTAAAAGAAAGGCCCTTAAGGAAAGCATGTGTACTTTTTTTTTTTTTTTTTTTTAATAATTTGAGGGAGAAAGCCCTGAAACTTCAAGGCATCTTTTCATACTTTTATACAACTCGTGTTTTACGCAACTCATTTTATATAAAGCAGATCATAAAGTTATTTTTTAAAAGAATATGACTAAAATAAAGTTACAATAAGCATCTTTTCTGGTTATATTTTCTATCACCACCTTATATATCCACTTTCTGTTTTATTGGGGATGAATATGATGCAAGCAATTTTCTCTGCTAAAACTAAAGTATGCAAGGAAATTAAAACCTCTCCTTTGAAATGTTTCACCTAGAGTCAGATTCTATGCAGCAATAAATTGTGCACATGATTCTATAAAACATATACTCCAGACTCAGAATTTCTGAGTGACTTAGTGAAGAAAGTGAGGATGTTGATGGGATGAAAGGAATAGACTCACTTAAAATGACACATTGAGCTCACAAAATTTTCTTAAGCAGATTTTGCCCAAATAGAAGACTGAAAGTTGTCTCTTTTCAAACATGCTTCGAAATCTAACAGTTCTAAAGGCTATGCCGTTGTGATTGGCCTCTCTACAAGTTTTAGGAAGTCTTTGCTGCTACCTAAGCAACAAAGATTCATCAAGACAAAGGCAACAGTGTTGAAAGGAAAAATAATAGGTGAAATATAAAAGGGATCACTGCAGAGGACCAAGAACACCCAAACCTAGACACTCATTTTTCTCCTGGCCTTAGGGAAATACATGCATGGAGGATAACAGCCAAAGGACATTCATTGTTACGATTAACTTTGGGGCCCAAACCACAATGTAAAACAGGAATGACCTGTCCTTGAAGGTGGCGAGCATGGGCACCATGGTGGGTGGCAAGGAGGCTGCTGCTGGTGAGGTGCTTGTTTCAGGAATACACAGTCAGCCAGCTTCGCAGAGCAGCCTAGCCCCTAAGGTCTTCTTGGAGTTCATCCTGCACCACCTACCCACTGACCACAACCGGCTGCCTGAATGAGCTGCTGTCCCTTTCTGTGGTCTGTGCTCACCACCTCTTCCTGGGCTTCAGTTACAATAAAGACCTTTCAGACAAAGTGATGGAACTGGCTGGTGGGGTTGAAGTGGAAGGCCTGCCACAGTTGACTACCAGAAGTGACTTAATGAATGAGTAGAGCTAAGGCAGAAGACCAATCACACTGTCCTCATAAGCTACAGGGGCTTAGAAATGAGGCTGGGATGAATGGGACGCCAGCTACAGCAGCTCTCTTAAAACTCCTGCTACCACCAACAAAGAAAGAGGCAGGTGGAATGAAAAGGAATCTGTCTAGATTGACTTTTTTTTTTAAGTTCTCATTCTTCCTGTAGGTATCACTGTAAAAGTCTGCATGAATATTTATGTATTCATAAATCATGCACTCTAAGATGAGTTCATCAACATTGTAAAAGCTCTTCTTTTTTTATTTTAGTTTTAAATGTCAAACTTTGTGTTTAAAATGCCCTTTTGTTGATGTAATAATAACAAGTAATGAACTTTATTGTTTGGATTTTTTAACAGTGGAAGGAAAAAAAGTGTAGGGGAAAAAACTGAAATGACTTAGGCTGGAGTACTCCTTTTGAAGATTTCTGAAAACAGATTCAATAACATCTATCTAATCCCCCAAAACCTGAGCGCAGTCTGTATTATATCAAGAGCTTAAATACAGTGTTTTCAATGAATCATATAAACAGCACAAAAGGTTAAGGATTATGTTGTCTGATAAAGAGGAATTTAAAATCAGAGTTCTTGGGTTCCCATTCTTCGCAATTTCACACTCATTCTTTGGATGCCTCCTCTCTTATTCCTCACTGGGAGTCATCTCATAGTGATGTAGATGTACTTGAGTACCTGGAGAGAGGGAGCTTTCTCCAAACCCACATTTCTTATGGGGGTCACGCTCTATAACTGCATCTGTCTCTAAAATTGTAGATTACTGCTTAAGTAGTCCAAAGTCCAAGGTATATATCTAAGTTCTTGATATGGTTTGGCTGTGTCCCCACCCAAATCTTACCTTGAATTGTAATAATCCCCACATGTCAAGGGTGAGGCCAGGTAAAGATAATTGAATCACAGGGGCAGTTTTCCCCACACTGTTCTCATGGTTGTGAATAAGTCTCATGAGATCTGACGGTTTTATAAATGGGAGTTCCCCTGCACAAGCTCTCTTGCCTGCTGCCATGTAAGACGTGCCTTTGTTCCTCATTTGCCTTCCATAATGATTGCAAGGCCTCCCCAGCCATGTGGAACTGTGAGTCAATTAAACCTCTTTCCTTTATAAATTACCCAATTTCAGGTATGTCTTTATTAGCAGCATGAGAACAGACTAACACAGTTCTATAATGCATTCTTCTCCAAAACAAATATAAAGAGGACATGGCCACCTTCTTCTAAAATGTCTACTGTTACCATATCACCAGCCTCCTTTTTCTGAGTTAGAATTTAGTCTAGCATCAAAACTTCTCATATTGTTTTCTCTACTTTCTCTTATATCTAGCAAACTCCCCAAAATGCAGTATCACATTTTTGACTCTATAGAGGCACTAGCCACTTCCATTCTTTTTACTTTTTATGTAGGTTCTAGGTAATTTGGGGCCAACGAGGAAGGAAGGTCAAGAGAAAATAATGACATAAGAATACTGCAATAATTTAGAAACAGTTCTTTTAAAATGAGTTATCTTTATAATGTGGGCACTGTTGTTATATAAAAACAATTCAACAGTTTTAAAACGTGTGATAAATATTACGGAACATAAAATTGTAAAACTTTATCACTTCCCTTTTAAACGTAAGAGGAAAAACAGTGGTTGGGAGAAGTAATTTCAAAAAATTTGTCTTAGTGAATAAGTGTATCTAACATTTTTTCAGTGGTTCTCTGCCAAGAGTGATCTTGCCCTCCACCCCTGCGTCAGTGGATATTTGGCCAAGTCTGGAGATATTCTTGATTTTCACAGCTCTGGGGGGTGGGAGGGCATTTCTACTGAGGTCAAGTGGGTAGAGGCCAGGTATGCTAAACACCCTCTAATGCACAGGGCAGGCTCTGCTGCAGAGAAGGTTCCAAATATCTATAGTATCATAGCTGAGAAACCCTGCTCTATTTTATGAATGGAAGAACAACAAAAAGAGCGTGGACTGAGTTCTTCAGGAAATACTTTCACAATTCCAAAATGGGTCACTTCAACTCCAGGGCACTCATCTGCTCAGGTGTTAGTCTTATGGAGACAGATACCAAGAGTCCAGTCTTCTCAATCAATCCTCTCTTCATTCATTCTTTATATTTTTAACTCCACCAGCTCCAAATCGTTCAATCTCCTCTAGTAATTGGACCAACTCTGCCCCCTGCCTATGATTTAAACAGCTGGAAGCTTGACTTTGACATACAGAAATCAGAAGTCTTGAAGCTCAAGGAAGCAAAAATCTGTGCACATGCTTAAAATAGCCTGGCTCAAAGAGTGTCAAGAGGTAGACACTCTAATCATAAACATTAGGGAGTGTGTTCTAAAAATGTTCAGAATAGAATCTGAAAATCTAGCAGAAAGTCCTTTGTCAGTTTGATTTTACATGAGAATCAGGCTTTGAAGCATTCAAGATTATACTCCTCATTTGTAGGAACTCTCAGAGAACACTGTCTTACCTTCCGCAGCTTAACTTTTAGCTGCCACCCCCATGATGTTTTGCTTCTTATACCAATTTACTATTATCATACTTCTGTTTCTTTTTTATCTCTTCAGTATAATGTGGGAAAATGACTTTTGTGGACATTCCTACTGTGAATATTTGCATTTTTGAACATTATCTGAATGACATCAGGAATTCAAACAATTTGAAATCACAGAGCCTTGCAGGTAGCAATCGGAATAATTTTACACAGATAGAAATTTTATGCTGAGCAGAAAACCATGGCAGTCACGCTCTAAAACACAAAAGAAAGCAGCCATAGCAGTGCAATAAAAAGTAAACATATGAAAATCAGCTGGGTATGGTGGCGGGCGCCTGTCATCCCAGCCACTCAGAATGCTGAGAGGCAGGAGAGTCACTTCAACCTGGGAGGCGGAGGTTGCAGTGAGCCGAGATCGCGCCATTGCACTCCAGTCTGGACAAGAGCGAAACTCTGTCTCCAAACAAAAAAATAAAAGAAAGAAAGAAAAAAAGAAAGAGGCTAAGTTCTTCACGTTGATTTTCGAATTTATAAGAAAACATCTATTCCTTCCATCTTACATATGAAAAACTGACATTACAAAATTAAGTAACTTGCTGAAGGTAATACAGTGCGCAAGCGCTAGACACTAGATTATGCAGTGGGATGTTAATGTTAGGTCCAGATTCAGGGTAAGAAAGTCAAGAGACAGAAGAACAAAAAAGGAGAGACTTTTGCAGTGACTACTACATTTAAGGTGTTAAAGACTTGTCAGTAAGAGAAAGTATTAAGCATCGGTTTTCTAACACTGTTGTTAGTTCTTTTAACCCCATGTTTTCTTAGGTGAGCCAGATTGCAAAGTCTCTGACATTAGGGAACATGTCTGATACTTTGAATCTACTATGGGACCAGGCACACAAATAAATGTACCTGTCTGTGAACTAAGCAAGCTTTTTGCAAAGTTAAAATGGGATCTGGTGATGAATGGGGTGTATTTACAGCTTGAGTCCCACTTTGTGCAGTGGAGGAGTTTGACTCAAGAACATTCAGGGCGTTTTGGCAGCCCCAGGAGAGGCGGGCATGTCTCTTCAGAAAACAAAATTTAATTTTTTTTCAAGATGCTTAAAAATAGCCTGGCTCAAAGAGTGTCAAGAGATAGACACTCTAATCATAAGCATTAGGGTTCTACACAGATATTAGAGTCTGGGTGAAAAGTTAGTACAAACAACAACAAAGAAACCCTAAGAAAGGAGATGCATCACCCAGGATGCTGCAGGCCTTGATGAGCATCGCTAATCTCAGTGTACCCAGGTTTAAAGCAATGGTCACAACTGGAGCTAGAAATTGACACAAGAATCTGTTGGAAAAGCCCAGGGTTCAAAAGTCCCATGATATAAGCTGAGCCTCCCCACAAAACAGCAGAGGAGAGACCCCTGTGACAAACAGAGGTTCCACAAGATGCCCAGATGTGGGACTGGAACAGGCAGTTGTGCAATGTGGCAGCTCAGCAAAGCCCTGGGAGCCACAGAAAGCAAACAGCAATGGGATGGGAAATGTGCAATTGTCCTATGATGTTTTTGGTGACTTGAGCTAGTGTTTGTCAACGAGAAAGCATCAGCACATCCAAAAGGATAAGTTTCACACATGTCTGAATCACGGCTCAGACTCAAATACTCACTCAGATTGGAATCAGATCCCCAGGAGGTCACCTGGACTCTTTCTGCCACACACACAGACTCATACAAGTAACAGGAATAATTTTTTTATTTCTCCCAGTTAAATGATGGTGGAGATAAATTAGGTCAACATTTCTTTCTTACAGCTATAAACCATGTTTTTCAGAGATTTAAAGTGGCATCATATTAATATTAATATCATCTTGATTTTGCTGCTTTATGTTAACCCCTGTGGTTGTAGGAACCTCCCATCTCCTTTAATTATAAATGGGAATCCCTGGGGTTCTCTCATTCTCACTGACATTCCTTTTGGCTCCCCCGTGGGACTCTCCACAGTTATATTTCCTCTCCCATCCAAGCCTCCAGTAGGACCATCTATGCCCAGGCCTCAGGTCCCTGAAACTGCATGAAGCTCACCACCTCCACCTCTGGTACCCACTGTGCCTCTAGGGCCACTGCTGTCACCAGTACCACTCATCACTGCCTCGGCCAGGCCCTGCAGGAGCCCTCCAATGCCACTCCACCTGCTGTGTACTGAACCTTTGTGCCCCCCCCCAATACGTATATTGAAACCCTAATTCCCAATGTGATGTTTTTTGTATGCAAATGTATATATTTGGAGGTGGGACCTTTGGGAATACTTACATTATGGGAGTGGAACCCTCACGATGGGATGGGATTAGTACCCATAAGAGACATAAGAGACATAAGAGGGCTTGCTAGTTTGCTTCCTCTCCATCTCTCATTCTCTCTCTCACTGTCTTGTGAGGACATACCAAAGAAGAGAGCCCTCACAGGAACCAAACTGGCTGGCACCTTGATGTTGGACCTCCCAGACTCCAGAACGGTGAGAAACAAAATCTGCCATTTAAGCTACCCAGTTTATGGTATTTCTGTTATAGCAGCCACCGCTGACTGACACTTCATCTTTCCTGCCTCTGTCCTGGTGAGTCCAGCTGGCACACTGGGGCCATGTTCTCTGCAGTCCTCAAAGGCTGAGGCCACCACACAGCAGGTCATTGCTGAAATGGGGGAATTGTCTCTCTCCCCTGAGTGTGAATACAGAAGTCAGGATACAGGCACTTCCCTCTACCCCTGAATTGTTGTGACATAGTTCTGTCCACTTTCACTCACTGCGCTCAAGCAAATTCATTGTAGGATGGAGGGCAGGGATCTTCTCTGGCAGTCCACCAGACTCATCAGACTCGTACTGGTTTGGAGCGGCACCTCACGATGGCATAAAGAGTTCTGCCCTACAAACATTACCAGGTTACATCCAGCACTTGGAGATTATTGGAAGCATATGAATACATGCCTCCTGAGCCTTCATAGCTATTGTGAAAACGTTCTTTGCCAGTCAAGCTTCATTTCACAAAATCAGCATTTCCATTTCAACAAAAACGGCATGTCCAATCCAATTCTGAGTGCTCTTACTCAACAACTTGACAAGCCCCAAAGTCATCTGCTACTGGAGTTTGGTGTGGGGGAGGGAGGTGGGAGGTGGGAGTAGCACGAGAGACACACACCTAAGCGTGGTGGAAGGAAAATGCTGTCCACTCTCTCCTGGCACCAGCTAGGACTGGTGAGGCCATGGGTGCTCCCTAGAGGATGTTGCCTGCAACTTCTCTAGGAACAAGAGACATACATGCCCTTCATCAGTGGTAGCCTTGCGGTAGCAGAGGCGTGCTGTGTAAGAGAGGAAATTGAAGTGCAGGTGATAGAGGAATCAGACGGCTTCTGGTTGGGAGCCAGAATCTGCTAACCTTAGAACTTTGTTAGGCTCTATAACTTGGGCCAGAGGGATATGGTGTGGTAAGAAGAATGTGGGCATTGAGGTGACATGGGGAGAATTCCCTAACGTCGAGAGGTAGTAATACCTCAGATAGTAATGGACAGTCATTCATAAGGGCCAGAGGCATATGGTGTGGTTAAGAAGGATGTGGGCATTGGGGTGACATGGAGAGAATTCTCTAACATCACCGAGAGATAGAATTGCCTCAGATAGTAATGGACGGTCATTCAGAAGGGCCAGAGGCATATGGTGTGGTTAAGAAGGATGTGGGCATTGAGGTGACATGGGGAGAATTTCCTAACCTTGCCGAGAGATAGTAATGCCCCAGATAGTAATGGACAGTCATTCAGAGGGATAAGGTGTGACAGTGAACAGCCCTGGTGCCATGCTTACTCCATGGAAGGCACCCCACCACAGGCTGTGATTCTTCACGTGCCTCTGCCCATGATGCGCTCAGCCCATTTTAACAGGACCTGTCTTCGAGAACAGCAAATAACAGGGCAGCTGACATATTGAGTCCACTTTCCTTTCCACTAAGGCTTGAAGAGGGAGGAGAAGGAGGGTGTGAATATCCTGGGATAGAGAGAGTGGTGGAGGCAGCAACAAATAGGTGAATCTGCTGAGGGGGCTGCAAGGAAGGCCTGTTGCCGAGAAAGGCCCTAAGCTTGGAAGTGCATCCTCCTGGAGAAAATCCAGCCTGTGTGGACACCATTCCGCTGACTCTGTTTATGTGCTATTTAGTACTCTGTGTCATTTCCTATTCTTCCTCTGCCTCACCATGTAGCCTTTCTGTACTTATCAAAGGATAAATTAGAAAAAAAATAAAGTGCTGTGAACTTCATATTAACCTATTGGTCTCATGGCTAGCTGCATTGCTGGAAAAGTTTATTCAGTCAGGAAAGCTGAGTATTGGCCAGTTTTGAAAAGTTATTTATAGATTTCCTTTATCAGTGTTTTCTAAAAACTCCATATTAACATGAAAAAAAAAATCACAACAGCTAGTTTTATTTCTTTTCAAACAAAGCATCTGTAACCAAGCAGAAGTAGGATTATTTATTTATTTTTTGAGACAGAGTCTCACTCTGTCACCCAGACTGGAGTGCAATGGGGCGATTTTGGCTCACTGCAACCTCTGCCACCCAGGTTCAAGCAATTCTCCTGCCTCAGCCTCCTGAGTAGCTGGGATTATAGGCGTGTGCCACCACACCTGGCTAATTTTTTTTTGTAGTTTTAGTAGAGATGGGGATTTCATCATGTTGGCCAGACTGGTCTCGAACTCCTGACCTCAAGTGATCCACCCATCTTGGCCTCTCAAAGTGCTGGGATTACAAGCATGAGCCACTGCACCCAGCCAGAAGTAGGATTTTAAATGATGGATTTATCCTGGGGATTTCTCCAGAATATTTGGACAAAACCCACTGAAGGTGAAGCACATGAGTTAGATATATAAAAACTCTCAGCATCAAGAGAAAGGCTCAGGTTCATACTATCTTGCTTATTTGTGGTATTATATAATTTATTGTACATTTTATAGATATGCCAGCCTTGTGAATTGTCTTCATTTCACTACAGAAGCTGCACTGAGTCAATTGCTATCTTGATGTGGGATTTTCTTTTCTGTTTTCATATTTATGAATTTGTCCTCCTGGAAAATATCAAGGTCAGTTTCTGCCATTTGTTGCAAAATGTGGAAGGTTTCACTGTAGGTGATGTTGATTATGCATGCATCCAAATATAGATATGGGTCTCAAATACTTATTTAAAAACTGAAAACGCTTGAGAATACAAAGGCACAAAATAAAACAAAACAGAAAACAAAAGTGAAATGAAATATGAAATATGTTTTCTTAATTCTCAGTGTTACACCTTAGGAGATAGCAGGATCTAGTCTCTGCAATGACTGGTTTTCAGGTGATAATAACAATCTCAACTGAAAATACGAAGGTGGGCCGGGCACAGTGGCTCACACCTGTATCCCAGCACTTTGGGAGGACAAGGTGGGAGGATCACTTCAGCCCAGGAGTTCGAGACCAGCCTGGGCAACATGGTAAAACCCCGTCACTACAAAACACACAAAAATTAGCTGGGCATGGTGGCACGTGCCTGTAGTCTCAGTCTCAGCTACTTGGGAGGCTGAGACAGGATTACCTGAGCCCAGGAGGCAGAGGTTGCAGTGAGCTGAAATCACGCCACTGAACTTCCAGCCTGGGTGATAAAGAAAGACTGTCAAAAAAAAAAAAGAAGGAAGGAAGGAAGGCAGGAAGGAAGGAAGGAAGGGAGGGAGGAAGGGAGGAGAGGGAGGGAGGGAGGAACGAGAGGAGAGAGGGAGGAGGAAAGAGAGAGAGAGAGAGAGAGAGAGAAAGAAAAAAGAGAAGAGAAAGAGAAAGAGAAAAGAAAGAAAGAAAGAAAGAAAGAAAGAAAGAAAGAAAGAAAGAAAGAAAAAAGAAAGAAAGAAAGAAAGAGAAAAGGAAAGAAAGGAAAGAAAGGAAAGAAAGGAAAGAAAGGAAAGAAAGAAAAGAAAGAAAGAAAAGAAAGAAAGAAAGAAAGAAAGAAAGAAGGAAGGAAGATGAAGGTAACACATAATAGTTTACAAGTTAAGGTTTTAAACAAATTGGAGTTTTTACTAAGTTGATATTTTCTTCACCTGGGGATGCATTTTTTTTTTTTTTTTTTTAAAGAAAATAAATAGCATTTCCAACTCCAAAACTAATTTGAAATGAAACATAAAGTCAGGGAAGATTTATGACTATGAAGTCCCTTTTTATACAGTCAGCTTGCACAGCTCTGGAATTCTAACTTCCTGGGCACAGCAAGGAGCAAAACAGCAAACACAATAGGTAAACACGGAGAGACAGTATCAGTGACTGGTGCTCCCCAACTGTTTTCCTAACTTTACAAACACATGTACAGACAGACGGTCTTCAAATTAGAAATCAGAGTAAATAAATCTTAAAGGACAGGAGTCATCTGTAGGGGTGGAAGTATACCAACAAAAGCGTGATAGGAAGGTGGAAAACTTTCACTTGGGTGCTGGAAGTCAGTGGAGAAATGCCTCAAATGTTCTGAGGAAAACTGAACTGCAATTCGACTAAGGGCAAAATCAAGACACTGTGGATATGCAGGGACTCAGATTTAATACTCACACTCCCTTCCTTTTCTTAATTTTTACTTTCCGTAGATTTTTGGGGAACAGGTGGTACTTGGTTACATGAATAGGTTCTTTAGTGGTGATTTGTGAGATTTTGCTGCACCTGAGCAGTATACACTGATCACAATTAGTTTTCTTTTATCCCTCACTCTCTTCCAACCCTCTCCCCCTGAGTCCTCCAAGTCCATTCTGTCATTCTTACACCTTTGCATCCTCATAGCTTAGCTCCCACTCATGAGTGAGAACATACAATGTTTGGTTTTCCATTGCTGAGTTACTTCACTTAGAATAATAGTCTCCAGTCCTACCCAGGTTGCTGTGAATGCCATTAATTCATTCCTTTTTATGGCTGAGTAGTATTCCATCACTCACACACACACACACACACACACACACCAGTTACCAGTTTTTTTATCCACTCTGTGATTGATGGGCATTTGGGTTAGTTCCACAAATGCACAAAAGTGCAGTGGCATTTTTGCAATTGTAAATTGTGCTGCTATAAACATGTCACACACCCTTTCATAGACATTATTATCCACCAAAACCAGGGAATAAATCAAGCAATAAATTAAGAAAGCTGTGGCTCCAACAATGGAGCCGGGAAGCCTGGGTCCTGGATGGCCACTGGGTTGCTAGAGATGAGTACATCTGGATTAGAGAGAGGGAAGGTGGGCCACAGGCAGGAGGTTTCCAGAAAAAAGAGAAAATTAGTGGGTCATCTGACTTTTTTATGTGATTTTTTCTGGTATTTTTTTTTTTATTGTGGTTAAGTATGTAGCATAAACTATACCATTTTAACTATTGTTAAGTGTGCAGTTCAGTGGCATTAAGTACTTTCATATTGTTAGGCCACCATTAGTGCCATTGCCAGAACTTTTCCATTTCCTCCAACTGAAACTTTCTGTCTGTTAAAGACTAACTTTTCATTCCACCTCCTCCCAGCCCAGGGCAACCACTATTCTACTTTCTGTCTTGACAATTTGAATACTCTAGGTACCAGATATCAAGGTATAATCATATGATATTTGTCTTTTTATGACCGGCTCATTTCACTTAGCATAATGTCCTTGAAGTTCATCCATGTTTCTTTTTTTTAGGCTAGTATTTCATTGTATGTAGATACCACGTTTTGCTTATCCATTCCTCCATCGATGGACATTTGGGTTGTTTCCAGCTTTTAGCTATTGTGAACAATGCTGAGATGAACATCAGTATAGAAATATCTGTTCCAGTCCCCAATTTCAATTCTTTTGGGTATACACTAGAAGTAGAATTGCTGGGTCATATGGTAATTCCATGTTTAATTTTTTGAGAAATCACCATGCCATTATCTATAACAGCTGCACCATTTTACTTTCCCACCAGCAACATACAAGGGTTCCAGTTTCTCCACATGCTTGCCAACACTTCTTATTTTCTGTTTTCTTGATAATAACCAACCTAAAGAGTGTGAAGTGGTATCTTATTTTTACTTTTCATTTGTGTTTCCCTAATGATTCATGATATTGAGCATTTTTTTCATAAGCTTGGCCATTTGTATATCTTATTTGGAGAGATGTCTATCCAGGTCAGGTCCTATGCCCATTTTTTAATTGGGTTCTTTGTTTTGTTGTCGTTGAGTTGTATGAATTCCTTACACATTCTGGATAACAATCCCTTATCAGATATAAAATTTGCTAATATTTTCTCCCATAATGTGGGTTACTTTTTCACTTTGTTGATAGTGTCCTTTTGTCAGAGGCATGTGAACCAGAACAACTCTATGTTGAATAGGAGCTGGGTAAAATGAGGCTGAGACGTACCGGGCTGCATTTCCAGATGGTTAAGGCATTCTAACTCACAGGATGAGAAAAAATGTCAGCACAAAATAAAAGTCACAGAGACCTTGCTGATACAACAGGTTGCAGTCAAGGGGCCGGCCAAAACCCACCAAAACCAAGATGGCAATGAGAGTGACCTCTGTGTGTGTGTGTGTGTGTGTGTGTGTGTGGACTCTTTAGGGTTTTCTATATGTGAGATCATTACCTTTTGTGAACAGAGCTACTTTTACTTCTTCCTCCCAAAGTGAAAATGAATTTTTAAATTTCCTTTTATTGCCTAATTGTCCTCACTATTACACTCCCACCAGAGCCATGAGAGTTTACAAATGCCATGGCAACATCAGGAAGTTACCCTATATGGTCTAGAAAGGGGAGGCATGAATAATATACCCCGTTGTTTAGCATATAATCAAGAAATAACCATAAAAATGGGCTGCTCTGTCTATGGAGTAGCCATTTTTGAAATTCCTTTACTTTCTTAGTAAACTTGCTTTCACTTTACTCTATGAACACGCCCTGAATTCTTTCTTTTGTGCGATCCAAGAACCCTCTCTTGGGCTCTGGATTAGGACCCTTTTCCTGCAACACCAGTATTTCACCTCCACGGTTAAGTTTATTCCAGCATTTTATTCTTTTGATGCTATAATAAATAGAATTTTTAAATTTCCTATTTAGATTATTCATTGTTAGTGCATAATAATGCAACTTATTTTTGTGTGTTGATTTTGTATCCTACAACTTTGCTGAATGTATCAGTTCTAATCACTGTGTGTGTGTGTGTGTGTGTGTGTGTGTGAACTTTTTAGGGTTTTCTACATGTGAGATCATTATCTTCTGTGAACAGAGCTACTTTTACTTCTTCCTTCCAAAGTGAAAATGAATTTTTAAATGTCCTTTTATTGCCTAATTGTTCTGGCTAGGACATTCAGTACTACACTGAAAGTGATGAAAGTGGTGAACGCAGGCGTGCTTGTCTTGTTCCCGATCTTGGAGGAAAAGCTTTCAGTCTTTCACAGTTGAGTATGATGTTAGCTGTGAGTTTTTCACACATAGCCTTTATTATGTTGAGATAGTTTTCTTCTATTCTTCACTTCTTCAGTGTTTTTATCATGAAAGGATATTGAATTTTGTCACACACTTTTCATGCATCGAGAGGATCATATGGTGGTGTTTTTCATTCTGTTAATGTGGTGCATTACACTGACTGATTTTCGTATGCTGAATGAAAGGACACAGTTGATAGACCTTTGGCTAGTATGACTAAGAAAAAGGGAGAGAAGTCTCAAATAACGAAACTCGGAAACGAAAGAGGGGACATTATGACTGATTTTACAAAAATAAAAAAAAATTATAAGGAAGTAACAATTTTATGTCAACAAATTAGATAAGCTAGTGAAATGAACAAATTCCTAGAAACACAGAACCCACCAAGACTGAATCATAAAGAAATGAAAAATCTGAATAGACCTAAACTAAAAGGTGATTGCATCAGTAGTCAAAAGCCTCAAAATGAAAACTCAGGAGCAGATGGCTTCACTGGCAAATTCTACCAAACATTTAGAGAATAATTTATACCAATCCTTCTCAAACTCTTTCAAAAAATTAAAGAGGAGGGTACACTTCCTAATTCATTCCATGAGTCCAGCATTACCGTGAAACCAAAGCCAGACAAAGGCACTACAAGGAAGGAGAACTACAGACCAATATCCCTGATGAATATTCATGCAAAAATTCTCAATAAAATACTAGCAAACTGAATTCAACAGCATATAAAAAGGATTATACACCATGAACAAGTGGGGTTTATTCCTGGAATGCAAGGCTGTGCCAACTAGACTGCACTGCTGAGTGCCCAGATTAAACCTTATTTCTGGGTGTGTCTATGAGGGTGTTTCTGGGTGAGATTAGCATTTGAATCAGTGGACTCAGTAAAGTAGATGGCCTTCCCAGTGTGGGTGGGCCCCATCCAATCCACTGAAGATCTGAATAGAACAAAAGGTGAAGGAAGGATGAATTTGCTCCCTTTTCTTTTTGTCTGCCTGCTTGAGCTGAGACATTGTTACCAGAAAGGGGTCCCAATCCAGACCTCAAGAGGGTTCTTGGATCTCGCACAATAAAGAATTCAGGGCGAGTTCGTAAAGTGAAAGCAAGTTTATTAGGAAAGTAAAGGAATAAAAGAATGGCTACTCCATAGACAGTGCAGCCCCAAGGGCTGCTAGTTGCCCATTTTTATGGTTATTTCTTGGTTATATGCTAAACAATGAGTGGATTATTTATGCCTCCCCTTTCTAGACCATACAAGGTAACTTCCTGATGCTGCCATGGCATTTGTAAACTGTCATGGCGCTAGTGGGAGTGTAGCAGCCAGGACAACCAGAGGTCACTCCCGTCGCCATCTTGGTTTTGGTAGGTTTTGGCCAGCTTCTTTAGTGCAATCCTGTTTTATCAGCAAGGTCCATCTGACCTGCATCTCGTGCTGACCTTTTATCTCATCCTGTGACTAAGAGTGCCTTAACTGTCTGGGAATGCAGCCCAGCAGGTCTCAGCCTCATTTTACCCAGCCCCTGCTCAAGATAGAGTTGCTCTTGTTTACACATCTTCTGACAACGTCAGTCTCCTGCCATTGGTTTGGGATTTACACCATCAGCTCCCCTGATTTTTAGGCCTTTGGACTTGGGCTGGAATTACACTACAAGCTTTCCTGAGTTTCCAACTTGCAGACAGCAGATCTGCAGTTCTCAGCCTTCCTAATCATGGCAGCCAACTTCTGATAATAAATCTTCTTTTATAAATATTCACCCTCTCTCTCTCTGTCTCTATCATCTATCTATCTATCTATCTATCTATCTATCTATCTATCTTATCCGTCTATAATTTTCTTTTGGTTCTGTTTCTCTGGAGATTCCCAACTAATGAAATTTTAATCAAATACAAAAACAGTACTCATAGGCTCTGCCCCTGCTTCATGTGACTGTCACAAATTATATCTTTATAATACTATTTTATGCTCATTAACATAGATTTATAATTATTTATTACATATTTATCTCTTAAATTCTGTATAAAATAAAGATTGAGTTATAAACAAAAAATACAATAATACCGTTGTTTTCTATTTATCCATGTATTTACTTTTGCTGAAGAATGTCATATTTTTGTATGGCTTCAAGTTTCTGTCTAGTGTTTTTTCATTTCAACTTAATCCATTTTTGGCATTTCTGGTTGGACAAGTCTATGGTAATGTATGCGTTCAGCCTTTGTTTGGGAATATATTAACTCTTCCTTCCTTTTTATTTATTTTTTCTGAGACAGAGTCTCGCTGTGTCACCCAGGCTGGAGTACAGTGGCATGATCTTGGCTCACTGCAACCTCCTCTTTCTGGGTTCAAGTGATTCTCATGCCTCAGCCTCCCAAGTAGCTGGGACTATAGTAGAGATGGGGTTTCACCATGTGTGCCAGGCTGGTCTCGAAGTCCTGACCTCAAGTTATCCACCTGCCTTGGCCTCCCAAAGTGCTGGGATTACAGGTGTGAGACATAAGCCCAGTCTTCCTTCATTTTTGAAAGACAGTTTTGCCATACATAAAATCCTTGATTTTTTTTTTCACTCCAGCAATTTAAATATATAATCTCATTCCTTCTGGCCTCTTATAAGGTTTCTGCTGAGAAATCTGATAATCTTATTGAGGCTTCCTTGTACATGATGAACATCACTTTTCTCTTGCTGTTTTCAAACTTCTCTGTCGTTTGCTTTTGACAATTTGATTATAGTGTGTCTCATTGTGGGTCTCTTTGGGTTTATCCTACTTAGTGTTCATTGAGCTTCTTGGATAATATAGCCATGCCTTTCTCCTAATTTGGGACGTTTTCAGCCATTATTTCCTCAAGTAATCTATCTGCCCCTTTCCCTTTCTTCTCCTTCTGCAATTTTTACAATCCCTATGTTGGTCTGTTTGACGGTGTCTCATACGACTCATAGGCACTTTTCACTTGCCTTCATTCTTTTTGCTCCTCAGACTTGATAACTTCAAAAGATTTGACTTCATGTTTGCTGATTCCTTCTTCTGCTTGTTTGAGTCAGCTGTTGAACCTCTCTAGTGAGTTTTTCAATTCAGTTCTTACATGTTTTACTTCCAGAATTTCCTTATTGTTGTTACTGTTTATAATTTCTGTCTGTGGAGGTTTTAATTTTGTTCCTACGTCATTTTTCTAATTTCCTTTCGCTCTTTGAGCATACTTAAGAGAATTGTTTTAAAGTAAGTTTGAGATGTGTGTTACTGCAGGCATTGCTTCTGTGGTTGTATTGTGTACTTTTGAATGAATTATGTTTTTTTGTTTCCTTGCATCTCCTGCAATTTAAAATGGGTATTTTAAAAAACAGCCACTTTCTCCAATCTTGCAAACTGGCATGGAAAACCTTCAGTAATTTACGAGCCCCTGAGCCTCAAGATCAGACTGGGGTTATGGTTTAAAATCTTCTCAGGTCTTTTCTGAACATGTGTCCTGACTTGGTCTATGTGTGTGTTTCCCCTACCACCCACCCTAATTAATTTTCTCTGGCTGCATTGGGAAATTCTTGATTCCCCCAGAGTCTTATCCTAGCTTCCTATGGACTTAGATGTCCTATCGTAATGCTCTGTCCATACTCTCTTGCTCCCAAGTGCCCACGGATCTGCATTCCCTTTGCAGTTTTCATGTACACACCCACCACTGCCTTCTACAGCTTCTAGCCTGAGATAAAATATGCCAGTGTCCCCTGTCTGAGCTCTGAGTCAGGCAAGGCAAGACTAGACCCTCAGGTCTAGAAAGCTCAGAATGTTGTGAACATTTCTACCCTGCTCTTTCCATCCCAAAGGGAAAACCAGGAATTAGGCTACTTCCTCCAGATTTCACCATGCTGGGAAGGTGAAACAAGGTAAGTAAAAATGTTATGAAATTTCCTACCATATTGAAGGTAGATTTTTCTTGGTTGAGCTTTTTTTGGTTGCTGTAGATCTTTGACCTGTTTTCAGAGTTCCTATAAAGTTATTTTTGTCACTCTAGTGGTTTATTTGGTGTTTCTATGGGGGAACAAGGGCCTGAAGCATCCTCATCCACTATCTTGCTGATGTCACTCCTAATAAAATATTTCTAAAGAACATTGGTGATGGGTGAATAGCACATGAGAAGGTGCAGTTATGTGTGTGGCTTCATTCGATTTCATTCCTCTGACAAGAAAGAATCAACTAGAACCCAGAAGATAGCCCCGTTAATTCAACTTGTTTAGTGAGAAAAAAATACTGTATTAGTATGTGTATATCTATTTCATTCAATTCAATCTAATTTAACAAGTTTGTTTTAGCCCCTATAATTAGCAAAGAAAATAAAATATTTGGGTAGTTGTATAAAAAAAAGCAATGCATAGAGAAAAGAAAAACAATAAAGAATAAATTTATGAAAAGAACCAAAAGGAACATTTGGGAAAAATTTATGAAAAGTTAGCTAACCCTCATAGCAATAGTTTATTTCATAAGTGTTGAAATGGAATATGAATAAGCAGAAAAAATATGACTACAATTTAGGAGCTAATGATGAACTCCAAAAGTGTGAAAAGCAGAGGTAATATAAAACATATACTTCTGCTGGGCCTAGTGGCTCATGCCTGTAATCCTAGCACTTTGGGAGGCCAAGGTGGGGTGGGGGAATAGCTTGACAGGAGTTCAAGACTAGTCTGGGCAACATGGTGAAACCTCATCGCCACTAAAAAATTAAAAAATTAGGGCCAGGCGCGCTGGCTCATGCCTATAATCTCAGCACTTTGGGAGGCCGAGGCAGGTGGATTGCTTGAGGCCGGGAGCTCAAGACCAGCCTGGCCAACATGGTGAAACCCTCTCTCTACTAAAAATACAAAAAATTAGCCCTGCATGGTGACGGGTGCCTGTAATCCCAGCTACCTGAGAGGCTGAGGAAGGAGAATTGCTTGAACCTGGGAAGTGGAGGTTGCAGTGAGCCGAGATCGTGCCATTGCACTCCAACCTGGGAAATAAGAGTGAAACTCCATCTCAAAAAAAAAAAAAAAAAAAAAAAAAAATTAGTTGGGCGTGGTGGCACGTGCCTGTGTTTCTAGCCTCTAGGAAGACTGAGGTGGGAGGATTACTTGAGCCTGGGAGGCAGAGGTTGCAGGAAGCTGAGATCACACCACTGTACTCCAGTCTGGGTGACAGAGTGAGACCCTGTCTCAGGAAAAAAACACAAAAATCCCACAAACAAAAACCTCACATTTTCTTTTTTCTATAATCTTTTCATTACTACTTCTGCTGTTTTCCACGCACCCTCATTTCCAAAAAAACGATTTCCTAAGTAAAAGTAAAATTACTTGCGATAAGTTATACCGCAAAGAAAACATGGCTGTTTACTAAATATAATAAATCACTTAGGAAAACCATTTTGGTAAACCATTGATTTTTGAAATTTAAATGCTGGAATCAAGAACGAAACACACCTGCAAGAGGCTACATTCAGGTAAGCCTCTCCAACTTCTCTGAGCTCAAACCAAAGTGATGCATTAGTTTAACAACAATGAATCTTTCCAGAAAGTCGCATGTTTTCCCAATTACATTTTATTAGTTTGGTTGAAATCTACTCTCTTTTTAAACTACTTTCCTTCATTTATTGAACTGAATGTTTATATCCCCCTAAATTCATATGTTGAATTCCCAATGGGATGGTATTTGAAGATGGGACTTTGGGGAGACAATTAGGTTTAGATAGTATCATGAGGGTGTGGCTTTCATGATGGGATTCATGCCCTTCTAAGAAGAAACATAACAGCTTTCTGTCTCCAAGGCCACCACCTCACCTGCCATTAAGGACACAGCAATAAAGTGGCCATCTACAAGCCAGGAACAGAGCCATGCTGGTACCTTGGGCTTAGATTTCTAGCCTCCAGAAATGTGAGAAAATAAATTTATGTTGTTTAAATCACCTAATCCATGGTATTTTGTTATGGCAGCCTGAGCAAATTAAGAAGTATTTACTGAGCACTTTGTGTGCCCAGCAGTGGGGTAAATGCTGAGTGTGAAATAAAACTAAGACACATTGATCTGAAGAATCAGAGTCTATCTTGGGCAACTGACATATAAACCAATAATTTAATACCAACTGATCGGTGCCGCAGTAGGTCAAAACATAGAGCTCTGTGTGAGTACAGAGGAAAAAGCCTTCATGTCTGCTATCATCCAGTGGCTCTATTTCATGTTCGAAAACGTCCTTAAGCCTCTTATAATTCCAAAATTCTGAGGTCCTGCATGATGGTGAGTTTTCATGTTGTGTATTTGGGACTCATCTCCTGTCCTTTCATGCAAGATGCATCAGTGCATAAGTTAACGTCTCTGTATTTTCTTCCCAGTTTGGCATTTGACCAGATTTTGGGATAGTCACACCTCTCCAGCTTTTTCTGTTTTTCCATCTGTAAATTGAGATGTTAATGTTTGTCATAAACTTCTGTACATGGATAAATTAAACAATGGGATAGTGCTCAAAGTGGGAAGGGAAAAAGCAAGCAAGAAGATTCGTGTTCCATTAAGGTGATAAAAATAATGTAGGACAATAAATAATAAAATTGATAAGGCTAATTCTCTTAAGCCAGTGCTTGTTAGATTACAATGGGCATACAAAGCAAATGCAGCTCTTGTTAAAATGCAGGTTTCGATTCAGAAAGTCTGGGATGGTCTAAGATTCTGTGTTTCTACAGGCTCCCAGGTAGGCCGATGCTTCTGCCAGGTAGACTACACTATGAGCAACAAGATTTTAATGATTTCAGGCCCTACTGTAAGTGCAGGTATAATTTTCACAATTTCTAAATGTTTATTTACTTACCAAAGCCACTAAGACATCACTTAAGATGGTGGTTCTCAAATTTTTTGGTTTCAGAACCCCTTTTACAATCTTAAAAACTGCTGTGGAGTGCTTATGTCTATCTGTACTTAGCATATTTGAAATTAAAATTGAGAAAATTTTAGAACACAGGAGTATATCACCATATATCCTATTATTTTTCAGACTCATCATGTTACTCCATATCCTGTAGCCTCAAGAAAACACTACACTCATGAGAGACTGAGAATGAAAAAGCAAATAGCGTTTATTACTATTATGAAAATTCTTTTGACCTCCCTGATCCCTTGAAAGAAACTGCTGATTAAGATATTTTCCTTCCTTCCTTCTTTCTGCCCTTGCTGTCTTCTTCCCTTCCTCCCTCTCTCTCTTGATTCCCTCCCTCTCTCCCTCTCTGCCCCCCTCTCTCTTTCCTTGTTTTTTGTTTCTTTCTACATAAGATCTCACTCTGTCACCCAGGCTGCAGTGTAGAGGTGCAATCGCAGCTTACTGTAGCCTAGAACTCCTAAATGCAAGTGATTCTCCTGTCTCAACCTCCTCAGTAGCTGGGACTACAGGTGTGTGCCACCATGCCCCACTAATTAAAAACATTTTTTTTTTATTTTTATTTTTTATAGATAGGATCTCACTATATTGCTCAGGCTGCTCTCAAACTCCTGGCCTCAAGTGATTCACCTGCCTGGGCCTCCCAAAATGCTGGGTTTACAAGTGTGAGCCACTGCACCTGGCCAAGACATTGTTCTTTCAATATACATAGCTGTACCACAAACACTACTAAATGAATCAGAAAACAACCTATGGTCATTTAATTCAGTTAAAGATGCCTTTCTTGAGAACCTAATATATACAAATCAAGGTATCCAAGTTTTTCCATTAAAATGTCTGATTAAAGCTGTAGTTCTTATCTGTTAGAATTTTAAGAAAATATCAATCTGATCTCCATCCAAACCAATTAAATTAATATCCCTGGAAATTAATATTGTTTAAAAAACAAAGAGGTGATTCTAATTTGCAGCCAGAATTAAAAACCACTAGGTTAAGGAAGCAGGATATAAAGTACAGAGGCCCAAAGTAGAAGAAAGTGTGCACATGGGGTCAACATTGCTTAGGGGGTCAGATGGACCAGGTTAGAGTCTCGGTACTATTGTTATCTAGCTGTGTGATCTTACACAGTATGTTTATCATCCCTCACTTTCAATTTCTTTAACTATAACTTGGGATAGTAAGGGCTCAAACTTATATAGGGTTGTTCTGAGGATTAAATGAGGAAAAGCATGGAAAGCACATGGTAAATATTCATCAAATGTTAGCATTATTAATAGAGACATTAAGCACTGCAAAATCTAACCAGACAAACTATGAATTAAACACATCTTGTGGGATGGAAGGTAGGTTGTAAACATTTGATATGGACCTGGAAGGAAGATAATATTCATCTGAAGGCAATTGCCATCACCCCTGGCACAAACGGGCTTAACACAGCTTGGGGTATGATTGAATAGTGTGTTTTTGTTTTTGTTTCTTTAATCCTTGATGGAGAAAAGGAGCCAAAGTAGTAGATTTAGCAGAAAGGATTTTTGGCTACCGTTGATGGGTTCTGAAAGGGTTCATTGATCTCCAACACTGGATCGTTCACGTCCTGAGAAAGGAGCTCACCTGAAACCATAATAAACCAGCCAGGCTATACTGCATAAACAGTCCCATTTACTGTTAGTATATAAACATTGCTTTGGCATTAATATAGAAAATATGAATCAGAGGGTCCTATTCATAAATACAATATTTGGATAAGAAGAAAAGCCACCATAGAGTTAATTTGCCTGTAAAGTCAAAGGGAAAAAAGAGGTGGAAGTAGAAATTCTGCTGTCAGTTTCAAGTAACACTTTGGATACATGGCAATTACCTGGTTAATCTGGTCAGTGTGGAAAAATTCAAGAACTCTTTCAAATTGGCTAGCCACATTAACCAAAGTATTCAAACAAGTAACAAATTTCTACTTCGTACTGGGGAGGGGGTACTGTTAAAAATATGTAACAAAATAGTACAGTATAACAAAAATGGTACAGTATAGGAACTAACCATCAGAGCAGATAATTGCCCAAGCAGACCCAATGTCAACTGTAAATATACGGTTCATCTGTACTTAGGTGTACCCACTGACTATCAGCTTTAGGATGGATAACATCTCTTGTCTCTTTTTTCTTAGCACTCTTTCATGAAAATTAACTCTTCAAGATATGTTACCTAAATATTTAATGATCCCAGCTGGTTTTATGTACTCATCATTTTAACCACTTAACAACAACATTCTTTATTTTTGATTGCAGAGACATCTGAAGAAAAATAAAGAATTTTAATGCTCTGTGTCCTTTCAAAATAGATCATTTAGAATACTGTTAAGATTGTTTTGCCAGGCATGGTGGTTCTCACCTGTAATCCCAGCACTTTGGGAGGCTGAGGCAGGTGGATCATGAGGTCAGGAGTTCAAGACCAGCCTGGCCAAAATGGTGAAACCCCATCTCTACTAAAAATACAAAAAATTAGCTGGGCATAGTGGCAGGCACCTGTAATCCCAGTTACTCGGGAGGCTGAGGCAGGAGAATCGCTTGAACTCAGAGGGCAGAGGTTGCAGTGAACCGAGATCACACACTGTACTCCAGCGTGGGCAACAGAGACTCTGTCTCGAAAAAAAAAAAAAAAGATTGTTTTTTAAAATGGCAGAGTAAAACTACAAGGACAGGTAATAGAAATGCAAGCTCCATCCATGGCAACACTAGGAAGTATATATATAATAATATATAAGAAGAGCTGGCAAAATCAGTGGAGATCAAAATACCAAGAAAAAGTGTCCACAGCTGCAGATCTCAGAGAAACAACAGAACACAGTTTTCCAAGGTTTGTCCCTTAAAGGGATAAAACCAACAATGTCTTGTTTGAAACAACATACGTAAGTACTCTTGATGGCTTCAGGAAGCCTGGAAGGTATGGCTGAATGAGGAATCAGAGACAAGCCACCTTTGCAGAAAATGACCCATCAATTAGATTAGAAGGCAAAATACTGAGTTTAGTTAGATAAAGAGATATAAGGTTTCAGTAGCTCATCACATGCACACACAACCCTGAATATTAAGAATATTTGCCAGCTTGAAACATGGCACTGATCCCTTTTCCCACAAACCTCTAACAAATAGCTGATCCAAAAATAATTTATGTCCTTTGAAGATACTGTAAAGAGGAACAAGGGGTGAAACAAATTTTAAATACCACACTTACGTCAGAAAAAAGTAAGTTGCATTTAACAAATGAACATTTTGACCAAGTATATATCATTGTAAATTTTAACTCTTTAAGAAGCAACTACTTCCCTAAATCAAGAGCATAAAGCAGCAATGCAAGAGCTCAGAGAAGTTATAGTAGGACAATAGAAAGTGATGAAACATGAATTGATAACATAGGAAAAAGTGAAATGTAAAACTATAATAATTCTACAAACAAAGGTCAAACTGAAGCAAGTGAGAAATACAGTAAAGATTATAGAGAAGAGAATTGAGAAAAGCAAGTAGAGTATATGAAAATAGAAAATACTGTACCTGTAGTTAACAATACAGTATTGTACACTTAGAAATTTTTTAACAGGGTAGATCTCATATTAAGTGTTCTTACAACAATAAAATAAAGTTTGAAAAGCAAACAAAAATTAAATTAAGGCTTATAAGAGTTACAAGAAAATATAAATGGCAGAGAGAATAAAAAGGCATAATTGCTATCTGAAGAAGAGGACAATATAATGAAAGTGGAAAATATTTATTAATATAATTGTTTTTAACTTTCAAGAATTGAGTGAAGATTTGATTCTACAAATAAAGGTGACATGCAATGCTGCAGGAAAAATTGATATAGAACAATCATTGTTAAGATGGTCTAGTAAAGTCACTGAACTTCAAAGATAAAATATCAAATCAACGAGAGTGGAGGAAAAATACTCATGCTGTTCTCAGACAACTTTAATGCTATATTCACTACTAAAAATGACAGTCTGTAAAACCTCCAACATTCTCAATGAAAAACAGTAACTAAGAATTTTATTCTTAGATAGGGTGAACAACTTATCCTGGTTTACTCAAGACTGTCTCAGTTTTAGCACTGAAAGTTCTACATCCTAGGAGACCCCTTAATTCCCAGGCAAACTTTCATTTCAAGTGTCTGTACAATGCTTATTACAATGTCATGTATTAGGCTACAGTGAAAAGCTCAGTGAATTTCCACATGTATAAATAATACACATAACATTCTCTGGTTAAAGTAAACCTAGAAATTAATACAAAAGCTAAAAAATAGAAAAATCTCTGCCATTGCCAATTTTCTTCCACCTCTGCCACCTTTGAGACAGCAAGACCAATACCCCCTCTTTCTCCTCCTCCTCAGCCTACTTGGTCTGAAGACAATGAAGATGAAAACCTTTATGATGATCCACTTCCACTTAATGAGCAGTAAATATATTTTCTCTTCTTATGACTTTCTTAATAACGTTTTCTTTTCTCTAGCTTACTTTATTGTAGGAGTACAGTATATAATATACAAAATATGTGTTAATGATGTTTATGTAATATATATATAACATAGAAAATAAGTGTTAATGATGTTTATGTTATCATAAGGCTACCAGTCAACAGTAGGCTATTAGTAGTTAAATCTTGGGGGATTTAAGAGTTATACACATATTTTCAATTGTTTGGGGTTGACACCTCTAACCCCTGCGTTGTTCAAGAGTCTACTGTATAATGAAATAGTTGGGGGAAGAAAACTGATTTCTTAAACTACTTTGAAATAAGTCAACACAGTAAGATGGATTGCTGGATAAACAGATATATAGAAATAAATGTTACAAATGACAAAGAAAATGTTATTGGTAGAATCTATGAAATCAGTAAATCTATGTGTTTCCCGTATAATTTTTTTCAACTTTGTTGTACGTTTAGAATTTTTCACAGCAAAATATTGACAAAAAAATTATCTCAAGAAATTAGAAAGCAAATGACAAAAGGAAATGAATTGGAAATATTTGGTAAGTATGAAAACTGAAATTGAGGTTGGGCATGGTGGCTCAAGCCTGTAATCCCAGCACTTTGGGAGGCCGAGGCAGGTGGATCACAAGGTCAGGAGATCGAGACCATCCTGGCTAACACGGTGAAACCCCATCTCTACTAAAAAATACAAAAAAAAAAAAAAAAAAAAAAAACAAGCCAGGCGAGGTGGCGGGTGCCTGTAGTCCCAGCTACTCGGGAGGCTGAGGCAGGAGAATGGCGTG
Source organism: Rhinopithecus bieti (assembly GCF_001698545.2). Lineage (NCBI taxonomy): Eukaryota > Metazoa > Chordata > Mammalia > Primates > Cercopithecidae > Rhinopithecus > Rhinopithecus bieti. The sequence continues at coordinate 4,368,627 of NW_016815913.1, read as the reverse complement.
AACCCGGGAGGCGGAGCTTGCAGTGAGCTGAGATCTGGCCAGTGCACTCTAGCTTGGGTGACACAGTGAGACTCCATCTCAAAAAAAAAAACTGAAATTGCTAATGTCAAAACAGAAAAATAATAGAGTTAATAATTCCAAAAACTACTTTAAAAAATAGTGAAGTGGATAAACAATTACCTAATTTAACAAAATAATTAAGTATTAAGCAGAAATATGCAACATTTATAAAGATAATAGGAAATGGTCATAGACACACAGACTGAGTTATTCACAGAAGAGTACCTCAACTCTGCAAATAAATTTGGGAACTGAGAGATAACGTATAATTGTTCTACGACAATAGAACATTTCCAAAAAATGACACCAAAACAGATATAAAACCTTATTAACCACACATTTAAAATTTTTGTTGCCTCATTTTATTCAGCAGTTTTGTATATGTTCTGTAATGAGAAGGTTTTTTTCAGATATTTAATCTACCATATTGTCATAAATAGAAGTTGGCAAAAACCTCTTGTAAAATTAAACTATAAACACTCTGCAAACATAGCACACAAAAAAGCAAACCCATAGACCATGGTCATTTATTAATATTGATGCAAAATCTTAAAATACCAGTAGATATAATCTGCTAGAATCAATGCCTAGATCATTCAATATTAGGAACTCTATTACTAAAATACTATGGATCACATATTAATTAGTCAAAAGAGAAGAATCATACTTTCATTTCCATAGATGCTTAAGAGCTTCAATACGATGTAATAATATCCATTCTAGATTTTTAAAATGTTAAATACCACAAATAGATTCATCTTAACCTGAATCACACATATATGTCTATCTAAATCTATCTAGATATACATATAGAAAGTGGGTGTCTGTCTGTCTGTATGTATGTAAGTATACCAGCTTCTTGCTAACGAGATATCATTGAAAGCCTTGTTTTAAAATCCGGAACAAGAAAGCAAGGTCTTTGTAAGCAATCTGATACTGTGTCTGAGGCAACAGCCCATGCAAATAGACAATAGAGAAACATTTTTTTAATTTAAGTTGGCAACATTATTTCTATAGGCGATGTAATTGTTTACCTGAAAAACTCAAGAGAATCAACTTATAAATATATCACAAAGATATAAGAATTCAGAAAAAAGACTGAGAAAAAATTCATAGTCATTATATATACGAAGAACAACCAGTTAGATGATATATTAATAAAAAGTATCTAGAAATAAGCCTAATATAAAAACGTTAAAATTATACTTAGGGGCATAAACAAAGACTTTAAAATATGAACATAAAGTCCAATCTTAAACAGAAGATTCAATATTATAAAGATGTCAGTTCTCCTTAAGTCAATATATTTTAATTTACTCCCAACAAAAATACAAATATTTTTTAACTACATGAGATGATTCTTAGTTCATGAGAACACAAAATTTATGAAATAGATGAAACAGAAATTTATAAGATAGAAAAGTAATGAGAAAGAACAGAATCTATGAGATATTAAAACACTGAAAAGTTACATTAATTAGTTTATAAATCTACAGATACTAGACTCATGCTTTGTGAATAGTAGAAAGATCAATGGGAAAAAGACCAGAAAAGCCAGAAATAATAATAAGTGGAAAAGCAATAATAGCTTATGTTATTTAGAGCTTCTTGCATACTGCATACCAGGCTATACAATTTTAAGCCTTACACAATTTTTACCTTGCATTTTGTTATCAATAATCCCATGGTGTTATTACTATTTTTATCCTCACTCAGTGCATGAGGAAACTGAGAAAAACAAATTACATAATTTGCTCAAGTTTGTACCACTCGCAAATAAAGGAGCTAAGCTTCAAACCCAGATAGCTGGACTGCAGAGCCCACACTCTCAAATATTATGCCTTACTGCCTAAACACAAGGGAGAATTTAATAAATGAAAAGTGTATTTCAAATAACTTTCAAAGTGTAGGTTAGTCAATATATCCTACCTGGTTAAAAAATAGCAATGGAACCCTACCTCACATTTATTTAAACAAATTAACAGCAGGTGGATAATATATTTAATATTTAAATAAACAAAAATTTAAAATAAAGATCAGGTATGTTACAAATAGTTTTGGTGCTGCAAAAGAAATAGCACTCGGATATAAAATTTTCTTTTTTTTTCTCAGCAAGGCAACTTACTTTTATAGAAGGGTGCAACCTCACAGATGGAGCAATGGTGAGCACAAACCTGGCCAAGGGAGGGGAAGGGGTTCTTATCCCTGACGTACGTGGCCCCTGCGTTCTTCTATTGGCTAGGGTTAGACCGCACAGGCTAAACTAATTCCAACTGGCTAATTTAAAGAGGGTGACAGGGTGAGTGGTTTGGTGGGGAAAAGGGTTATGGAAGGAGTCAGTGTGGAGAATGAGTCAGGGCAGCACAGGTAATCGGAATGAGTCAAGGTGGAGTAGGTAATCGGAATGAGCCAGGGTGGGGCAGGTGATCAGAATGAGTCAGGGCGGCACAGGTAATCGGAATGAGTCAGGGTGGAGTAGGTAATCGAAATGAGCCAGGGTGGGGCAGGTGATCAGAATGAGCCAGGGTGGGGCAGGTGATCGGAATGAGCCAGGGTGGGACAGGTGATCAGAATGAGCCAGGGTGGGGCAGGTGATCGGAATGAGCCAGGGTGGGACAGGTGATCGGAATGAGCCAGGGTGTGGCAGGTGATCAGAATGAGTCAGGGTGGAGAAGGTGATTGGAATAAGTCAGGATCAAGTAGGTGATTGCAAAAGATTGCTTTATGAAGAAGTTTAAAAGTAGAAGGCAAAGAAGAACATACTGACTTACTGATTCTTTGAAGAGAAATTTAGAACTCATATCTAACAGATATATCATTGCTGCATGATTTTTAACAATAAAATCAAAATATCCATTAACTAAGGATTGGATTATAAATTGGAGTACATTCATACTGTGGATTACTGTTCAGTTATTTTAAAAATTGAGGCAGCATTATTTATACAGCAGTGAAATGTGATGCAAAACATCATTGAGCATAAAAAGGAACAGAACATTGTGTGTAGTGTGGTATCATTTGTTTTAGACGTGTGAGTGGTCTGAGTGCAGATGCATAGATGATCTTTAAAGTATGCACAGGAAGGCTGGGCACTGTGGCTCACACCTGTAATCCCAGCACTTTGGGAGGCTGAGGTGGGTGGATCACGAGGTCAGGAAATCAAGACCATCCTGGCTAACACAGTGAAACCCTGTCTCTACTAAAAATACAAAAAATTAGCCGGGCGTGGTGGCAGGTGCCTGCAGTCCCAGCTAATCGGGAGGCTGAGGCAGGAGAATGGCGTAAACCTGGGAAGCGGAGCTTGCAGTGAGCCAAGATCGGGCCACTGCACTCCAGCCTGGATGACAGAGCAAGACTGTCTCAAAAAAAAAAAAAAAGTATGCACGGGAATTGGAAATTAGGCAACAGGGATTGCCTATGGGGAAGAGAACTTGATGGCTAAGGTCCAGGGTGAGAGGAACTTAATGTTTACTGTATATCCTTTTGTGCCTTTTGAGATTTTTACAGTGTACATGCTATTATCCATTCATAAATAATAAAATTTAAAACCAACAAGTACAAGTGAGGATGTTTTAATCATCCCCTGCGTAATGCAATCTCTGCCAGGTGAAGTAAGCAACTTTTGTGAAAACACAAAGAATAGTGAGGTTTAGAAGAAAAGAGTGGTGGAGAAAAAAATAATGAATTTTTAAGGCTTACTTTTCTTCAGGTCATCTTATCTTTTAACAAACTATGAACATTAAAGTTATTTAGAAAGTAACACATATTTGAGATAAGAATAACGATAGTGATAACAGCCAACACAATTGGTGTTTACACTTGGACACATTTTAGTGCTTTGCGTGCATTTATTTATTTAAGCCACACAGCAACTCTACATGCTGTGTGTGTGTATTATTATCTGCATTATTTTGAAGAGTAAATCTGAGTTTCCATTTGGTTCATCCCTCACAGCATTTCCACCAAATGAAGAGTCACAGAGTAGACAGGGGAAGATGACAAAGCCATCTGGTCACATTTCTACAACCAGTCCCCAAGGCAGAGTTTTCCGGCACGACATCACCTCCCACAACTGGAATAGTTCCAGAAGCACAAGGTCTTGCACTGGTTACAAGATGATGATGGTCTATGAGGTGGCCGCCTGTGAGCAAATGTCAACATTCAAAGACAATGTTGCTGATGGTGCAATTTCCTGCTTTGAATACCTCACATTCCTGCATATTCACCGGGAGGGCTGAACTAAAGATTCATCCAGGATCATACACTGATTACCATGTGGTGGAGGATGTGTGAAGATGGAAAGGGCAATTAAGCACTCTGCTGACCACTGATTATTATTTTATAGTGGTAACAGTTGTCACATAGGAAAAGCTCTAAGCATGGCATTTTGAGAAAATTCCATGCCAAAATATAATTGCTCCACACCTCTATCCTAAGTGACTGAAATTCCATAGGAAGGAAGCATAGTTGCCTTCTGTCTGCCAGCTGCAACTTTTTAAATGAAAATAAAATGAAATATATACAGTTATATCCCTCGCTATCCATGGGGTATTGGTTCCAGGATCCCCAGATACCAAAATCCACAGATGTCCAAGTCATTGATATAAAATGGTATAGTATTTGTATATAACCTACACACATCTTCCCAAATACTTTAAATAATCTCTAGATTACTTACAATACCGAATACAATGTGCTTAGTTTTTATGCTGTGTTTTAAAAACTGTTTTAATGTTGTATTGTTATTTTTTTCCCAAATATTTTCAATTAGCTGTTGGTTGAATCTGTGAATGCAGAACCTGCACAAATAGAGAACTGACTGTGTGTGTGTGTGTGTTGTATGTGTATATATATGTATATGTGTATGTGTATACATAGATATATATATAGTTAACACTTAACAAATAAGGTGAATCATATTAAAACAGCAAACACATAGGATTCAATCAGTTGTTTGTTCTAAACCTTACTATGCCTCTTAGTAACTCTGTGCAGCCAGGCAAGATTAGTTAATCTGTTTCTCATCTGTAAAATAGTGAAACTAATTCTCATTTCTTAGGGTTGTAGGGTGAGTTAATACATAGACACACCACACACACCACACGCACACACACATCACTTGATACGGAATCCAGTTAAATGCTAAAGCATGCAGTTAAATGTTCCACTAACATCAGTTTCCTCCCACACTTTCCTACGAATTAACCCCATCTTCTTGGCAGGCAGTGCAAGAATACTTTGCTGAAACCAAATTTGACCACCTTGCCTGGAACTGGCTTTTTGTGCAGTGACCACCCACACTCTCTTTTGCACTCCACTCCCCTGACCCTTGACCCAGTCTGCTCACTATAGTTCACAGCATGATGAGCCAATCTCACAATGAAGAGGGACATTTCCTACCTTTGAGAAAAAAAAAAATGGGCAGAGAACCAGCAGACTTGTGGTGCCTTCCATTTCCCATCTGTAAATTTCTCAAAATCCTTTCCAGTAAGCAATCTCTTAGGGCTCATAATGTGATTAATAGTATTAAGTGTCTCAGTTGTCTTGAGCATTTCAGATGCAAATCTTTCTTAATAATGTACAGTCATTGTATTATGGACGGGAGACAGTTTGATCAGGCTCCTTTCTCTTCTCATGCATGCTAGAATCTGAGCGGGCTTACACGAATCCATCAGTCAATCAACAAGTAAAAGTTTTGCTTCATTTCAGCAATGAATTAATAGGGTTACTGTGGATTAAATCCAAGTGTCCCCTCTGGAATCCAGAGACCTCAAATCAGCAGGGCTAGATAGAATTCACATCAGAGTGGCTCTTCCTGGGAGCCCTATAAAAAATGATTATCAATTTTATATTTGTCTGAAATGCCACTGTTGTAAAGTTGAATCTTAAAAGTGTAAATATCAGTGACTACCATTTTCTCTCTGCAAAACTTGTTTCAGTATCACTTACCCTATTGTTGTTGTCATTTTCTTGAAATGTGATTTCCAAACTGTCCAGTCCTGACAACTGTGCCTCTCCTCTCCACTCCCTGTCTATTGACAACAAACTCTGCAGGATCTCACAATCACCTAGAACCACATGCCCTTGTCTGGGCATCCACTATTTTCCTTCCACTCACTGTCAGCTGGATTAAAATGGGCCAAGCCAGTGTTCAGCCACCCTCTTTATCTGCCTCACCATTCCTTCCTCTGCCTATTCATGCTGTTGTAGAGGTCTGGACCAGCTTCCTGTAATCTTCTGGAGGGGGAAATTTCTCCTTTTAGCCTGGCCTCCCAAGCCTGGTTGTTTTGGGTAACTGATTTCCTCCTCTCTCCTCACTAGGGTTCATATAGCTTCTTTGCTAGCCTGGTAACCTTTCTCCACCAGTGAGGAGTTTCTTCTAAGCCCTAGGATTTCAGTGTGCTCCTATGGTTCCTGCTGTTGGAGTGCAGAATTTCCTGAGCCAGGGATGTATACGGTTGAGGCACTGCTGGGCTCTATCCTGACTGTACCTCATAGGGATCATCCTACTCTTTGTACAGTACATCACATTTGTATCCCAGGGCATTGAGTTCTGTCCCTACTTTGACATATCATTTCCTTAATTCCCCAAAGCTGAGAAAAGTGGAAAATCCTCCATTCTCCAAGTACTCTTAACCCCTACTCTCTCCGTTTTGATTTGGGAGTGGTCCCTCTCCTTCAATTCCTCATCTGAAGGATTTAGTTTAACACAAGATAAATAACTAGAAAAGCAAGCTGTTGTATGAGGTGTAGTCTTCCAACTGAGATCTCTTCTGAGTGCCCTACCAAAAATATTAAATAATTCAAAAATAAAAGGATTAGCAGAAATACCTGTTAGGGTAAATTCTCTGATCCTTTTGTTTTGATGGAGGAGTGTAAGTAGACACTGTTAACAATTTAAAGGATGAATGTGTATATGAGAGAACTCCTGAATAGTAACTAGAAAATGACCATAGACATGAGTTAATTTTAAATCTGAGAAGGGCTGGTCTGATGGTAGTGGGTTATCAGAACTTATTAACATTAGTGTTACTAAAGTTGGTATAAAACCCCCGATTGCTAAATTTGACTGGCTAGAAAAAATAAATAAATCTAAGAAGGTAATATTTATCAGCAAAGACCCAAAGTAAAATACTTAATTTCTCACATGGTCAGATAACAGGAAATCCAACCCCTTTAATCCCTGCCTTACTACCTTCAGTTTTCCGACCTCCTCACTATATACCCTGATATAGCCCAGAATGCCAAGGAGTTTACTAGAATTTCAAGGAATTCTCAGTTTTCCAGCTTTATTTCTGGAGCACGGACTCAGACGCACCTCTTTTGATGACCTTCATTGCAGTTGCAAAGCAACTATCCTTCTTCCAAAGGTAGAGCTAGCTGAATTTCAGGCGTTCAAAAAGGTTCTCTGTTGAATATGGCATAGCCACAAGGCTGAAGCATACTGTGGTTGGTCATGACCAAGGCCAAGGACCTAAGACTGGGCCTTCACTCCAATTCCTGCCCAGTCCCTGGCAGTTCATTAAGTTAGACTTGCTCTTCCCTAATACATTGCTCATTTAGGAGTTCCCACAACCAAGTGACACTGAGTTGAACATATTAGCCTTCAGACACATGTTTTTCAGGCTACGAGACTGCCCCCAGGATGCATGCTCATCTCAGCACCCATACTCTGGGAGCTCCGGAACCACAAGCCTTCAGTGTGGCAGCCCCGAGGTTCCTCTCTTTCTATTCTCTTGAAAAATTTATTTGGAGGACTTCACTGTTCTTCCCTGTTCCTGGGCCTTGGTTAAGGATATTATCTTCATCAAAACAGGTTTCCTTAACTTTGAATCTAAGAGAACAGGAGCTGGAAATCTGCTTGTAGACATCTGGACAATTGCCACATGAATTATTCACTCCTTTACAGTAAACTAAAAGCTCTGATTATTTATAGTTTCTACAAATTCCAACTCAGTGAACTGCCTACTGTGTTCTAAACCATGAACTCCTTGTGAACTTCAGGTCTTGTTGACTTCTATATCCAATGCTTACTGCCCCTGGTGCAGAACAGTGTTTGGCAAATACTACTTGGATGGATCTGATGTCCAGAGATCTCCTGCCCCTTCTAGGTAGTGGTGGTCTCCTCCAAGTCTCTGTTGGAGTTTCCCAACTAATCTGGATTCCACCACTCATTGCTCACAGCTGTTCTAGGCCATACCATTATCCTCAAAGGATGTTCTCCTGATGGGTCCTGCACCTGAGCTATTCTTTGCAGGTGAGGTCAGGTGTGCTGTACTCTGACAAATAGGTATATGCGAAGCATTCCATGAACAGAAGCTCTTGGCTCATCAAGAAGGTGATGACAGCTTTTCCAGGCATAGCCTTCTTATTACCCCTTCTTAATGTTAAGTGGGTTGTGTGGAGTGGACTGTGTTATGTGACCAGATGGAGCCGGCCCTGCATCAAGGTTTGCAGCAACCAGCTTGCTTCCCTTCTCACCACACTTTCTCACCCCAGAATCCACGCTGTCTGGGGCCACTTCCAGCACAGCTTCCACTTCCTGTAGGCTAGAAAGAAAAATGATCTCGCTTGCCTTCAGGTTATATGTTTATCAGAAGACCTTCAGCAAAAGAGGAATGGAAAATGCCCTAGGTAAACTGAAGCTGGACTTCTATATGAAAACTGTGTTACAGTTGTATTTGGACGGCCACTTAGCTTGAAGAGGAGCTGCCTATAGATAAATGATGTTCAGGTGTGCTGAGATTAAACTGAGACAGATTCTGCATCATTTGTTGGTTTGGGGTCAGAGACCAAATTAGGGACTGTATTTTATAATATTGAATATCTGGTCACTTAACATTAGTTTGGATTGGTGTGTAGTTTCACAGGCCTCTGGGAAGTATTGTCCTTTTCAGTCTCACAAGCACATTAGTAATACTGCCAACTGTACCATCATTTTAAAATAAAGATACAGTGCTTGACTCTAAGAATTTAACATCAAACAGAAGAGAATAGAACAATTTTAAAATAAGGCATTGTGTTTATTTATGACATTAGGAATGGAAAAAAGAAAACAAAACAGAACAAAAATGAACAAACAAATATTAGTCATCTGGTAACTAAAACTCCAGGCTTTTGTGCTGTTGAGCATCATAAGTTTCTAAATAATACCATCCTACTTGCCCAATGGCTGCCACACTCTTGTCAACGACAATATTTATTTCCATTTAAAAAGTAAATATTTCCTAACAAAGGGCATAGGATTGAATGATATAGCTTTGTCTCCACCTGCAGGAATAAAGAGAATGAATTCTTATTCGTTATTTGAAAATATGTAAGACCTTAAGATCATCATTAAAAAATATGAGGTGAAATCAATACTCGAGCTTTACTAATACATTCTTCTATAATGAAGTAATTGGATCAAAACAGGGTCAGTTTAAAAAAGACATAATTAATGTGAACCACTATACTCGTTTTTTTAACTTTTTGCTGAACTGTGATATATGTATACAAAAGTTCACAGTCATCAATATACAGCTTGATGAATGATCACACAATAAACATACTTGTCTAATCATCATTCAGATCAAGGAACAGGACATTCACAGCACCCTGGAAGCTCCCTCAAGAGTCACACTTACTTTTCAAATCAGGATTCAAAGTCCTTGTTTTTAACCTATCCATCAGTCACATCCCATGGGAAAAAGGCATCTTACTGGCATGTGAGCCACAGACTGCAGACATCCTGTTCCCCGCCGAGCACCGTGGTCTAGGTGCTGCCCCTAAGAAGCCCATCGCTAGGCCTCTGTTGTGATGGGGGGAGGCAGCCCCCAACTTCCTGTGGCTCCTGTCTTCTACTGTGGCTCCAAACACAATCAGCTTGTGCTCATGTTCAAGGACAGGTGTAGCCCTCATTTTCATTTCATCCTCAGTCTGGATGAAAATGCGGAGAGATTGAGGTTATCTCCTCATCAAAACACATTTCTGGTGCACTTTTTGAAGATCCATGACACACAGTATTTAGGGAGGACTCCTGTCTGACCTGGACAAGAGTAGAGCCACCCACATACAAGCAGCATGTCCAACATTCTACACCTCCACCAAGGAAGAAATTAAACTCTTTTGCTTATTACCCAAACTACAACTTCTAACTAAAATAGATCTGCGTCTGCTTTAGGTTACCTTAAGCTTCCTGTTGTCCAGTGTCTTGAAATGATTATTTCATAGTTTTTTCAGATTTTTGGTTGTTTCAGACATAAGGGTACCTCTAGTCCCTGTTACTCCATATTGGCTGGAAGCAGAAATCTGAAGAGTTATGCTCTGATGGCCCTCTGGCCTCTTGAAAAGAGCAAGGTTTCTAGAAATACAAAGCATCTGATGATTCCTAGGATTTTCTGTACAATGGGTAATGTTTTCCCCTTTACCCAATATGTGTAGTTGCTTGTTCTGTGACCACAAAGTCTGTAGATATTTTCAGATTCGGATTTAAAATCAATGCACGCTATCATCTCCCACTGATTCAGCTGGGAAAGAACAAGTTCACATTGTAAGTTAACAACCCAAGGGAAAGGGTATGAGAAGAGAGAAAATTAGAAAGAAAATTATAAAACAACCAAATATAACAAGTTTAATTTTCTTCCCATAAAGTATTAATTAAAATCATTTGTTAGATTATTTCTAATATTTATTAAAATTATTTGAAAAATATATTTGGATGTTTGTCATTCAAAGAGTTAAGCCAGGCTCCATGGGGTGACTTGGGACTGGTGACCCTGCCAGGTGCTTTTGGTAAAAGGGAGGTAACAATGTGTCTAGTGCATACATATTGTGGGCACACTTCAGCTATTCAAACCCAGACAGAAGAAATGGGGGAATTGGGGTGGGAGAGGGATGGGGCTTAGAAAATGAATAAAAAGAGAAAATGGCTCAAAACTCTTTGCTGTGGCTCTTCATGCAATGAAAGCCTGCATTGTGTCAAGCTGTGAGTCAAAATAAGAAGGTTATTCAGCTATCACAGCCTGCATCTAAAATATGAAATAGTTCTATTCCAGCCATTTAGTTTCTCATACTAAAAAAAGAAAAAGAAAAAAAAAAAGGCCCTCCTCATTTACTCCTACTTTTTTCTGCAGCCCACAGCCATTTCATATTTTCAGGGGAAAACAAATGTTAACTTTTAAAACCTCTCTTCTCTAACCTGTCAACTGATTTTGCACGTTCCAGTGAATTGGGATGAATGCTTGGGCCTAATTTGATGTTTGCCAAAAAAGAGTCCTCCAGCCCTCTAATAAGCGCCCATGTATTATGTGGGTAGCAGCTCTCACCTCCCCTTCTCTTCTCTAAAACGGCTCCCCTCTGCATCCTTGTCCCCACCCCCAGGCCCTTCACCTCCATTTATTTTCCTTGGATAAGAGTCTCACAGTGAATAGGAAACATCTTTAAGAAGGGGAGAGGAGTTGTGAAAGAGATTTAGAGGCCAAATGGGGCCCTTGGAGAAAAAAGAATTCAGAACCGTTGATATAACTCAATGGCATTCACTGTTGCAGAGAGTAATGAACTTTTTACTTAGTTAGCAACAGTTCATCCAATGTCCTAGACTAATTTGAGGCCATTTTCCAAGAAGAAAAGAAAGCTATGCGGTTCACAGCCACGCATCTGTGCACAGTGCCGAGAGCCACCGCCATTTCTCGTGCAGATTTTTGTGCAAGGAAAAGACTAGCTCTTATCTTTGTTTCTCTGCCTGGTTCCTTGTGTGGCATTTTTTCATATGCATAAACACAACGGGTAATTAAATGGCTCATAATCCATTCTGAAAGGTAAATTTTGCCTGAAAAATTATGTGCTATAACTTGAAAATAATATTCTATGTCCAGATGTCCTCAGACCTCCCTAAATAATAGAGTGTATATAAAACATCCAAGCATTTATCCTAAAGCCGAGTCTTCTATTAAGTTGGCTGAAAGTGTAATACACTGAGAACCCATGAGGTTTCTTTTCTCATTTATTCCATATTAATATGGATGTTGGGCCAAAAATAGTATTTTTTACTTCTGGTATTAATAAATTAATAAGTTACTTCACCCCAGACATTGCCTTTGAATAGAAGAGACATTTCCTTCAGGGAAGGGTCAGCTGCCGGGACATGCATGCCTGAGGGTAACATTTAGACTACTGGTGGTCTTGCCTTCCTTGGTGCCAGCCATCATGTTGCTCTGTATATTCAAAAGCAAAGTTCTGAACATTTAAATTTAATTTGGTCAGATATCAGGAGTTGGGATATTCTGATCCTATCAAACATCTTCTTTTCTCTTTTTGAAAGCAAGCTTGTTGGTGTGACAGCTGTACTTGAGAAAAGTGGGCAAAAAAGTAGATTTTGGTTTCTAGTTTGAACTCAATGCATTTGTAAGTCAAAAACTCAAAACTCTCTTCTCAGTCGACTTCCTGACACATGTTCTTGGAATATCACTGTGGACTTTGACTGGAGCAGATAGCAATTATTTTCTTTAAGTCCTGCATGGGTTAAAATTCTATTCATTCTTCATCCATCAGCAAGTTGCTTCCAATTTAAGAAATACTGTGACTTGCCTAGAGTAGGTACCTAATAAATGTTTTAATTTTATTTAATTTAGGATACTATCTCTGTGGACTATTTGGTAGCTAGTTTCTTGAGCATTCTTGTAATGTTTGTTCATGATAGCTCAATTCTCAGAGGTGCAATTGAGGTGAATGATTCTGAAGTGATTTCTGGCCCTGGGTCCCCTTCCTGTGATGTCAGAGACACAGCTTTCTGAGGTGACTTTAGGACAGAACCCTGGAGAGGTCTTTGTTCAATGAAGCCACACTATGAATCTGAAAGGATCTATTCAAGGGTTCCTGAATGGCTCCTCATGGCTCCAGCTGAGATTTATGCCTCTGATTTCAGCAGGACCCTGGGTGCCATTTGGTCTTTCTCATCTCCGTGATGTTGAACCTGAGAAGTCACATAGCCTGGCTGGCACTTTTCCACACCATTTCCTCTGATGAGAAAAGAAAAACAAGGCTTTGTGACACAGAAGAATGCATGCTGCCTGTCCTGGATCCACAGCCTAGGCAAAACAGTATCCAGGTTCTGCAAAGCCCAATAGGATGATGTGGCGATAACACCTTTGCTTATAGGAATGATCAATTTAAGGGACACCCATGACTGATGCCAGCATCTTTTGTTCTTGTCTCTGGATTAGCTCTATCACAGGTCAAACAGACTCAGAATAGAATTAGTAATCAGCATCATTGCTAATACTTACTGAAAGCACTTACCATATACTCTGCACTGTTCTAAGCTCTTTACATTGATTTATTTTATTCTTACGACTCTATAAAGCAGATACTAATGTTATTTCTACTTTACTCGTGAAAAAAATGGAGCATAAAGGTTTTAAATAGGTTGCTCAAGGTCATACAGTGTGACAGTTTACAGTAGCATGCAAATTTTTTGACACTCCTCTCTTCAAAAAGTGGAATATAATTTTCCTTCTCCCTTGATTTGAACCAGACTTAGAGATTCAATTCTAATAAAAAGCATACAGTGGAAATGAGGGCACGTACTTCTTAGGCTAGGATGTAAGACATTACCCCTTCTACCTGGTTTTCTCACGGATTTCTCACTTTCAAGGAAGCCAGGCATCATGTGGTGAAGACTCTCAGGCACACAAGTGGAGGACCAAAACCAGACCAACGTGTCAGCCATGTGGATGAGCCACCCTGGTAGTGGTTCCCCTCCTGACCCAGTCAAGCCTTTAGATGACAACAACCACGATAGCCCCTGAGGCAAAACTGCCCAACTATGCCACTTCTGAATCTCTGACCCAGAGAAACTGTGAAATAATATTGTTTTAAATAACTAAGTTCGAATAATTTGTTCTGTATTCATGGATAACTAATACAGCTTCTAAGTGGCAAAGTCAAGGGGGGTCTGAAGGCAGAGTCTATACTTTATAGCTATACCCTCTCCTGATACTAAGGAGATTATCAATAGGCTCAGATTCTGGCAATAAATGTTCAGTAAATGTTTTATCTAAGCTGCAGGAAATTCTGATGTGTTTTTAGACACTTAGAAATCAATAATGCACATGAGCTAGGCAGTCACTTCTTTCATTGGTTGTTCTGAATTAATGCTGGTCAAGGCCTTTTGCTCTATGCTGCCTTTTCTAGGCTCTAGGCAGACACTACCTTTCCATTAGCACATTATTTCAGAGAAGCCTGTTACAATTATAATTAGTCAGATTATAGCATCCTTTAGGGTCCTTCCTGTCCCGAGAATACACCATAGTCACCTTACCCAAATTGGATATGTATTAAATCTATCGACCTCAAGTATTAACCATTTTTGATAAACTATTCCTTTTAGGCTGGGAGGAAAACATAAGCAACTCATCTCTTAGGCAGGATAACTTCTGCACATAGTTATTTCCCATAATGTTTTGATTAGGACTGCTTAACTCTCAGAAGATTGACTCTTTGCTGCCACCTTGCTGATACCATGAATGTTAATGCCCATGGCACTGGGCTTTGCACAGAGTGGATATTCAGTAAATGGTAGTTCTTGTTTCTCTCCCACATATGCAGTTAGGAACACATTAGTCTTCCCAGAAATTGTTAGACTACTATCAATAAGTAACCATTATTTGACATAACCCCACTGGCTGCAGCAAACATACAATCCCTACCACCCTTTTTTCAGCATCAAGAAAACTGAAATATCTACTCAGAGAGTTAGAAGGCACATGATGAATAATTTCCTAGTCATTTAGAGCCAGACCAGATGGCCTTAAAGATACTCCAACCAAGAAGAGCTGGCTAACCTGACTCTAGGATTCCAACACTGGTGATCCCTCACCAGGACGGATGCCAGTCTCTCTGCTGCCCTTCCTGTGTGTTGTTCACATGGCAGCCTTATTTCTGTTCTTAAAATCCAAAGTTCAAGTTTTCTACCAGGTAATACAAACCTGGCCAGTTTCTGCCCCTGGCCTACCTAATCTTCCAAAACTTCTCACATTTTTCAACCTAATAACATTGAACTTTATGTAGTTTCCCAAGTAGCTATCCTCTCCAGCTCCACACCCCCATCTTCTAACCTAGTTAACTCTTATTCTTACAGGAATCAGGTTATTGGTCAACTCACCTGGGGTATTGCCCTCCTACACCACCTGACCTCTGCCCTCTTTCCTTGCTCTTCACTGCTGGAGTGGACCCCACCCTCTGTGCTCCAGGATTACTCTGAAAATAGCCCCCCACACTGAGTATGCTGTGTTGACACTATCTGTTTGAATGCTTATCTCCCCTACTACGTTATAAGCCCCTGCCAACAGTGGCAGGGTCATATTTAACTTTGCCTTCTCAGTGTCTGGCAAAAAGAAGGTGCTTAATAAATTAGATAATGTATGCAAAGTACTTAGCCTAACACTTGACGTAGCAAGTGTCGTTGTTAATTTGGTGATGGAACCAACTGTTACTTCTCACCTATCCACAAGCCAAAAAGCTGTTTTGGTTTCTTCCTGGTAACAACTAAAGAGGGAAAAGCTGAGTGAACCAAAAAAGAAAGAAATAGAAAAGATACGTAGAAATCAAGAATCTAAAGACACTAAAAATAAGTAATTAAATAAACAAAATTAAATGAGACTGATGAGAAAACTAAACAAAAGCAAGGGGAATTGGACAAACTTTCCTAGCAGCTACATAGTCCCCACTACGAAAGCAGCTTCGACAGAAGTGGTAAATTCCCTATAACCTGAGTCACTATAGACCAGACCAGACAAACCGCTTGAAAGAATACAGCAGTAGACACCAGGGTACTGGCTGAATTAGTTGGCTTTTTTCATCTTCAATTTCTCTGATTCATTCATAAAATATTTATAACAGGGCCGCAAAACATTTGTTACATCTTTTCCCATTCGTTCTCCTTCATTTTCCAAAGCAAAAGTGCATAGTATTAGTATTTACTTAGTTAACATTACCAGGCAAGGGGAGTGTGCAAGATCCGAAGGGCTAATATCTAACAACAACAATGGAGAAGACAGAGACGGCCATTTTACTGGAAACTTTTTTGACACAACCTGATTATTCTGATTAGGTCTATATTGGACATAAAAAATTTACGGCAGATTGCTTCTGGGTGTTTGTTGATTTATTCTTTGGATAAAATTGGTCAGAATAAACTTCCTTAAAATAACAACCACACATAACACACAAGTTGTACTTTCTCTTGCTCCCCTTCTGCCTACTCCTCCTCCCTCCTCTGCCTCTCTTTTTTTGTCTCAGAGTTCCTAGAAACAAAGTTAAACACAGGAAGGAAAGCCCTGATACTACTGTGTCCAGAATTGGTGGATTCTTGGTCTCACTGACTTCAAGAATGAAGCCGCGGACCCTCGCAGTGAGTGTTACAGTTCTTAAAGATGGTGTGTCCGGAGTTTGTTCCTTCAGACTTTCAGATGTGTCTGGAGCTTCTTCCTTCCAGTGGGTTCGTGGTCTCGCTGTTAGGAGTGAAGCTGCAGACCTTCGTGATGAGTGTTACAGCTCTTAAACGCTGCGTGGACCCAAAGAGTGAGCAGCAGCAAGATTTATTGCAGACAGCGAAACAACAAAGCTTCCACAGTGTGGAAGCAGACCCCGAGGGGTTGCCACTGCTGGCTCCGACAGCCTGCGTTTATTCCCTTATCTGGTCCCACCCACATCCTGCTGATTGGTCCATTTTACAGAGAGCTGACTGGTCTGTTTTGTCAGAGTGCTGATTGGTGCATTTACAATCCTTGAGCTAGACACACAGTCACAGAGTGCTAGTTAACTAGATACAGAGTTAGCTAGATAGAGTACCAATTGGTGTGTTTACAAACCTTGAGGTAGACACAGAGTGCTGATTGGTGCATTACAATCCTTGAGCTAGACACAGAGTCACAGAGTGCTAGTCCTCCAAGTCTCCACTAGGTTAACTAGATACAGGGTACCAATTGGTGTATTCACAAACCTTGAGATAGACGCAGAGTGCTGACTGGTGTATTTATAAACCCTGAGCTAGACACAGAGTCACAGAGTGCTAAGTCCTCCAAGTCTCCACTAGGTTAGCTAGATACAGGGTACCAATTGGTGTATTCACAAACCTTGAGCTAGACACAGAGTGCTGATTGGTGTATTTACAAACTTTGAGCTAGACACAGAGTGCTGACTGGTGCATTTACAATCCTTGAGCTAGACACAGAGTCACAGAGTGCTAGTCCTCCAAATCTCCACTAGGTTAGCTAGATACAGAGTACCAACTGGTATATTCACAAACCCTGAGCTAGACACAGAGTGCTGACTGGTGTACAGACAATCCTCCGGCTATATATAAAAGTTCTCCAAGTCCCCATCCAGTTCAGGAGCCCAGCTGGCTTCACCCAGTGGATCCTGCACCGGGGCTGCAGGCGGAGCTGCCCACCAGTCCTGAGCCACGCCTGCACTCCTCAGCCCTTGGGCTGTCGATGGGAACAGGGACCACGAAGCAGGGGGCTGCGCCCCTCCGGGAGGCTCAGGCCACGCGGGAGCCCACCGCAGGGGAAGCTCAGACATGGCAGGCTGCAGGTCCCAAGCCCTGCCCTGCGGGGAAGCAGCTAAACCTGGCGAGAATTTGAGTGCAGTGCCAGCGAGCTGGCACTGCTGGGGGACCCGGTGCAACCTCTGCAGCTGCTGGCCCGGGTGCTAAGCCCCTCATTGCCCTGGGCTGGCGGTGCCAGCTGGCTGCTCCCTGTGCAGGGCCCGCGGAGCCTGCACCCGTGCCCGCCGGAACTGGCACTAGCCCGCCAGCACAGTGTGCAGCCCGGGTTCCTGCCCACGCCTCTCCCTCCACACCTCCCAGCAAGCAGAGACGGAGGAGGCTCCAGCCTCAGCCAGCCCAGAGAGGGGCTCCCACCATGCCGTGGCGGGCTGCAGGGCTCCTCAAGTGCTGCCAGAGTGGACGCTGAGGCCGGAGGCCAAGGAGGCGCTGAGAGTGAGGGCTGCTGGCACATTGTCACCTCTCACTATTCTTTTGCAGTTGTTTTCTTTAGCTTTTAAAATATAGTTGTGTTTTTCCGGCTCTTTGCTGATCAGAATTTTGCCTAAAAAAA
>NW_016815913.1:4346007-4348850 GCF_001698545.2 Rhinopithecus bieti | reverse complement strand
AAAAAAAAAAAAAAAAAAAAACAATAACAAAAAAGAGACATTTTTTTCCATCTTTGTGAACTACCTAGATGTAAAAATATTTGAAATTCTGCTCCAAACTACTGATAAAAGTAAATTATAAACAAAAAGACTTACAAAAGAACCAGCATAAAAGTCTATAGAAGTGAAAAGAAATTTTAAATATCCAACACCACCAAAGAGTTTTGAGCATCAGTTGTACCAAATACTAAATATAGTTCTCAAATTTGTTTTCTAAAACAACATTTAATAAGTATCTTATATTCTTCTGTAAACACCAGAAACAACTGGCTTAACAATTTGGGGAAAAAATGATTTTCACTGGCAAAAGAAGCCTTCAAAATGTATATTACCTTCATAAAGTTTTAAAATGATATGCGGCTTGGGAAATAATAATGTGGAAGACTTTGAAAGTCAAGACTAAGGTTTCCTTTGGCAGCTATGAACTTGGAGCTTATTGATGAGCATCCTATAAATAGCATGCCCTCATTTGCCCCTTAAATATAGTCAGGGAAGCAGTCAGCTGGTCATTTCCTGCAATTTGACCATCCTGATCTGTGACTGTGGGGCAGTTTCGAAGCCTGTACAGTCAGCCCACACCACACACTCCTATGGATTTCTAACCAAACGTCTGCCAACCTTCACATTCTCTTTTATGATTAATTTCTAGGTTTATTTCAGTCAGTATTTAGACATGATTGGGGGGAAAAAAGCAAAAATGTCAATAGGTTTGTAATTTTCATTTCCATCTGGACCAGTTAGAGTACACCATGATAGGTTTTACGTGTGCTATCCACAGCATTTCTTATTCTAGGGAATGCATTGACTTTTAAGCAATAAGAAGCTGATTATGAGGTGGACAGAACTTAAGTCATAAAAAATAACCTATTTCCACAAAACTACCAGCTTTAAAAGAATCCTGATGGGAGTCAGGCTGGGACAGAGTTTCTACATTCCAGTGACTATTCTCTCTAAATACAGTAACTCCTAAGTGACAGTGGCCCAGCTCTTTTACTAAATGGGTACTGCCAATCTAAAATCATTCACTCTTCAGTTCAGGGCTTTTGTTTTCCTCTTGTTCTAATTGAAACAGAGGTAGAAACATAATCAGTTTCTAATAATTGAGAATTACGGTATCCCTGCCTGTTTGGTTGTTAGTGTAAACATGTAAAAATGGCATAAATTATCTTTCTCTTTGTCAGAAGTATCAGAAATAGACAATCTCCAGTGCTTAAGATCATGTAAAGATCTTTCCCCTCACACTACCATGAAAGTTGATTTGGAAAGTGCCTATTGTGGCTTCCATTTAGGCCTAAGCCTCTTCCCAATAAATGTGTTTGTAAATACCCCAAATGACCTGCACCCTTGGAAGGCACCTCCTCCCTCTGGCTGCCTTGAAGACAGATGGGCTATTTTTCCCTTCCTGGCATTAGGATGGAGGGAAGGTGGAGAGGTAAAAGGAGCAGGGGGTGGATAGAAATGGCTTTGATCTTGCTGTGCCACTGAGGCAAGTCCCTCCATCTCTAAGGCCCTTCTGATTCTTGACTAATAAACAGGGGGACCCACGTCTACCTTGTTAGTTTGATGTTAGGAGGCATAAAATATACAAAGCTCCTGACCCCAAATTGGTGATGCAAAATGGCAAATGTTCCAAAAGAAGATAGTCCCCACAGACAGTGGCAGGAGGGCAGGTCTTCACCAGCTAGCAACTGCTCTGCAACTGGAGCCTCTGGCTGGAACATTTCAAGGTTCTGTAAAAGCCTTCAGTTCCTCAATGGGGGCAAGAGAGCCCAAGGTAATTGGAAGAAGAATGTCTGTTTCCTAAAGAGACCATAAGGAAAATCAAGTACTTGGCTACCTGGACCATCCTTAAGAGGTCAAGAACTGAGCTCTCAGGCCAGCACAGGGAGTCTGAGAAGAGCCCCTAGGCCAGGAAACAGATGATAAGTGATGTGACTCCATGGTGCCAGGGAACTTTAGGAAAGCCTACGTCAGGTGTTTACTGACAGCTTCTCTAACTTTAAAAGACCAAGTCAATTCAACTGATGTTCAGATGCTGGTGTCCTGTAAAGAACACAAAGATGAGAAAGCTCCAGCCCCCTACCCTCAAACAATGGAGAGCTGAAGAAATAAAGACTACAAGCTCCCTGAGAGCAGGAATCATGTCTGTTTGGCTTAACATAGAATGCTTAGTGCTGAGTCAAATGCCTGGCACATGATAGGATTCAAGAGATGTTTATTGAATAAAATATGCAAAGAATTATGATGTGAAGCAGGTACAATATATTCTGGAGGCTCAGAGGTAGGAGAGGCATCAGTGGGTAAGGAGAAGAAATCAGGAAAAGTTTGATAAACTATTGTAAGAGTTTAAGCAAAACTGCAGCAAGGGAAGACATTTCAGGAAACAATGTGAGCAGAGGTGAAACACAAGATGTGTTCAGAGAACACATATCTTCCGATACATGCTCTGGGTTCTAATCACACCAAGCTTGTTGTGAGGAGCAGCACCAGAACTGGAGCAGCAGGACAGGGCCTTGCTGGGGAAGACCTGGAAAGGAGGCCGAGGCCTTTGTACTTAATTTGGAAGACAGTTTTTGAATGAGACAGAGGCAGTTTTATTTCTACTCTGTGCCAGGCTTCAGCCTTCTCACCCCTACCTTGTACCCTTGGAAGATATGTATCTTGCTCAGTGCTTTTCCCCCAGCACCAAGTATAGCACCAGGAACCTGGCAGGCATTAGAAAGGTGTTAAATGGATAAATGAAAAGTGAATCGGGCAGGGGATGAGATGGGACCATGGCCTTTTTTTTTTTTTTTTTTTTTTTT
>NW_016815913.1:4203627-4345519 GCF_001698545.2 Rhinopithecus bieti | reverse complement strand
TTAGTAGAGACGGGGTTTCACCATGTTAGCCAGGATGGTCTCGATCTCCTGACCTCGTGATCCGCCCGTCTCGGCCTCCCAAAGTGCGGGGATTACAGGCTTGAGCCACCGTGCCCAGCCTAACCATGGCCATTTTTAATAACCATACAACCATATGTGCTTTTCAGTTACTTTATACGATTAAGCTTTCAAGTTATTACTTTCGGGGATGCTCAAAACAATTTGGTGAGGTGGGTAGACTATATATTTGTATTATCTTCCTCAGGCAAGTCAGAAAAGGCCAGTAGAGTTAAATGTACTTTGCCAAGGCATCAGCCCAAATGACAGATGGAACCATGACTGTCCTCCTGCAGAGGACCGTCCTCCTGTGCCAAGGCACTTCCTTGACTCTGACTCCAGAGTCCAGTCACAAAGCTTACTGTAAAGATCAAGCAGCAGGGCCGGGTCTCCCTGGGGAGCCCTGGGCAGCAGGTGAGCCACCAGTTACCCCTCACTATAACTCCATCCAGGTGTCTCTGGGACACACACCTGGCTATTCTTGTCTAGTGTGGAGATGATGGACAAAGAAGTGCTTAGAAATCTTACAGGATGACTTAAACACAGCAAATGCCTTTCAGTACCTGTGGGAAACAAGCCAGAAAGATGGCTGGATGTGTTACCTGCTGAGTGATACGCAGAGGACAGGCCCTAAGTTGTTGGGAATTGGTGGCCCTGCCCATCAGCCTTGTATGGAATGACCCTAAGCAGTGGCAGGCTTTCTTCCTGCTGATGTGGGAAGGGGTGGCAGTGCTCAGCAGTGCCACACGTGTCTGCATGGACCTGATCTGCAGCTACTTATATGACATGAGGAGCAGCTAATGAGGAGCAGCTAATGCTTGAGCCTCAGAGAATGTAGGATTTTCTTTAATGAAAGTGAACACTAAAAAGACAATTAATGTTATCAAGTGAGGTCTTGTAGAAACAAGAAGAGAAGGCAATGAGGCAGTGAAAGTTCTTTTGAAAAAACCTCTTGGCAATAAAGAGTGTGGTAACTACACGCTTCAGTTGTTACTAAACTTTTCAGTAATTAAAACTTGATTGGGAGAAATGAAAGCCCATGATCTTAGGCCTTTTTCATTTCAAATAAGCCTTTCACAATTAATTCTTGCACCATTCCTCTTAAAGCAAATTTGACAGTGAACTTTGTTCAGTATTCTGACTAATGGTTATAGCCACCTCTGGAAACACAAATGGATTTCTTTATCTTTTTAATCAAATGGATTAAATTAAATAGCATTGAAAGGAAAAATGAATAAACACGATAAACATGTACTATGGAGCATAATACAGGGGGCAGGGTGAGGCAGTGGAAAAAAAAATTGGATCCAGTGACAGAAGACCTGGGTTTCAGTCAAGCTTCTGTCATATAAGACAAATACTTAATTGTCTCTTACTGTTGCTGCTTTATCTGTAAAAATGGAATGAGAAATAACATGTAACTTTGAGGACCTCAGTGAGGAGGCCGATGAGAGGCCATACATGAATGTGCTTTGTGAAGGCTCTGTGGAAATGTTGGATGCTCTTAGCATCCCTGTTAGCTGTCTCTAAGGACACCTCTGTCAATGTGAGGGAGTTTTCGTGTGACATGTGTTGTCTCCTGGAGTGCTGAGGTCAGTGGCATTCCACTGGAGCCCAAAAAGAAAACCCAACTAATATGTATAAGACAATAGTAGTAGTTGTGGGTGTTAATTAGATAAATTACCAAACTGCCTGCCACCTGTGATATGAACCAGAGAGTATTTTTACTTTCTGATACTGATTTCTAATTTTCTTTGCAGGACAGATTTAAATTGTGTGTGGTACTATAAGGTAAAGAGTTCAACAGCATGACTGCCAGATGTTAGCTACTTGTTTTAGTTAGTTCAGGCTGCTTAACAAAATACCTTAGACTGGGTAATTTATAAATAGAAATGTCTTGCTCACAGTTCTAGGGGCTGGGAAGTCCAAGATCAAAGGCATCAGCAGATTCAGAGTCTGGTGAGGGCTTGCTCTCTGCTTCAAAGATGAGACCTTTCACACGATGGAAGAGGCAAACAAGCTCTCTCATGCCCATTTTATAAGGGCACAAAACCCTTATGAGGGATCCAGCCACATGACCTAATCATCAACCAAAGGCCCTGCTCTCTTAATACCATTACCTTGGGGGTTAGGTTTCAACATATGAATTTCAGGGGGGACAGAAACCTTCAGACTATAGCAGTACTGTATTCAACTATTTCCCTCTACTCTTAACTTCAGTTTTAACATAAAATAATAATTTCTAATAATTGTTGGACACTATTGTCTATCTAGCTCTGTACTAGATTATTTGGCTTTGCACAGATTATTTTAGTTCTCACAATAAACCTATACTTTAATGCAATTTATAATTCCTACCTTTGCAGATGAGAAAACAGGCTTAGAGAGGGCAAGTAATTTTTCCAAGGTCTCACAGCCAACAGCTGGAATTCATTTCTAAAGGTACTCTTAATATTGCATTGGACACAGAACATGGTGGTAATCTGGAAAACTGCAACTGCCTGGCTGGAGAAAGTATAAGTTGGTTCAACCACTCTGAAAAACAATTTGGCACTCTCTTATAATCTTGAACATTCTCATATTCTGTAACCTAGAAATTTCACTCCAAGGTAGGGAAATTCTCATGCATTACACTAGTATGTGTATATAGGAATGTTATGGAAGCATTGTTCACAATGCTAAAGAAACAAAAGACTTTAGAAAAGCTCAGACATTCTGTTGACAGGAGGGTGACTAACTTGTCGCAGTGGATTATACAGCAGTGAAGATAAATGAACTACAACTCCACAGAGGTGCAGAGATGAATCTTAACATTATGTTAAGTGGGGAAAAAACATTACAGAAGGGCTACCTACAGAATAATATTACCTTAATATGCAAAACGAAAAAATAATGAATAGGGATACATACATATGTGATAAAACCTTAAAAAAATCAAGTGAAAGTCAGGACAAAATTCAAGCAAATGCTTCCCTCTGATGGTAGGCAGGGAGTGGGATACATATGCACAGGTAGATACAAGAGTATTTGAAACATTCCAGTTATTAAGTTGAGTAGTGAAGTCTATAGGTGCCTGCTTTGTGGCTAAAATATAATAGTATTATATATTATTTTAAATGAAACAGATATCACATAATTACAACTTTCTTCTCAAAAGTTACCACTGAGACTTGACTGCAAAGGTAGTGTGAAGATGAGTGTATTGGGAGTCTCTGCTTCTCATTCCCACCCCCAGGAACCTAAAGCCTAGATGACTAAAAAGAAAAAACATCAGATCAAGGGCATGGCTATGATTACCCAGGTTTGTTTTTCTGGCCCGTTCAAGCTAGAGGACTACCTGGGGCTCTTAGCCCTGGATAAACCATCCTGCCGGTAAAGCAAAGCAGATGAGAAAGATCTAGGCCACCCACACAGCAATCAAGAGCTCCTCTGGGTGGGCCAGGAAATTGCAATTGTCCCTGCCCTGTGGCAGCACTAAGCCACCTGTGGAGTGGCAGTAGGGGCCAGGAGGAGTGGCAGTGTTCAGGGCTCAGCTGCCCAGCTGGTCCCTAGGGACCAGCAAGTAAGTGCCAGTGAGATATCAACACCAGAGAACTCCAGCTGAGGCAATTTAAAAGAGTGCATAATTGGACATAATAGAGTTAAAATATAATTGCCTCATTAAAATGGGTTACTAAATCTCATTGTGTGTGAGTGTGAAAGAGATAGACAGACATGTGTGTTAAACTGCAAGAAAGAGAAGTTACATAAATGAATGTGAGCGGGTAAGATCTGAGAGTGCCTGGCAGTGCCACCTAGATAGAAGAGACCCTGGTTCCTAATGGACAGCGTGTGGAAACCCCCAGCTTGTGGCTGCTCTTGTGCAATGACAGCTCAGAGTTGGGACCGACTAAATGTAACCAAGTTTCATCTTTTGCCAGCGGGTCTCCATTTTTAAAATCAAAGCTCCAGGTTAGGAATGCTTTTCTATCCTTTTGCTGTCTCTAGTTCACCTTGGCATGGCTACCAGAGCAAGCTGTAAAATTGGGACTTTTCATGTCTAGTTGCCTTCATGGCAGATTCAGAGCTAGATTTGAGGCTGTTGGCCTGAGTGACAGGAGCATGACTGCAGGGGTGAAATACTTCCAAGCAGCCACAGAAGTCTTTATCACCCTCTAAGGGAGCCCATACAAGTAACATCTTCTGCTCCTTCCCTGAAAGTTTGAACACAATGAGGCTTTGGTTAGATTTAGTAAATGCTGCCACCACTAACACACACAGAGAGAACACTCTTCTTTGCTGACATGTGGTACATAAAGTACAATGTTTCCTGCCACTGCCACCTCCACTCCCACTCTGAAAATCATCAGTGCCCCCTATAAGAACTCCTGAAGGGAGAAAAATGTCACCTACTTACCTCCTTTAAATTATTTTCAAGAAAAAATCAGTAATTTCTGACAATAACCTAGAACTCTCATTATCCCAAGAGCCTCAAGTGGTCATGCTTCACTTTGTTCTCAGTTTCCTAACATGAGTACAATCTGGCAATTAGCACAACTTAGTCCGGAAGGAGCAAAATTAATTTTTGTCTCAAAACCCTCACACATTAAAATGTCAAGACTAATGAGTTATTTTATTTTCTGTTGTAGAAAGCAGATAAACGTTAACAATCTGGTGTCAGTAAGTGTCACTAAGACCCAAAATATGCAGAGTGCTTATTGTAGGCATAGCTTAGGCAAGGAGATGAAGGAAGCAAATAGAGAAGGAAGGGGGTAGAGGGTTCCATACCCCAGCCCTAACCTGTACACAAAACGCTGATCATACCCCATCACCCTTTAAAACAAGAAATGTCAAGTCAACATGAGAGAGCTTAAATTCACCCTAACCAGCTTATGTGACTCATCTCGGCTGGTAAGCACCTGCCTTTAAATGCAGATTTTCACTTATATGCACAGATTTGTTTCTATGCATGATTAAATACTCTGTTGATTCTTCAGATAAGTTCAGAAGTGCAAAAAAGTAGGAGGATAAGCTTTTTAATTACAAGCAATTCAGCCTGGCAAATAGAACTCTCAACCTGTCCAAGTCCTGGACTTCCAAACCTTGCCAAGATCCCCATCTGCTTCTTCTGTGGGAGCTTGGGGAGGGGGTGCTGATTCAAGTTCCCACAGAAAGAATTAGAAAATCTTGGACCAAATGCTTAGTTCTAACAAATAAAGAGCCTCAGTTCTGGATAAAAGTTAAATTGTTAAGACATTCCACTGCTCTGGTTTTGGGATGGGGTTAGGAGGGAATAGTATGGGATGGGGTAGGATGGGGAAATGACAGAACCAGATTTCAGCTCATCTTGATGAAATTTGGAGTTACAAAGGCTACTCTTGTTCCCCCAGGTTTTTTTGGGAATGGGCCAGGGGTGACTGGATGCCCAGAATGCTCTGAGTGGCTCTCCCTACTCCACCTCCATGCCCAGTTTCCTTGAGTGCCAGGATACTCCAGAAGCCTCTGAATGGAGTCCCCTGAAATGTTATGCAACAGAAATTGGCAACCCTTTCCTTTCAAGTTGCCAAGCGGGAGAAGTGTTGGTAGGTGGTGGAGGAACAGGGAAGGTGAATGCAATGTGTTAGCTGGGAGTCGTGACTCAACATGTAAGGTGTCCCCAACTGTGTAGCTACTGCTCAATTGACAGGCAGATGGAGGGCAGATGGGCAAGAAGGGTGGAGACAGAGGCAGTATTGGGGAGAGGGTCCAGAAGCCAGAAGTGGCTGGGTGGCAGCTGCTGAGTCTCAGCCAGGCTGGCACAGTTATCAGGAAGCCTGGAGTGCCACCCTCTGGTAAGTGAGCCAAGGGTTGGTTGCTAAATCCTGTAACAGAACCCTCCCTACAGGCACTTGGCATTTGAGCCTTAATGGTTTTGGCACTTGGCCTAATTGCTCAGAATATGTGCTCGGTTAGAGAGTAATTCCTTCATCACACTCAGTAAGTATCTGCACACAGCACAGAAGCTGTGATATTTTTATTCCAGTAATTCCTTTGCCGACCACCAAAATTCTATGAAACCTTCCTTGAGGCTAGTAGATATAAATCAAACTCAGAGTTTTACATTAACTTTAGACTCCAGATTATGAATAATTTTTAAAGCAGAATGTCTACCCAGTAAGAAAACTGCTCTATTTTGTTCAAGAAACCATCTAGAAGGAAAGTTGCAACATACAGTTAAAAAAAGGATTCACATTTTATCTTAAAATACCGAAAGCCGGAAATCAATCTGACATACTTGCTTATTCTTGTTAATGTGATTAAGTACCATAACACATTTTGGGATTAAGGTCATTTCAGTGAGTGAAATAAGATTATTTCTAGTATATGAGATATCTAGATTTTTCAGAGATTAAAGTCATATGCTAGTATTCAAAAATCAATCAGAACCAATAGAATCCAAGTCACCCAATCCAGGGTTTGGGAGAGAAGGATAAGTGAACAATATGAATAAGGCCTCAATATGCTGTGAGGATTTGCTTAATTTACCATGGGATCAAGTAATTGGAACTGCCAGTAATTCAAGTATCAGTGATTGGCTTAATTGGTAAGTCTACAGTTTATTTTTATAAACTGTGGAATAGGAGACAGAAAGAGAGAGATATCAGAGGGCATGGCAGAAGGAAGTCTCTTAGCGATTCTTTTTTAAGGAACAATTTTGATTGCCTCATTTCCTTGCTAAAAACTTTAATAGCAAAAATGCAAATAACATACTTCTAAGTAACACATAGTTCAAAGAAGAAATCATAATAGATAGAATTTATATATCTAGAAATTGCCTAAAACATATAAAGCAAAACTGACAAAACTAAAATACAGGAAAATCCACAATCATAAAGTATTTAACAAGTATCTCTCAGTAGCTGATACACCATGCAGATTAAAAATCAGAAAGGCTATAGATGATTTAAACAAGATTAACAAAATTTATCCTTTTACCATATGCAGAGCACTGCACCCAATACTACAGAAAACATATTATTTCTAAATCTAAAAAGGACAATTTACTAAAACAAATGATATGTTGGACCATAAACCAAGTATGAATAAATATAAAAAGGTTGATACACAGAATATATTTTCTGGTTATAGTGGAATTAAGCTTGAAATTAGTAATATAAAAAAATAGAAAATATTCATATGTTTGAAAGTATGTTTCTAAGTAATCTGTGAGTCAAATAATAAATCACAATGGAAATTAGCAAATACTTCTGAAGTAAAAGGTAATGAAAATACGACATATAAAAGTTTATGGATATAGCTAAACCTGTGCTTAGATAGAAACACAGATGAACACATTAAATATATTTAAATGAATACATTACAACAGAAAAAGGTCCAAAATCAATAATATAAGCTTCCATTTCAAGAAGAGAAAAGAGGAGAAAATAAAATACCAAGAAAGTAAAAGGAAGGAAAATATAGAGCAAAATAAATGAAATAGAAAACAAATATGCAATAAAAAAAAATCAACCAAGTCAAAATAGGTTCTTTGAAAGGATAAATAAAATCCATAATTCTTCCAAGACTACCCAAGGAAAAAAAGAAAGAAAACACAAATTATCAATATTAGGTCTACAGACCTTAAAAAAGTAAAATGATAGTAAGGAGAACATTATGACAAAAATGTTTAGATGAAATGGACATATGCCCTGCAAAATAAAATTTACCAAAACTGACACAAGAAGAAATAGAACAACTAAAGAGTTTTACATCTATTTAGAAAATGGGATTTTTAATTAAAACCTTCCTACAAAGGCATCTCCAGGTTTAGTTGGCTCTACTTGAAACACTTCTAAATATTTAAGAAAGAAGTAACAACAATCTTACATTCTTCCAGATAACAGAAAGAGAGAATATGTCCCTATTTGTTTTATGAGGCCAGTATTATCATATTATCAAAACCTGACAAAGACCTTTAAAGAAAGGAAAATTACAGGGCAATCTTTCTCATGAACAACGATGCAAAATCCTAAATGAAGTGTTATCACATAAAATAAAAGATATATAAAAGGATAGTACATTATGACCACTGGGTTTATTCCAGAAATGCAAGGCTGATGTTTGAAATTCTCCATATTAAGTAAATAAAAGGGGGGAGGCACAGATATCAATTCTCCCCAAATTGATACATAGAGTCAAAGTAATACCAACCATTTTCCCAACAGTTGTTGAAGAAATATAAGTGAATTCTCTACCATTTTTCTGTATCTATCTCTAAATAGAAACAGAAAAAAAACTGATCAAATTCAATACTTATTTGTTCTTTAAAATAATCACGACACACCAGGAACAGAAAGGAATTTTCTTAATTTGATAAAGCGTATCTACAAAACACCTATCTAACAAACAATTGAAAGCTTCCTCTCCTTCCATAAACTTTACAATTAATAGGTAAATTTAGCAAGGTCACTACTAAATATACAAAAATATACAAAACTAAATCCAGTGATTTATACAGAAAGGGAAAATAATACGATCAACTTAGGCTTATTTTGGGAATGCAAGAGTGATTTAAGGCCGGGAAAATTATAAATATCGTTTATCACATTAACAAATAAAGGAGAAAAGCAAAATGATCATCTCAGTAGATTCTGAAAGTGGTTTAATAAAATTCAACATCCATTCATAACTAATAACAGCATGTAAGAAAACAAAATAACTTCTTCTCTGATAAAGATTATCTGCTGAAAACTTACAGCAAGTATAATTCTCTATGGTGAGATACTGAAAGCTGAATTAAGAAAAGTAACCATTATCATAGCTATTAGTTAACATTTTGCTGGAGGTTCTAGCCAGCATAAAAGAAAAGAAAAAGAAATAAAGGGTACATAGGCTTCAAAGAAAAAAAAAAACAACATTCTTATTTTGTCTCAAATAGATCTATATAGAGAAAACTCAAAGAAAAATCACTGAAAATAATATTACGAAGGTGCCTGGATCTATTATAATCAACATATAAAATCAACTCCACATCTTTGTTTTTTAATTGTACATTATTTATGGGGTACAGTGTGATTTTTGATACATGTATTCATGTGTAATGATCTAACAGGGTAATCAGCATATACATCACCTCAAATGTTTATAATTTGTGTCAGACACATTCAAAATCTTCTCTTCTAGCTATTTGAAAATATATAATAGACTGTTGTTAATTATAGTCACCCTACAGTGCTATAGAACACTAGAATTTTTCTACTATTTAGCTTTACTTTTGTATCCATTGAACAACCTCTGACTATCCCCACCATCTCCTTACATGTCCCTGCCTCTAGTATCAACTATTCTATTTTCTAATTCTATGAGATGAATGTTTTTATCTTCCATCTGAGAACATGCAGTATTTATATTTCTGTGCCTGGCTTATTTCACTAAATATACAATGTCCTCCAAGCTTATCCATGTTGGCATAAATGAGATAATTTTGTTATTTTTTTAATGGCTAAATAGTATTCCACTGTGTATATATACCACATTTTCTTTATCTACTCATCTGTTAAAGGACACAAGTTGATTCCATATCTTGGCTATTGTGAATAGTGCTGCAATAAACATGGGAGTAAAAATAAAATATCTCTTCAACATATTCATATTTCCTTTAGATATACCCAGTAGTGAGATTGCTGGATCATATGGTAGTTCTATTTTTAGTTTTTAGAGGAATCTCTATACTGTTTTCCATAGTGGCTGGACTAATTTACAACAGCATATGCATTCCCATTTCTGTGCATTCTTGTTAGCATGTTATTTTTTTCTCTTTTTGATAGTAGCCAAAATGAGATAATATCTCATTGTGCTTTTGGTTTGCATTTCCCTGATGATTAGTGGTGTTGAGTTTTTTTGTTTTTTTTTTTCATATACCTGTTGGCCACTTGTGTCTGGTTTTGAGAGATGTCTATTTGGCTTTTTTGCCCTTTTTTAAAATTGGATTTTTGTTGTTGTTGTTGCTCAGTTGTTTGAGGTCCTTGTATATTCTAAATATTAATCCCCTGTCAGATGAATAGTTTGCAAATATCTTCTGAAGGTTGTATCTTCACTCTATTGATTATTTCTTTTACTGTGCTGAATCTTTTTAGTTTGATATAATCTTATTTGTCCATTTTTGCTTTTGTTGCCTGTGCTTGTGAGGTTTTCTCCATAAAATCTTCACCCAGGCCAGGGTACTGAAGTGTTTCCCCTATGTTTTCTTCTAGTAGTTTCATACTTTCAGGTCTTACGTTTAAGTCTTTTATCCATTCGGGGTCTAGTTTCACTTTCTGCATATGAATATCAGTTTGCAACTGCTGCACATAGAAGTCAATTCCATTTCTATATACAGCAACAAATAATTGTAAGTGTAACTTAAGAATAGATGTCATTTACACTCTTAACAAGAACTATATGTTTCTCAGGAATAAACACCAAAGTTTTCTCAGACATACATTAAGAAAATTACAGTGTTTTTGAAGGACGTTAAAACTACCCTAATAGGGAAATTCTGACATGCTGTGAGTTGGCTTAATCTTATAAAGATATCAATTCTCCCCAAACTGATACATAAGAGTTGAAGTAATCACAACCATATTCCCAATAGCCATTGAAGAAATATAAGTGGATTCTCTATTATAGTGACAAATTTACATTGCTATTTGTGGAATGGCACAAAGCCAAGAACGGCTAAGGCACTCTACATGAAGAAAAGAAAATGAAGCACTCTGCCATATATTGAGACTTACTATAAAGGTATAATAATGACATTCGTTGTTGGTGCAGGAATGAATAAACCTATAAAAGAGTGCAGTAAAAATACATACATTTATTCACATATGGGAATTTGATATATGACAGAGATAGTACTAGCCTTCCCCCACCATTATCACACACAGAAAGAAGAAAGCAATACTAATTCTACACCATCCCCCGGAGACCTGAGGTTACAAAGAGCAACACCAGAGCTAATGATTTACCACTTGCAGAGAGTCTTTTGGTAAATCAAAGTAGTGTGTTTGCATATTTTTTGGTTAAATGCAAGTTCTGTTATGGTTTGTTATTATATGATCCATTATATTAACCTATTAATACTCAGCTCAGTGGGGAAATTATTTTCTTTATTGTAAAATTTAGAATAAAGGCAGGGCACATTGAGATGTTCTTTCTGTTTTTGTTGTTTGTTTTCTGTTTTAGCAGCACCTTTTGGCTTTTAATGCTTGGCTTGCTTATATCTTTGTTTGTAAAAGAATCTAATAGTTTTAAGCAAGGAAAATTCCTAGTCTGCAATTAAATATGTATGGCAACTATGTGGAATACTAATCAAATCTTTGGTGTCCTTTCTAAGACTTAGCTTCTAAGGCAAATTCATTTTTCTACCTCAGTTCAATCTTCATTATCATTTTACTTTCCACTGGAGGCCCAGCTAGCACAACAGTGGCCAGCTCTTGCCTGAATCCCAAAAATTAGACTTATATAGATGATACCCCCAGAAAGACTCAGGGCAATCTCAACACAGGAGACCCAACTTTTGATGCTGGCTTGCACTCTTGCTTCTTGTCATCTTGCTTTTAGTAGGCCAAAGCTAATACTTCTCCAGTGGAATTTCAGATGTTGACATTGATGGAAACAAAGAACATATTTAAGTAAATTAATTTCCTGGTAGCAAAAAAAAAAACTTTGAAATCCTAGACTGGCTTAGACTTTCACTGTTAAATTCACAATAATGTAACACTTTGCCAAAAGATGCTATGTCCCCTCAAAGTAAGCAAATATAACATATGAATACTTTTGGCCCTATCAACAATTTCCCCAATTCAGCTAATTTTTGTAAGCTTAGTACCATTTATTTTTACTTATTAAATTGTCGGTGTTAAGAAAGTTTTATTTTAACATTCACTAGTATTAAGGTTAGTTGGATTTGATAGACTAATATGCTGTTATTAATCTAATTATTAATACTACATTCGTTTCTCAGCTAGTTTATAGAAATTTCATATTTGGACCTGCAAAAATACATAATTATATTATCTATCTTCCAAAGCACATTCTCTCAGAGGTGAAGTAAGTATGCAATTTCAAGATGATAGGTAATTGTGCTTAATACAATTATAGTCCCAAAGTAACCACATGTAGTCCTATCTATTTATAATATTATCTAAACAGCATATTTAATAAATATGTATTCAATATTATTCAGTATTATTATATGACTCTGCATTTCACTTATATATTTAATTTAAAGTCCATAGTGTATAAAAAAACTGATAAATATTCCAAGACTGGACAATTATATATCAGTACTATTGCCAGGTTCAAGGAAAATATCCCTCAATTTCTAGTTTTCAAAAGAGGCCATCAGATCACAAAACCACAATAAGATCACAATTAAGACATGAGAACTGGCCTGTTTTAATTCCATTATATTTGCAATTTACTTTGAGAAAAAATTCATATAACATAAAATTTACCATTTTAAAAAGAGCACAATCCAGTGACTTTTAGTATACTCAATGCTGTGCAACCATCATACTGTGTAATTCCAGGACATTTCTATCACTCCAAAAAGTACCTGTTAGCAGTCTCTTCCTGATCAGTTCCTCTCCCTATCCCCTGGAAACTGCTAATCTACTTTCATGTCTCTGTGGATTTGCCTATTCTGGAGATTTCATTAAAATGGAATCAAATTATATATAGCCTTTTGTGTTTGGCTTCTAATCAGAATAATGTTTTCAAGATTCATCCATGTTGAAGCATGTTTCAGTAGTCTGTTCCTTTTTATAAATGAATAATATTTCATTATACAGATATATCACATTTTGTTTATCCATTCATTATCTGATAGACATTTCAGTTGTTTCTAATTTTCAGTTATTATAAATGCTGCTATGAATATTCATGTAAGTCTTGTGTAGACATAAATTTTCAATTATCTTGGGTAAAAGCCTAGGCATAGAAATGCTAGATCATATCATAACTCTACTTAACTTTTTGAGGTACCGCTTGTTAAACTGTTTTCCTCATCAGCTGTACCACTTTACATCCCCACCAGCAACGTATGGGACTTCCAAGTTCTCCACATCATACCAGCTTCTAAAATTACTAACATTATAGTCACCTTGGTATGTGCAAAGTAGAATCTCATTGTGATTCTGACTTGCATTTCCCTAATGACTAATGATGTTGATCATTTTTTCATGTTAGGGTTAGGGTTAGCTATCTGTGTATCTTCTTTGGTTAAATACCTATTCAAATTCTTTGCACACTTTAAAATGTAGTTGTCTTTTGTTTTGTTTTTCAAGGAAGAACTTGATGTCCCAAAATTATTATTTTTTTTGTAGAGATGGGGTCTTGCTATGTTTCCCAGGATACTCTTGAATTCCTGGCCTCAAGCAATCTTCTCACCTAGTGCTGGGATCACAGGCATGATCCACCATGCCCAGCTCAGTTGTCTTTTTTTTTTTTTTTTTTTTTTTTGAGAAGGAGTCTCGCTCTGTCACCAGGCTGAAGTGCAGTGGCGCAATCTTGGCTCACTGAAACCTCCGCCTCCTGGGTTCAAGTGATTCTCCTGCCTCAGCCTCCCGAGTAGCTGGGACTACAGGTACCTGCCACCACACCCGGCTAATTTTTGTATTTTTAGTAGAGATGGGGTTTCACCATGTTGGACAGTACGGTCTCCATCTCTTGACCTCAAGATCTGCCCACCTTGGACTCCCAAAGTGCTGGGATTACAGGCGTGAACCACCACGCCAGCCCTCGGCTGTCTTTTTATTGCTGAATTGCAAGAGTTATATTTTGGATACACAGCCGATCCTTGAGCAATATGGGTTTGAACTGTGTGGGTTCACTTACACATGGATTTTTTTTTTTCCAACCAAAGCAAACAAAAAAAAAACAGTACTCATAAGGTGTGAAACCTGCATATATGGAGGAATGGCTTTTCATATACATGGATTCTACAGGGCCAGTTTTTAAGACTCAAGTATGTGCAGATTTTGGTATACAACCACATATACCAAGGGATGAATATATATTCTAGATACCAGATTCTTGTCAGATATAAAACTTGCAAATATTTTCTACCATTGGGTGAGTTGTCTTTTCACTTTCTTGATAGAGTCCTTTAATGCATATGTTTTAAAATTTTAATAAAAACCAAATTATATTTTCTTTGCATGCTTGCACTTTTGGTGTCATATTTAAGAAACTGTCACCTAATATAAGGCCATCTACATTTTCTTCCGGAGATTTATAGTTTTAGCTCTTATATTCAGATCTTCCATCTATTTTAGTTCATTTTGTATATTTTGTAGATTTCCAGTTGTCACAGCCCCATTTTCTGAAAAGACAATTCTTTCCCCCAATGAATGGTCTTGGAAGCCTTGTAAAAAAATCAATTGAGCATAGATATATATGTTTATTTCTGGACTCTTAAATTTTATTCCATTGAAATATATGTCCATTCTTATGCCACTACCACACTGTTTTGATAACTGGAGCATTGTAATAAATTTTGATATTGGGAAGTTTCAAGTTGGGTTGGCCATAGTCCTCCACATATACAAATAAATTCCAGAATCAGCTTGTCCATTTCTTAAAAACAACAACAACAACAACAACAACAAAAACAAACAAAAAAAAAAACCAGGCAGATGAAACTTTGATAGGAATTGCATTTAATCTGTAGATCAATTTGGGGGGGATATTGTCATGGTAATAATAAGTCCTCTGATCCATGAACACAGGATGTCTTTCTAGGCCATCTTTAATTTCTTACAACAGCATTTTGTAGCTTCCAATAGACAAGTATTTCACTTCGGTGGTTAAGTTTATTCCTAAGTATTTTATTCTGTTTGGTGTTACTGTAAATGAAATTTGCTTAATGTTCAGATTGTTCACTGCTACTGTATACAACAGATACTTCCACAGTGATCTTGTATCCTACAATGTTGCTAAGCTTATTAGTTCTAGTTTCAGGGCTTTTTAGAAAGATTATTTAGGATGTTATATATATTTTTTGATACTTTGTGTATATGTGTATATACATAAATACATACATATGTATATATATAACCATGTCATCTATAAATCAACATAGTTTTACTTCTTCCTTTTCAATCTAAGTGCCTTTTGTTTCTTTTTCTCATCTAATTGCTACGGCTATAATATCAAGTACAATGTGGAATAGAACTGTTGAGTATCCATGTCTTGTTCATGATCTCAGGAAGAACGCTTTCAGTTTTTCACCATTAAGTATAATGTTAGCTGTGGGTTTATTCATAGATTCCTTTCATCAGTTTGAGGAAGTCCCCTTTTTCATTTATAAAAGGGTGTTTCTTTTTTTTAAGTCTCACTCTGTCACCTAGGTTGGAGTGTAGTGGCATAATCATAGCTCACTACAGATTCAACCTGGGAGGCATGAGTCACTGTGCCTAGCTGGTGCTGGATTTTTATCAAATGCTTTTTCTACAATCACTGAGGTGATCATGTATTTTGTTTTGTTTTTATTAATATGATATAGTACATTAATTGCTTTTCATACATTCAGTTGACCTTACATTCCTGAGATAAATTCACTTGGTTGTAGCATATAATTTTTTAAAACATTGCTGGATTCTGTTTGCTAGTATTTTGTTGAGCATTTTGCATAGATCTTCATTAGGGATATTGGTCTGTAGTCTTCTTGTGATGTCTTTCCTGTCTTTGTTGTACCAATAACAAATATTAGCCTTGTAGAATAAACACATTAGGGTGTGTTCCCTCCTCTTTTTGGGGAAAAATTTGATTAGTGTTAATTCCTCTTTGAATGTCTAGTAGAATTCACCAGTGAATTCACCAGTAATGACATCTAGTAGAATTCACCTGTGAAACCACCAGTGTATTCCCCAGTGAAGCAATTCACTAGGCTTTGTTGTTGCTGGGAGTTTTTTGATTACTGACTCATCTTGTTGCTATAGGTCTATCCAGATTTTATATTTCTTCTTGAGTTGATTTTGGTACTTTGTGTTTTTCATTTGTCCACTTTCACTTGTTTGCATATATTAATAGCATTCTGTTATCTGTTATCCTTATTTTGTAAGTTCAGTAATGTCCCCTCTTTCATACTTTAGTAATTTGAGTGATTATTATTATTATTATTGTTCAGTCAGCTAAAGATTAGTTAGTGTTTCTATCCTTTCAAAGAATTTACTTTTGGTTTTGTTAATCTTCTATATCATTTTTCTAGTCTCTATTTTGTCTCTGTTATAATCTTTATTATTTCCTTTTTCTTGCATTAGGTTTAGTTTGCTCTTCTTTTATGTTTCTTAAGGTTATTGATTAGGTTAATTTATTTCTTTCCCTTTAAGGTAGGCTATAAATTTCCCTCAGAACTATTTTTGCTGCGTTTCATAAGATTTGGTATGGTGTTTCATTACAAACTTTCATCTCAGAGTATTTTTTAGTTTCCTTTGTGATTTCTTCCTTGGTCCACTGGGTTAAGCGCATCTTGTTTAATTTCCACATATTAGTACATTTTAAAAATTTCCTTTTGCTATTAATTTACAATTTCATGTCATTGTGATTGAAAACATACTTTGTATAATTTCAGTCTTTTAAAATTTATTGAGACTTGTATTGTGGCCTAACATATGGTCTATCTTGGAGAGTATTCCCTGTGTACTTGGGAGGAATGTGTATTCTGTTGTTGTGGGGTGGATTGTTCCATTGATGTCTACTAGATCTAGCTGATTTAGAAAGTTATTGAGTGTTTGATTTCCTTGTTATTCTTTAAGTCTTTTGTTGATTTTTTTGTCTAGCGTCCTTTCATTTCAGCTCCAAGTACTTCATTGAGCACTCACTTAGGGCAGGTTGGCCAGCAATGAATTCTCAGTTTTTGTTCATCTGGGAATGTCTTAATTTCTCCTGTGTTTTCAGTTTTGCCAGACACAGATACAACCCCCCACCCCCTACCCCCCACAGCTCTTTGAATATACCATCTAATGCCTTTCGGTTTCTACAGTTTCTGATGAGAAATTAGGTATAAGTCTTATGGAGGATCACTCGTACATGATGAGTTACCTCTCTCTTGGCGTTTTCAAGATTCCCTCTTAGCCTTTGGCTTATAACAGTTTGATTATGATGTGTCCCAGCGTACATATTTTTAGTTCATCCGACTTGGAGCTCAGTGAACTTCTTGGATGTGTAATGTTTTACACCAAATTTCCAGTATCCTGACAATATTTCTTCAAATATTCTTTCAGACTCTTTCTCTTTTTCTCTGAGACTTCCATTGTCTGTATATTGTTGATGGTGTCCCACAGGCCTCTGAGGCTATTTTCTTTCATTCATTTTTTTTCCTTTTCCTCAAACTGGAACATCTCAATTGACCCACCTTCAAGTTTTCTGAGTTTTTTCTTCTGCCTGCTCAAAATTGCTTTTATCCCCTATAATGTATTATTTTGTGTACTAATTCTCATGTCCAAATAAGTTTCTTTTCATAATTTTATAAAGTATAACTTTAAATTATAACTTTTAAAATTTATAAATTTATAAAAAAACTTCCTTTTTATACCCATATCTTTTCATTATATTCTGTATTTGGTAAGATACTCTTCTCATACTTTAGTCCTTCAGACTTGGTTTCCTTAAATCCTTGAGTACATTTAAAATAGTTAAAATCTTTGTCTACTAAGTTCAATATCTGGGCTATCTATTGGAAATCAGACTCTCTTGCCCCACCCCATTTGTTGTTGCTGCCTTTTATAGCTGTGATTATATTTTAGTGACTTTCATGAATTCATTTGGTAAAATCTATATTCTTTGTCGTGTGACCACTTATGTGTCTGATTCATTAGCTTAACTGTCAACTAATGATTAGATGAAGAGTTCCCTGAATGCCTAAAACCAAAAAATTGCTCAGTCTTTGCTGAAGGGCTCTGTGTGCCTGTTGGGACATATCTTGGACACTCAGCCAGACAGCTTCTAACTTTGCTTCTGCCTTCATTCCCTGCTTGCTCAGATCCTCAAGGTCAGGCAGAGGTGAGAGATTGGGGTCTGTTCGTTCGTGAACATGCACACAGTCCTAAACGTGCACAGAGCCTTCTAGAGTCCCAGAAATATGTAAGAGTTTTTCAAAGTCCTTATGAATATCTCATTCCCAACCTTTCTTCCAAAGCTTTCTGGTTAGTTTATTGTTTGCCCCAACTGTTACCCATTGCTTCATGTAGCAATGACAGGTAAATGTTTTAAATAAATTCCCCACCCCCACCCCAGTAGAGCGTGAGTTCCATAATAGGTAAGATAAGGGCCAGTTTTTTGAATGGGTTTTCCTGGGAGGGATCAGACAGATCAAGGTCCATTTTGCCAATAAGGTCCATTTTGCTCTTTCCCATACCATGAACGTGGCATGTTCTTTTCAAGACTAATGCTGAACTAGGGAGCAAGGTATGGAATCGGCATAAGTTAAAGCACCAAAATGCTTGCTATTATTGCTAACATTTGTTTTGTTTTGTTTTGTTTTGTTTTTTTAAGTAACTCAGGTTACTGTGATTTTTTAATTAGTTTCTAGAGTCCTGAAAAGGTTGACTTTGACCATTTTTTGAAGGCCAGTTTTATTGCTACCTTTATGAGGGGACAAAATTTTAAAATTCACCATTTTTGCTCTCACCATGCTATTATATGATTTTACATCTTAACCAAATAGTTAATAGAACCCAATCGTTATGATAATCACAGACTGAACAATGTACAGTTGTGGTTTGAAACTTTGTTTTCTTGCTCTCAACTTCTTATCCCAAGGACATCTGGCTGAATTATAAAGGATGATATTAGTTCATTTTTTCTTCTTGCCAACATGCACAAGCACTCTACCAAATTTCAAGTTAATTTACAATATATGTAACTATATCTGTGCAAGACAGGGAATTTCTCAATGGGAAACAAATGATTTGGTTATATTTTTAAACTCTGATGTTTATCACAGAGCCTACTACCTACTAGGTACTTAAGAAATGTGTTTAATAAGACTAATGAAAAAAATAGCTATCATATATTGAGTTCTAACTTTAGCCCAGGTCTTATGCCAAGCAAATTTCTAAACTATTTTTTAAAATTGTAAAATATATGAACAAAAGTTTATGTAACATATATGAAAAATTTTAAAGAATATTTAACAGTACTAACAACCTAGCATAAGAATAAAACATTATCAGTAACTTCAACACATCCTGTGTTTCCGTCTCCATAATCTTAAATTGTATTAATCATTTCCTATATTTTCC
Source organism: Rhinopithecus bieti (assembly GCF_001698545.2). Lineage (NCBI taxonomy): Eukaryota > Metazoa > Chordata > Mammalia > Primates > Cercopithecidae > Rhinopithecus > Rhinopithecus bieti. Next base: position 4,326,218 of record NW_016815913.1, on the reverse strand, counting down.
TTACACCTTTACCACATGTATATCTATGTATATTTTTATACTTTATTAAACATTCTATAAAAGGGTATTATATTATTCTGATTTCTTTCTCAACATTATATACTTGAAAACCATTCATTTTCTCACTGCTGTACTCCATCCTATGGATATATCTAAAGACATTTAAGCTAACATTATTCTGGATAGAATAGGTTGAAGTAATAAATCCCTAAAGGAAGGATTAAAAACAAAAAGTATCCAGGATCAAGCCCTAGAGTATGCCAACTTTTAGAAATCATATAGAGGCAAAAGAGCCAGGGAAGAAGGTCAAAAGGGGGTTGGGCTAATGAAATGGGAGGAAAATTAGCAGAAAGTGGTGCCATGGAAGACTGGAAAGGATAGAATTTCAAACAGAAATGTGTGGAATGACATTGAGAATTCAACAAGTAGAGATACAGAAGAATCTGCTGGATCTGACAACATACAGCACTGATGAAAAGCTTATCAGGTTAGTTTTGGTGTAGTGGTGAGAGACTCAAACTATATTGGGATACTTTAAAGACAGAATGAGAAATGAGGAAGTAGATGACAGCATGTCTAAACTAGGAAAGGAAGCAGAGAAATGGAGGTGTTAGGATCTGGGAAGTAGAGAGTATTAAAAAACATTATGAACATTATGACATTACGTATGACATTAAGAATAATCCTAGAGAGAGGCCAGTTGTTGCTGAAGCAAAATGAAGGGACAAACCAGAGAGAGAAGGCTCTAATAAGAAGATGAGAGATGCAAGCCAGAGCATAAAGGAAGGGAATATCCTGTCATAGAAAGAGAAATAACATCTCAAGTGCCAAACGAGGAAGAAGAGGAGATGGGTGTGATGTTTGAGAATAGGAAAATAAGGAAGATTAATAGTTTCTATTCTTGGTGAATTATGAAGGATATTAAATGAGAATGTGGATGAAAAAGTCCTTTAGAAACATGGAAAGTTAAGAGTAGAATTACAAACCAATATTGAATGTCTGTCTTAGTTCATTTAGACTGATATACCAAAATACCATAAACTTATAAAAACAACAGACATTTATTTCTCCCAGTTTTGGAGGCTGCAAAGCCCAAAATCAAATCACTAAAAGATTTGGTGTCTAGTGAGGGCCTGCTTCCTCACTGACAGCTGTCTTCTCACTGTAACATCACATGGTAGAAGGGACAGGGATCTCTTGAGCCGCCTGAGTAAGGGTACTAAGCCCATTCATGAGGGCTTTATCCTGACAACCTAATCACCTCTCAAAGGATCCACCTCCTAATACCATCACCTCAGGGGTGAGGATTTCAACATGAATTTGGGGAAACATAAACATTCAAACTACAGCAGTGCCCATTTGAACACTGTAATCATGAATTCCGAGTAAAGTCAATCAGTCCATTTGTGTCATCTTTTTCCTCAGGTAACATTCACCTGCTCAAGTGAAGGCACAGAGAAAGAAATGGAAAAGTTCAACCACATAAGGGTTTTGGCATTCAAACACCCTTCCTCTCTGAAAGAAGGGCAGACATGCATATGCTAGGTTATACTTATGCCAAATGAAAATAATTCAAAATGCGAACTATGGAGTAATGGCAAATTTAGGTGTTATATTAATGGATTATTACTTACAATGTTTTATTTTGCCTTAGTTCTCAAGATTACACATACCAAATTTCACCTGTGAGTCTCACTGATTACCTCAGTTTTGCCCTATGTTGTACTTCCTTTTCTATTAGTGCATTTTCTAAAAACACATCAATAGGATGTATATCTACAGGATAGCTGCAATAATTGCTGCTCTAGACATATTGTAATATTTTATTGGAAAAAAAGCCAGCTAAAAGCACAATAAATTTTCCCTATAAAACAAAGGAATTTACTCATGGCAAGGTATCAATCTTCTTTCACTGTAGAAATAAATTATATTAAAATTAAGTTCTTGATTTATACTTTATTTTCTGTCTTTTATATATAACACATACTAATCGAAGGGAAAAAAACTAAAATACAGATTTATACCCAAATGGATAATGATTATATAATCATTCTTACTCCAAAAAGAATTGTATTAGGTAAAAATAATTATAAACTTCAGATAAATAGGTCATACTCTATAAATACTAACTTGTTATATACAACATAATCTTCTACAAATATTGATGTTATTACTTTTCAAAATATTTCAAACTAGTTATTTTTTTCCTTGTGCTTCAGTTTTCTCATTTGAAATTTAGGGACTTGCCCCTTTTTATAGATTTACTAGAAATCAAGTTTTTTTGCTGATAAGAATGTCAAATCAGGCACACTGGGGTTTATTCCTTTAAAAATACAGTCATTTTGAATCTTCCTAATAGGTAATGGTCTAAAGTCAGAGTCCGGTTACACCATGGAGATAAGACACACCGCCAATTGGCAACCCCTCCTCTGGCAGATTGTTCTCCAGTGTTTGAGTAGATCATTGTTTCTTGGTTTGAACACCAGATAAAATGTGTAGTTGGTTGGATTTAGGGCCCGTATTGTATGACCAATACCCATCTTTAAACACCAGCCTTAGACACAGCTCAGGCTGTCTACATGCTTAGAGTTCATTGGAAAGGCTGAGTTCCACCTTGAGTTCCATTGAGGGCTCCCACAGAGTGGAATCCATCCTGTTTAAATCACTTTTCTCTCTCCTTTTTTTCTCATTATTGCTGAGTGTATATTTAAAATTGTGTAAAAATGTATGCAGTCAAATATATATAGTATGCTAAAGTAGAACAGAAAGGAGATTCACTGCCATATACACCAGAAGCACAATTCACTGTTATTTTTCTCCCTTCTAACAACTCTTTAAGGGCAGCTATTTTGGGGACAGAGACATAGGCTAGGTTCAGAAAAGCTACTAAGTATACCTACTCATATTAGTAAGAAAGCAAATGAATCTTTAGGTAAGGAGACATTTATTAGGTCATATCCTTACACTAATTCTTAAATTTAGACAAATTTTTTATATGCTGTTAATTTAGAACTACTAGTCTTGTAAAAAACATTCTTCAAACCTTTCATATTACTTTATGCTTCCTGAATACAGTGAAAACTGCAGAGCTGGAGAGATGGCTAGCAAAAAAATAGAGCATCTTATTTAGAGTAGATACACAGCAATACTAGCTCAGGTCAACATGTTATTTACTTCCATGTTATTGAGACCAAAAAGAAAAAAAAAGTATCGGGACTTACAATCTCATGATACAAAGAAAACTATAACTATCAAATTTTAAAGTAAAAATTCAAAGAATAAAAAATAACCTTCAGTGTTTTAGGGAGGTCATATTTTGCTAACACAATGAAATAAGATAATCAGGAAAGAAGCGTCTGCACTTGCTGTGGCGATCGGTGAAGAATGTTCTCTGGATCTTTGTATTCATTGACTGGATTCATCACAGCTGCATACACTTCACCATAGGCTCTGCAGACTAATTCTGTAGATTGTTTTACGATCTGCTCTCTATTGATAAGCAAACAAAATGTAAACATATCATTTGAAAAAAATATTTTTACTAAGAATTATAAGACAGCTTGACATTTCAATCAATACATTTCACTTTCATTATCATCACACATACACTATTTAAGAATCACTATACGGGTACACAATTAATCCTGATTTGGGGATAAAACATAATTTTATACTTATTATTTATTAAATCTTTCTCCATTACTATATAGGTTGCAGAGGGCATGGACTGTGTTTTGTTCCTGATATATAGTGAACTGCTATATATTTGTGCCTGATACACAGGACTGCTAAATAAGAAACAAAAACTGTGACCCAATGTCAATGTATTGATTTTGCAAAAGTGGTAATACATTAAAGAAAGATGCTTACAATTGTTCAAATTTATCAACACTTTTATCTCTCAGAAAACTTAAACTGCTCTTTCACCTATAGCTTTTACACTAACAACCACATCTCCTAGCTTTCTCTTCATCTCTATCACCCCAAGCTAAAATGTGACGCTTGCGGTAAATCACAGCTTTCTCACAAATACACATTTCTACAAAAGCACACAAAAGAACAGAGTTTTGCAAATGTTTACACAAGTATCCAGCTAGAAAAAAACAGTACTGGTTCGTTAAAAGTGCAACAACTCTCTGCATAGTTCCATGACATTAACTTCCTGTCATCCCCAGCTATTTGTACTATTCATGTATCACCACGAGAAGATGGTACTAATGGTTCTCATGGTACCAGCCATGAGAACACTGGTGCTAATTTTCTGATTTTTACAAAAACTAAAATAAAAATGTGTGTGTGTTTTTTTTTTTGAGACGGAGTCTCGCTCTGTCACCCAGGCTGGACTGCAGTGGTGCGATCTTGACTCACAGCAAGCTCCGCCTCCCGGGTTCACGCCATTCCCCTGCCTCAGCCTCCTGAGTAGCTGGGACTACAGGCGCCCGCCACCACACCCCGCTGATTTTTTTGTATTTTTAGTAGAGACGGGGTTTCACCGTGTTAGCCAGGATGGTCTCGATCTCCTGACCTCGTGATCCGCCCACCTCAGCCTCCCAAAGTGCTGGGATTACAGGTGTGAGCCACCGCGCCCGGCCATAAAATGTGTTTTAAAGCTTTGCTTCCAAACCTCCTTTTCTTGTAGTTTCCTACTTGTGTTAATGGCATAACAATGTCGTATCACCTCAGTTCAGGTTCTAAAATGACCTCTTGCCTGGAGTACAGGCAAACTCCTATCTATTCTTCTCTCTTTCAGTATCTTCCATATTCAATCCTTCTTACGCACTGTTGTTAGATTAATGTTTCTGAGGCATACTTTCGATCATATCTTTCTCTTACCTGGAGCCTTCAAAGAGCATCGATGGCCTCTTTTGGTTTCAGAGAAGCCAACATTCCTTCTCCTACCATTCAAAATCATCTAACACTTTCCCTATCACTACTCTAATTCCAATGCTACCCCTGACTGTTCTCCCGGCTCTAGTCTTGCTGATCTCAGTTCCTTTGCTCCTACTTCATTTTCCTAGAATGCCTCTTTCACCACTTTTAAATGCTCTTAACGTTCAGCAAAAATGTTCTCTCTTATCCATGAAGTCTTATCTGAACTTTAGAGCTAGAAATAATTACTTCCTTTGTGGAATGTCCATGGTACTTTTTCTGTTCCTTTCATATAGCTTTTACCACTCCTAACTTACAATAAAGCTTCTACATTTTCTTGATGTTCAGATCCCAACAGTTTTGTATTAGGAAGGGGTTAGCTCTGCATCAAATGGATATGACTGACATATAACCCAATTTCCAAAATGTCCTTTAAAAATTATTATATTACAGAAATACATGTTGTTCGTGTCTTACCTGTCCTGCAAAATTTCAAGTAACTTGACACTGTTTATGTTCATATGTCCCTTAAAATCCAGTATATTTTGAATATGATGGATGCTCAATAAATACATGTTCACTGAATACTTGATGGAGAAAAATAACTTTTTCCTTATTTACAGAGTCCTATTCTGGGGCTCTTAAGCCACCACTGTTTTTCATAAATGCTGAATCAGTGGCTATTTCAGGGTAAACTGTTTCTTCACATAGTCAAGAGTACCTGATTGTGACTAGCCAGACTAACGTAATAGTTATAGCGTAATAGTAATATTGTGTTAAGTTGTAACACAAGTCAATATCATGAAGCCACCATCAACAGAACATATTCTTTGTTTTTCTAGGAATTATGTTCTTTTTTGGTAATAATGGATAGAATAATATATTTTTAAGATTATCTGTGGAAATATATGCATCTGTGGTCTAGAAAAGAAAATAGTTGGATGGAATAAGAAGTCCACCTATGATCTTGGAACATCCGTACACTGTTCTAATGGGGTCCAAACTCTTGGTGAGTTGAAGTAACTTGACATTTTCCAAAAATTGCTAAAGCTCCCAAAATGACAGTGAGTAGTAGAAAGATATGCTGAGTAAATTTTCTGAGCAGAGTAGAATGGTGCTACTGGTTGTACTACCTTTTTGCTGAAAGGAAAGGGATGATGGTAGAAACTGGTTTAGAAAACTACTTAACTAAATGAGGCTTGGAGATTTTTTTTTTTTTTTTTTTTTTTTTTTTTTTTTTTTGAGATAGTCTCACTTTATCACCCAGGCTGGAGTGCAGTGGCATGATCTTGGCTCATTGCAACCTCTGCCTCCTCACTTCAAGTGATTCTCCTGCTTCAGCCTCCCAAGCAGCTGGGATTACAGGCATGCACCACCATGCCTGGCTAATTTTTGTATTTTTAGTAGAGACGGGGTTTCACCATGTTGACCAGGCTGGTCTTGAAATCCTGACCTCAGGTGATCCGCCCACTTTGGCCTCCCAAAGTGCTGGGATTACAGCCATGAGCCACCGTGCCTGGCCTGGAGATATTTTTTGATCTACTGATTGGTGATCTTACCTGTAATTAAATTTGCTTGACAATGAATGTAACAAAATAATGCAAAAATTATTTTTCATGAAAACATACTAGAAACTAGTATTTTAAAACTTTATTAGATATAACACACATTTGATACCCACTTTTGCAACAAATCAGATACTGGATTTTAGAAATAGTGTTCTTAGTTCTTTTCTAAGTGCAATAACATAGATTTCTGAGAAGTGTATAAAGCATTCATTACCCATGTCTCATACTCAAGTCTATACTCAATCTCAATACAGCATATATTTGATCGTATATAAGGAGTACACAAAATAAGGCTATTTCTTCTCATAAAAAGTATAAAATGTACAATTATAAATATTGAATATGATTTTTAAAAGTTCAGAGTAACTTGTAAATGTAGTATTGTTGAAACTTCTGAAGCAGTGAAGTTTAAATTTCATTTTCAAGTAACAGTGATAAAAAATTTAAAATTTACTGAAATTTAGTTATAACTTGACACATTTATTTCTAAGCTATATAAATTAGCTCACAAATATCTGAAACTAACAATACAGCTGAAAATCCATTAAGTCTGCAATAGATAAAAATAAAATAAAGCAGTACTGCATAAACATAGATAATTAAATAAAATCAAGCCAGTTAAAACTAAACAAGAGTTTATAATTTATTTTAAATTTTGGTGTTAGATGGTATAGTACGTCTTCAGTCTGCTCCTCACTTTAAAAAGCCACTGAGATAGGGAAGGGGTTAAAAAAAGAACATGCGTATGGTGGAGAAGATGAAGAAAGCAAAGCTGGTGGATAAAAAGAAATCTTCATGTATTACATGAAGGAAGGAGGAAGGAAAAAAAGTAAAGAATAAGGAACTGCTCCTCCTGGCCTGCTAACTGCCTGCTAAAGCCAACAGGATAGAAACAAAATGAAAAGGGAGATTCTCTAAAGTGAGTCTGAGTCAAACTCAAACTATAAAGACCAAGAACTCTGGATGACAGTGTGATTCTACATTTCTGAAGAAATATGAGTTTATTCATCACCACCAAAGCGACAGGTTCCTACACTCACTTTTACTAAGTATTTTCTAATCAGTTCTATAGGGTACAGTAGAGATAAAATGGTATAGTGGAGGAAATTACTGTTAGAAGACTTACATTCTAGTTGAAGCTCTGCCACTTACTATTGTTGCCTTGAACAAGTAATTTAACCTCTACTAGTTAAATTACTAGATGAATTAGTTAATCTTTATAAGGTACTTTGAGCTTTTGAGCGATATTATTCCATTGAGAGTTAAGAGTATTTTAATGAGTTATTGTTTAAAAAAACTACCTACATGAATAAATATATCACATATGCATACATATACATTATTTTAGGGAACTAAGTTTCCCAAAATATGATTTATAAAAGCATATCAATTATTTGTATATAAATGAATGTTTCTATAGTGCTAAAACCATTTTATCCTCTTGCCAGTTTACTATACTTTTTATTTACAGTAATAATTACTATGTAAATTCATCCTTTATCTTAAAAAGTATATTAAGTATCTGTCTATCAATCAACTGATCAAATGATTTTTAAAAGTTCAGAGTAACTATCTATATTGTCTGCCAGCCTGCCTGGTCTTAGCCCAAATTATTCATTAAATACTAATATCACATATGAAATACAGAGTCTCAAACAATAATGAATCATTATAGTGACAAATAATCAATGTTCAAAATGGAAAAGTTTCAAGGATTCTATGACTAAATCCAAAATGACCAACAAATCATCTCAGTTCAGTCACATGCTTCTGAAAGCTGGGAATGTCCTTATCAACTAAACACCCTATGTACAGGCAGTGAAAGCAGTGAATTTTTGTTGTTGTTGTCAGCAGTGCATGCTGAACACTGGTTCTAGCATGGGCATCCACTTGATTTTACTTACTATTTTGATCAATCACAGCCTAGCCCATAGCTGATGGGAAGTACCTTCAGGACTGTTCCTGTCCTCTTGCTTTTCACAACACCAAAAGATATGCAAAAAGACCAGTTGAAAGGGGAAAGTAACTTTTTTTTTAATTTTTATACTTTAAGTTCTAGGGTACAGGTGCATAACGTGCAGGTTTGTTACATAGGTATACATTTGCCATGTTGGTTTGCTGCACCCCTTTACTTGTCGTTTACATTAGGTATTTCTCCTAATGCTATCCCTCCCCCACCCCCACCCCACGACAGGGCCTGGGGTGTGATGTTTCCTGCCCTTTGTCCAAGTGTTCTCCATGTTCAATTCCCGCCTATGAGTGAGAACATGCAGTGTTTGGTTTTCTGTCCTTGCGATAGTTTGCTCAGAATGGTTTTCAGCTGCATCCATATCCCTACAAAGGACATGAATTCATCCGTTTTTATGGCTGCATAGTATTGCATGGTGTATATGTGCCACATTTTCTTAATCTAGTCTATCACTGATGGACATTTGTGTTGGTTCCAAGTTTTTGCTATTGTGAATAGTGCCACAATAAACATACATGTGCATGTGTCTTTATACTAGCATGATTTATAATCCTTTGGGTATACACCCAGTATGGGATCAGTGGGCCAAATGGTATTTCTAGTTCTAGATCATTCAGGATGTGCCACACTGTCTTCCACAATGGTTGAACTAGTTTACACTCCCACCAACAGCGTAAAAGCATTCCTATTACTCCACATCCTCTCCAGTATCTGTTTCTTCCTGACTTTTAATGATTGCCATTCTGACTGGTGTGAGATGGTATCTCATTGTGGTTTTGATTTGCATTTCTCTGATGACCAGTGATGACGAACATTTTTTCATGTGTCTGTTGACTGCATAAATGTCTTCTTTTGAGAAGTCTCTGTTCATATCCTTTGCCCACTTTTTGATGGGGTTGTTTATTTCTTGTAAATTTGTTTAAGCTCTTTGTAGATTCTGGGTATTAGCCCTTTGTCAGATGGGCAGATTGCAAAAATTTTTTCCCATTCTGTAGGTAGCCTGTTCATTCTGACGGTAGTTTCTTTTGCTGTGTAGCAGTTCTTTAGTTTAATTAGATGCCATTTTCCTATTTTGGCTTTTGTTGCCATTGTTTTCATCATGAAGTCCTTGTCCATGCCTATGCCCTGAATGATACTGCCTAGGTTTTCTTCTAGGGTTTTTATGGTTTTAGGTCTAACAGTTAAGTTTTTAATCTATCTTGAATTAATCTTTGTATAAGGTGTAAGGAAGGGACCCAGTTTCAGCTTTCTACATTTGGCTAGCCAGTTTTCCCAGTACCATTTATTAAACAGGGAATCCTTACTCCAGTTCTTGTTTTTTTCAGGTCTGTCAAAGATCAGATGGTTGTAGATGTGTGGTGTTATTTCTGAGTCCTCTGTTCTGTTCCATCGGTTTAGATACCTGTTTTGACACCAGTACCGTACTGTTTTGGTTACTGTAGCCTTGTAGTCTAGTTTGAAGTCAGGTAGTGTGATGCTTCTAGCTTTGTTCTTTTGGCTTAGGATTGTCTTGGCAATGCAGGCTCTTTTTTGGTTCCATATAAACTTTAAAGTAGTTTTTTCCAATTCTGTGAAGAAAGTCATTGGTACCTTGATGGGGATGGCATTGAATCTATAAATTACCATGGGCAGTATGGCTATTTTCATGATATTGATTATTCCTATCCATGAACATGAAATGTTCTTCCATTTATGTCCTCTTTTATTTCGTTGAGCAGTGGTTTGTAGTTCTCCTTGAAGAGGTCCTTCACATCCCTTGTAAGTTGGATTCCTAGGTTATTTTATTCTCTTTGTAGCAATTGTGAATGGGAGTTTGCTCATGATTTGGCTCTGTTTGTCTGTTATTGGTGTATAGGAATGCTTGTGATTTTGCACACTGATTTTGTATCCTGAGAATTTGCTGAAGTTGCTTGTCAGCTTAAGGAAATTTTGGGCTGAGACAATGGGGTTTTCTAAATATACAATCACGTCACCTGCAAACAGGGACAATTTGACTTCCTCTTTTCCTAATTGAATACCGTTTATTTCTTGCTCCTGCCTGATTGCCCTGGCCAGAACTTCCAACACTATGTTGAATAGAAGTGGTGAGAGAGGGCATCCCTGTCTTGTGCCACTTTTCAAAGGGAATACTTCCCGTTTTTGCCCATTCAGTATGATATTGGCTGTGGGCCTGTCATAAATAGCTCTTATTATTTTGAGATATGTTCCATCAAAACCTAGTTTATCGACAGTTTTTAGCATGAAGCGCTGTGGAATTTTGTCGAAGGCCCTTTCTGCATCTATTGAGATAATCATGTGGTTTTTGTCATTGGTTCTGTTTATGTGATGGATTATGTTTACTGATATGAGTATGTTGAACCAGCCTTGCATCCCAGGGATGAAGCCAACTGAATCGTGATGGGTAAGTTTTTTGACGTGCTGATGGATTTGGTTTGCCAGTATTTTACTGAGGACTTTTGCATCGATGTTCATCAGGGATATTGGTCTAAAATTATCTTTTTTTGTTGTGTCTCTGCCAGGCTTTGGTATCACGATGATGTTGGCCTCATAAAATGAGTTAGGGAGGATTCCCTCTCTTTCTATTGATTGGAATAGTTTCAGAAGGGATGGTACCAGCTCCTTTTTACCTCTGGTAGAATTCGGCTATGAATCCATCTGGTCGTGAACTTTTTTTTGGTTGGTAGGCTACTAATTCTGCCTCAATTTCAGAGCCTGTTATTGGTCTATTCAGAGATTCAACTTTTTCCTGGTTTAGTCTTAGGAGGGTGTATGTGTCCAGGAATTTATCCATTGCTTCTAGGTTTTCTAGATTATTTGCATAGAGGTGTTTGTAGTATTCTCTGATGGTAGTTTGTGTTTCTGTGGGATCAGTGATGATATCCCCTTTATCTTTTTTTTATTGTATCTATTTGATTCTTCTCTCTTATTAGTCTTGCTAGCAGTCTATAATTTTGTTGATCTTTTCAAAACAACAGCTCCTGAATTCATTGATTTTTTGAAGGGTTTTTTTGTGTCTCTATCTCCTTCAGTTCTGCTCTTAGTTATTTCTTGCCTTCTGCTAGCTTTTGAATTTGTTTGCTCTTGCTTTTCTAGTTCTTTGAATTGTGATGTTAGGGTGTCAATTTTAGATCTTTCCTGCTTTCTCTTGTGGGCATTTAGTGCTATAAATTTCCCTCTATACACTGCTTTAAATATGTCCCAGAGATTCTGGCACATTATGTCTTTGTTCTCATTGGTTTCAAAGAACATCTTTATTTCTGCCTTCATTTCATTATTTACCCTATAGTCATTCAGGAGCAGGTTGTTCAGTTTCCATGTAGTTGTGCAGTTTTGAGTGAGTTTCTTAATCCTGAGTTCTAATTTGATTGCATTGTGGTCTGAGACAGTTTGTGGTGATTTCTGTTCTTTTACATTTGCTGAGGAGTGCTTTACTTCCAACTATGTGATCAGTTTTGGAATAAGTGTGATGTGGTGCTGAGAAGAATGTATATTCTATTGATTTGGGGTGGAGAGTTCTGTAGATGTCTATTAGGTCTGCTTGGTGCAGAGATGAGTTCAAGTCCTGGGTATCCTTGTTAACCTTCTGTCTCATTGATCTGTCTAATGTTGACAGTGGGATGTTAAAGTCTTCCATTATTACTGTGTGGGTGTCTAAGTCTCTTTGTAGGTCTCTAAGGACTTGCTTTATGAATCTGGGTGCTGCTGTATTGTGTGCATACATATTTAGGATAGTTAGCTCTTCTTGTTGAATTGATCCCTTTATCATTATGTAATGGCCTTCTTTGTCTCATTTGATCTTTGTTGGTTTAAAGTCTGTTTTATCAGAGACTAGGATTGCAACCCCTACTTTTTTTTTTGCCTTCCATTTGCTTGGTAGATCTTCCTCCATCCCTTTATTTTGAGCCTATGTGTGTCTCTGCATGTGAGATGGGTCTCCTGAACACAGCACACTGATGGGTCTTGACTCTTTATCCAATTTGCCAGTCCATGTCTTTTAATTGGGGCATTTAGCCCATTTACATTTAAGGTTAATATTGTTATGTGTGTATCTGATCCTGTCATTATGATGTTAGCTGGTTATTTTGCCTGTTAGTTGATGCAGTTTCTTCCTAGCATCGATGGTCTTGACAATGTGGCATGTTTTTGCAGTGGCTGGTACCAGTTGTTCCTTTCCATGTTTAGTGCTTCCTTCAGGAGCTCTTGTAAGGCAGGCCTGGTGGTAGCAAAATCTCTCAGCGTTTGCTTGTCTGTAAAGGATTTTATTTCTCCTTCACTTATGAAGCTTAGTTTGGCTGGATATGAAATTCTGGGTTGAAATTTCTTTAAGAATGTTGAATATTGGCCCCCCACTCTCTTCTGGCTTATAGAGTTTCTGCTGAGAGATTTGCTGTTAGTCTGATGGGCTTCCCTTTGTGGGTACCCTGACCTTTCTCTCTGGCTGCCCTTAACATTTTTTCCTTCATTTCAACTTTGGTGAATCTGGCAATTATGTCTTGGAGTTGCTCTTCTCGAGGAGTATCTTTGTGGTGTTCTCTGTATTTCCTGAATTTGAATGTTGGCCTGCCCTGCTAGGTTGGGGAAGTTCTCCTGGATAATATCCTGAAGAGTGTTTTCCAACTTGGTTCCATTCTCCCCGTCACTTTCAGGTACAACAATCAAACAGATTTAGTCTTTTCACATAATCCCGTATTTCTTGGAGGCTTTGTTTGTTTCTTTTTACTCTTTTTTCTCTAAACTTCTCTTCTTGCTTTATTTCATTAATTTGATCTTCAATCACTGATACCCTTTCTTCCAGTCGATCAAATTAGCTATTGAAGTTTGTGCACGCATCACATAGTTCTCATGCCATGTTTTTCAGCTCCATCAGGTCATTTAAGGTCTTCTCTACACTGTTTATTCTAGTTAGCCATTCATCTAATCTTTCTTCAAGGTTTTTAGCTTCCTTGTGATGGGTCAAACATCCTCCTTTAGCTCAGAGGAGTTTGTTATCACCGACCTTCTGAAGCCCACTTCTGTCAGCTCGTCAAACTCATTCTCCATCCAGCTTTGTTCCATTGCTAGTGAGGAGCTGCAATCCTTTAGAGGAGAAGAGGCTCTCTCGCTTTTAGAATTTTCAGCTTTTCTGCTCTAGTTTCTCCCCATCTTTGTGGTTTTATCTACCTTTGGTCTTTGATGTTGATGACCTACAGATGGGGTTTTGGTGTGGATGTCCTTTTGTTGATGTTGATGCTATTCCTTTCTGTTTGTTAGTTTTCCTTCTAACAGTCAGGTCCCTCAGCTGCAGGTTTGTCGGAGTTTGCTGGAGGTCCACTCCAGACAAGCGGAGGCTGCAGAACAGCAAATATTGCTGCCTGATCCTTCCTCTGGAAGCTTCATCCCAGAGGGGCACCCGCCTGTATGAGGTGTCAGTCAGCCCCTACAGGGGTGTCTCCCAGTTAGGCTACATGGGAGTCAGGGACCCACTTGAGGAGGCAGTCTGTCCGTTCTCTGAGCTCAACACAGTGCTGGGAGAACCACTGCTCTCTTCAGAGCTGTCAGACAGGGACGTTTAAGTCCGCAGATGTTTCTGCTGCCTTTTGTTCAGCTATGCCCTGCCTGCAGAGGTGGATACTACAGAGGCAACCTGCCTTGCTGAGCTCTGGTGGGCTCTGCCCAGTTAGAGCTACCCAGGCCACTTTGTTTACCTACTCAAGGCTCAGCAATGGCAGATGCCCCTCCCCCTGCCAGGCTGCTGCCTGGCAGGTCGATCTCAGACTACTGCGCTAGCAGTAAGCAAGGCTCCATGGGCTTGGGATCTGCCTAGCTAGGTGAGGGATATAATCTCCTGGTGTGCCGTTTGCTGAGACCGTTGGAAAAGCACAGTATTTGGGTGGGACTGTCCCGTTTATCCAGCTGCCATCTGTCAGCCTTCCCTTGGCTAGGAAAGGGAAATCCCCCGACCCCTTGTGCTTCCTGGGTGAGGCAATGCCCCACCCTGCTTCTGCTCATCCTCCATGGGCTGCACCCACTGTCCAACCAGTCCCAATGAGAGAAACCAGGTACGTTGGTTGGAAATGCAGAAATCACCCGTTTTCTGCGTCGATCATGTTGGGAGCTGCAGACCGGCGCTGTTTCTATTCGGCCATCTTGGAATGGTGTAACTTTTTATTTGAATATAAGCTATGATCATCTAAACAGGTAGACCATTAACTTTCCTGTCTCTTTGCTACCACGAAATCCTCAGGGGTATTAATTTATTAAGGGGTGTCCTATGGGCCTTTGGATGGTTTAATGATCTTCCCAGTCCAAGTATAACTTTTAAAAAATTAAAAAGATGATTCTCATACAAATTAATGATGGGTCAAAAATTTAATAACTCATTGATGAGGAAACTACTAAGAAGATAAAGCTGGTTCAAAGCACATTTTGAGAAACTGGTCATTTACAGGTATTTGAAAAGGACAGTTAGAACAAAACAGGTTAGGTACAAATGTGCTACAGAGCAAGAAAAACCATAGCTTTGGGGCTATTTCTTCTACCACACAGAATCTATAAATTAACATGTCCACAGAATTTGGAACCTTTAATCAATAGTAAACAGAGAATCAAACAAAGGCCCATTCCCTAAATAAATAATTATTGATGAGCCTGTTAAAAACAATGCTTCATTATGATCCTGCAATGACATGCTGTTCTCTCAGAACTTATTTGCCTAATTCCAAGTTTTGAAGGGTCTTTCTTAACATCTCTTACACTTAGAAAGTAGCTGCTATACCAGCACATCATATAGCAAATATAATAATCAGGTAGCTAATTTACTGTTAGGAAAAAAACATATTGAGAGATCAGCTTGTTATATAATTTTAAAGAAGGCAATGTTTTTTCAGCTACCAATGTATCAGAATGCTATACCTTGAGAAATTCAATTTGTCCAGTTACAAACGTCACAGTGTCATAAAAATCTGGTATTACAAATTTTAAAATCATGATAAAGACTGATCTATAACTAAATGGAGATATTATTCTCATTTTAAAATATGTTCAAAGAAATTTACTGTATTTTAAATAATTATTTAAAACTGAACTAAGAAATGAACTGCTTACTTCCAAAAATCAGTGAGCTTGTCATTAATCTGTACTTTAGGATTTTGGTTGCCATAACAACATTATACAACTTTCTCATTACCATAAACCCAGCATTTCCAAAAATAGATTATTTCAACATCAGGTTCTGTGATCACTGAAGTTAAGTTTTATTTTAGCACCACAGTTAAGAGTGCAATCAAATGTGCCACAGGAGAAAAAAAGGTGTTAAGCCTAAAAGCCCAAGTAGAAAAGATGATAATATCCTTATGAATAACAGATTAGTTAAAATTCTGATTTTTCTTTATCACCATATAAACATAAGAAATGTCACAATGGGTCAAGACAATTTTTCATCCCAGGTCAGCTATCTGTCTACAAGTGAAATTTAAGTATATTTTTCATGAGGCCAAGCTACGTATTTCATGTGTCATCTATCATCACATATGCCAGACATCTATGAGAATCTTTCAAAAATAATAAAATAACCTCAACACAGAAAGAGCTAATAAAATACAGTATAGTCTAGTGTTGAAGAGAATAGGGTCTAGAATCAGAAATACTGGATTCAAATCATGGCTCTACTTCTTACTTAATTTTTAACCTTGATTCAATTACTTAATCTTTCTAAACAATACCCTCTTTTAAATTCACCGAAAGAATTGAACTAAGCAATCTATTATTAAAGGATCACTCTGAGTGTTCAGTTTAGGCTGTAGGGCTTGGGTGGATGGTGGTGGAGAGGGCAAGTGTAAAAATGGAAGAGTTCAGAGGTTAATGTGATAAACCAGGCACAGATGATGCCACCTTGGGCTGGAGTGCTAATTATGGAGATGTTCAAAAGTATGAGTCCTCTCTCATATACTTTTTCTTAGATAAATATTTAATGAAATAATTCCATGAGAAGTTTGATTAATGTTGGAGTTATTTACAGATTAACCTGTTACACTAGTGAATTCTCCAGTCAATGAACAGAGTATGCCTATTTAGTCAGACCTTTTAGAATTTTCAATACATTTTTATAAGTTTCATTATGTAATTTTCCATATATATTATCAAATTTATTCCTAGGAAACAATCCTATGACTTTTATAATAAAGTCTTTTACTTTTCATTGTTATAATTAGATATTGCTGGTATACAGAAAAGGTGCTAATTTTTGCATGTTAATTTTGAATCTGGCCAAGTAACAACTCTATTTTAGTTCTATTAGTTTATTAATTGTTTGCCTTTGTTTTTGGTACAGACATTTAAAATTAATACATTTTATTAATTCTTTTCAATATTTATGACTCAATTCATTACAATGGCTAGAAGCTCCCAGGTAAATAGATGTGACAGTAAGTATGCATATCTTGTTTTGAACTTTAATGAAAAGATTTCTAATGTTTCATCATTAACTATTATGTTTGCTGTAGATTTTCAATATTCCAACATAGTGTAATGGTACTCTTCTCTAACTGGTTTATGTAGTTAATTCAAGTCAGATTTTTCTTTGTATCCTTTGGCTATGGTGCTTCTTCTCTTGATGCAATGGCATGTTTGATTTTTTAAAATTATTTTTTGTATCTTGCAGGCTTTTTATCTAAGACCTACTGAAGCATGACTTTTATCACTATAAAACATTCCCCTTTGACCTTTTAGTGACTTACACCCTGAATTCAATTTTGCCTGTTAATATTGCAACTCCTTCTTTCTTTGTATGCCACTTTGTTGTAAATGGTCTCTTGTAAAGGGCATATAGGTAAACTGGGTGTTTTTTTTTTTTTTTTTTAATCTAAACTGACACTCTTGTATGTTAAAATAGGGTAACTTAAGTTATCCACATTCATTGCAAAAACTGATTTAGCTTGCAATTTATAAAGAAAAACTTGCTATGACTTTTCTAGTTCTTGCTATGAACTTTCTAGAACTAGAAATATCTAGTTTGAGTTCTTAAGTTCATCTGCTTAGGATTTCTTATTTCCTTTTTTGCTCGTTCTTACATTAATTTCATGAATGTTTCATCCGTACCTAAAAACAATGTGTATTTTCTATAGTTTGTGTGTAGTATTTTAAATATTTCTTTTTTTTTTTTTGAGACGGAGTCTCGCTCTGTCACCCAGGCTGGAGTGCAGTGGCACAATCTTGGCTCACTGCAAGCTCCGCTCCGCCTCCCGGGTTCACGCCATTCTCCTGCCTCAGCCTCCCAAGTAGCTGGGACTACAGGCACACGCCGCCATGCCCAGCTAATTTTTTGTATTTTTAGTAGAGACGGGGTTTCACCATGTTAGCCAGGATGGTCTCGAACTCCTGACCTTGTGATCCACCCGCCTCGGCCTCCCAAAGTGCTGGGATTACAGACGTGAGCCACCGAGACCGGCCGGTATTTTAAATATTTCTATTAGGTAAAGATTGGTAGTACTGTTCAACTATGAAGCATCATGTTAATGTCCTATTTTTTTGTATCAATTACTGAGAGGAGTTATGTTGAAATATCTAACTATATTTCTTGATATAGCTATTCCTCATCAATTCTGTAAGCTTATATTTCATGTTATTTGCAGCTCTGCTATTAAATGCACATATATACTATTATATTTTCTTCATGTATTAATGCTATTATATTATAAAATGTCACACTTTATCTCTGGTATTATTATCTGTCTGTAGTCTAATTTTTCTGAGAGTAATATAGCTATTCCAGCTTTATGATTAGTGCTTGCATGGTATATCTTTTGCCATCCTTTTAAACTATCTCTGCCTTTATATTTAAAATGAACTTTTTTACAGATAGCAGAGAGTTGTATCATGCTTTTTCATCCAATCTAACAATTTTGCCTTTTAGTTCGACTGTGTCTTGCCTTTTGGTTCAACCTAATTACTTATTAGGCTGTAATTAAGTCTATCTTCCTGCTACTTGTTTCATACTTGTCTCATTTGTTCTTTTACCCTCCTTTTGCACCTTCTTTTGATAAAATTACTTTTTTAAAATTCTATTTGATCTTATCTATTGGTATGTTAAATAACTTTGTTTGTTTTCATGGTTGTAGGAAGGTTTACAATCTACCTCCAATCAATACTCTATATTGCATGGATAACTTAATGTCCTTACAATATTACAACACCAAACATCCACTTCCCTCCCACTGCATCTTTTGCACTTTTGTTGTCATATGTTTTATTACTATGTGTTAAAAATTCTACCATTAGGAGCAAGATGAGCAAATAGAAGCCTCCAGTGATCGTCCCCCAAGCAGGAACGCCAAATTGAACAACAATCCACACAAAAAATCACCTTCCTAAGAACCAAAAATCAGGTAAGCAATCATAGTACTTGGTTTTAACATCATATTAAGGAAAGAGGCACTAAATAGGATAAGAAAGATAGTCTTGAATTGCTACACTGTCTTTCCCCTAATCCCTGGCACTGGCAGCATGGCGTGGAGAGATAATTTATGCACTTGTGGAAGGGAAAAAAAAGAGTGATTGTGGGACTTAGCAATGGAATTTAGTGCTGCCCTGTCACAGCAGAAAGCAACACCAGGCAGAACTCAGCCAGCATCCACAGAGGGAGCATTTAGACCAGCACTAGTCAGAAGGGAAGCCTCCGTCCCAGTGGTCAGAACCAGAGTTCTGGCAAGCCCCACCACCATGGGATAAGGTGCTCTGGGATCTGAAATAAACTGAAGGGCAAGTTTTGGGCCGTAAGGGCTCTAATTCGTGGGCAAGCTTCTGTGCTGTGCTGGGCTTAGAGCCAGTGGACTTGGGGTGCATGCGACCTAGTGAGACACCAGCTAGGGCAGCCAAGGGAGTACTTGTATCACTCCTCCTGCAACCCCAGGCAATGCAGCTCGTAGCTCCGGGAAAGACTCCTTCCTTCTGCTTGAGAGAGAAGAATGAGAAGGACTTTGTTTTGTATCTTGGATGCCAGCTCATCCACCTCAGAACAGAACACCAGATATAACAGATTCCTAAGGTTCCTGACTCCAGGCCCTGCATCCCAGACAGCTTCTCTGGACCCACCCAGAGACAAGGGAAACTCATTGCCCTGAAGGGAAGGACACAAGCCTCGCTGATTCATCACTTGTGGACTGCAGAGCCCTTGGGCCTTGAGGGAACATGGGCAGTAGCCATACAGTGATCCCTGTGGACCTTAGGCAAGACCCAGTACTATGCTTGCTTTGGATCTCACCCAGCACAGTCCCAGTGGTGGTGCCACAAAGAGGCATGTATCACCACTCCCCCAGCTGCAAGGCAGCTCAGTACAGACAGGGAGAATCTATTTGCTTGGTGGAAATTAAGGGAAGAGAACAAGAGTCTACGTCTAGTAATCCAGGAAGTTCTCCTGGATCTCACCCAAGAACACCAATGTAGTACCTCATTGAGTCTGCAAGAGCCATAGGGCTTGGGGTGTTCCCTAATGTAGACATGGCTGCAGTGACCAAAGACTTAATTCACAACACCCAAGTCCCCTTGAATACTTGGAAAGCCTTCATAAGAAGGACAGATACAAGGCCCAGACTGTGAAGACTATAATACCCACCTCGTCAATGCCCAGACACTGATGAACATCTACAAGCATCAAGACCATCCAGGAAAACATGACCTCACCAAACGAATTAAACAATGCACCAGTGACCAACCCGGAGTGATAGACATTATGCGGCCTTTCAGACAGAGAAACCAAAATAGTTGTGCTGAGGAAGTGCAAAGAAATTCAAGATAACACAAAGAAGAGATTCAGAATCTTGTTTTTTGTTTTTCTGAAACAGAGTTTCACTCTCGTCGCCCAGGCTGGAGTGCAATGGCGCAATCTCGGCTCACTGCAACCTCCGCCTCCCGGGTTCAAGCGATTCTCCTGCCTCAGCCTCCCGAGTAGCTGGGATTACAGGCAGGCGCCACCATGCCTGGCTAATTTTGTATGTTTAGTACAGATGGGTTTCTCCATGTTGGTTAGTCTGGTCTTGAACTCCTGACCTCAGGTGATCCACCTGCCTTGGCCTCCCAAAGTGCTGGGATTATAGGCATGAGTCACTGTGCCTAGCCGAAATTCAGAACCTTATCAGATCACTTTAACAAAGAGCCGGAAATAATCAAAAAGAAGCAAACAGAAAGTCCAAAGCTGAAAAACACAAGTGCCATGCTAAAGAATGCATCAGAGTCTCTTAGTTGCAGAATTAATCAAACAGAAGAAAGAACTACTGAGATTAAAGACAGGATATTTGAAAATACACAGTAAGAGAAGACAAAAGAAAAAGGAATAAAAAAAAAATGAAGCACACATACAAGATCTAGAAAATAGCCTCAAGGGAGCAAATCCAAGAGTTGCTGGCCTTAAAAGAGGAGGCAGAGAGAGATTAGATTAGAAAGTTTATTCGAAGGGATAACAGAGAACTTCCCAAACCTAGAGAAAGATATCAATATTCAAGTACAAGAAGGTTACAGACCACCAAGCAGATGTAATCCAAATAAGGCTATCTCAAGACCTTTAATAATCAAACTCCCAAAGGCCAAAGAAAAAGAAAGGAATGTAAAAGCAGCAAGAGAAAAGAAACAACCTACAAAGGAGCTCTAATACTTCTGGCAGCAGACTTTTCAGTGGAACCCTTACAGGCCAGGACAGCAGACTTTTCAGTGGAACCCTTACAGGCCAGGACAGCAGACTTTTCAGTGGAACCCTTACAGGCCAGGAGAGAGTGGCATGACATAAAGTGCTGAAGGAAAAAAAAAAACTTTTATCCTAGAATACCATATCCAGTGAAAAGACCTTATAAACATGAAGGACAAATAAAGGCTTTCCCAGACCAAAAAAACAAAAAAACAAAAAAAAAAGGACTTCATCAACACCACATCTGTCCTACAAGAAATGCTAAAGAGAGTTCTTCAATGTGAAAGAAAAGGATATTAATTAGCAATAAGAAATCATCTGAAGGAACTAAACACACTGGTATTACTATGTACATAGAAAACACAGAAAATATTGTCAACTGTAACTGTGGTGTGTAAACTACTCATATCTTGAGTAGAAAGAGTAAAAAGATGAACCTATCAAAAATAACTACAATAACATTTCAAGTGACAGACAGTATAATAAGATATAAGCAGAAACAACAAATATTAGAAAGCAGGGCAATGAAGTTGAAGGGTAAAGAGTTTTTTATTAGTTTTCTCTTTGCTTGTTTATTTACACAATCCATGTTAAGTTGTTGTCAGTTTAAAGTCATGGAGTATTAAGATATTATTTGGAAGCTTCATGGTAACCTCAAGTCAAAAAACATACAACATATACAAAACATAAAAAGCAAGAAATTAAAATATACCACCAGAGAAAATCAACTTCACTAAAAAAGAGACAGGAAGGAAGGAAAGAAGGAAATGAAAACCACAGAAGAAAAGAAAGCACATTTTTAAATGGCAGAGTAAGTCCTTATCAGTCATAACACAATGTAAATGGACTATGGTCTCCAATCAGAAGTCACAGAGTGGTTGAATGGATTAAAAAAACAAGACCCAAAGATCTGT
Source organism: Rhinopithecus bieti (assembly GCF_001698545.2). Lineage (NCBI taxonomy): Eukaryota > Metazoa > Chordata > Mammalia > Primates > Cercopithecidae > Rhinopithecus > Rhinopithecus bieti. The sequence continues at coordinate 4,304,246 of NW_016815913.1, read as the reverse complement.
TGCCTACAAAAAAAATACTTCATCTTTCATAAAATACTTCTGCTTTCATAAAAGCAGACACAGACTGAAAAAAAGAAAGATAGAAAAAGATACTCCATGCCAGTGGAAACAAACAACAAAATAGGAGTAGCTATACATATTTATATCAGAAAAAATAAGATTTGAAGGCAAACATAAAAAGAGACAAACAAGTTCAGCATATAATGATAAAGGAGTAAATTCAGCAAGAGGGTATAACAGTTGTAAATATACATGCACCCAACATTGGAGCACCCAGATATACAAAGCATTATTACAGATAATGAGAGAGACAGGCCCCAAAACAATAATAGCTGGAGGCTTCAACCCTCTACTTTCATCACTGGACAGATTTCCCAGAGAGAAAATTAAAAAAGAAACATTGGACTTAATCTACACTACGGACCAAATGCAAATACACCTAATCAATATTTGTAGAGTATTTCATTCAATGGCCGCAGAATAAACATTTTCTCTTCAGCACACAGATCATTCTCAAGCACAGACCATATGTTAGGACACAAAAAAAGTCCATAAAATTTTTAAAAAATGAAATTATATCAAGTATCTTCTTTGATCACAATGGAATAAAACTAAAAATCCTAACAAGAAGAATTTTGGAAACTATACAAACACATGGAAATTTAACAGTATGTTCCTGAATAACCAGTGGACCAATGAAGAAATTAAAAAGGAAATTAAAAATTTATTGAAACAACTGAAAATGGAAACAACATACCAAAACCGATAGGATACAGTAAAAGCAGTAGTAAAAGGAAAGTTTATAGCTGTAAGTGCTTACATAAAAAAGTAGAAAAGCTTCAAATAAACAACCTAATGATACATTTTAAAGAACTAGAAAGGCAAGAGGAAACCAAACCCAAAATTAGTGGAAGTAAATAAATAAATATCAGAGCATAAATAAATGAAATTGAAACAAAGAAAAGTACAAAAGAGTGATGAAACAAAAGGTGATTTTTTGAAAAGATAGACAAAATTGACAAACCTTTAGCCAGACTAAGAAAAGAACCAGAAGATCCAAATAAATAAAATCAGAAATGAAAAAGGAGACATTATAGCCAGTACCCCAGAAATTCAAAGACGCATTACAGGCTACTATGAGCAACTATAAACTTAGAAGAAATGAATAAATTCCTAGATACACGCAACCTGCCAAGACTGAACCATGAAGACATTCAAAACCTGAAGAGACCAATAACAAGTAATGAGATCAACGCCATAATAAAAATCTCCAGCTAAAAAACACCAGGAACCAATGGCTTCACTTCTGAATTTTACCACTTAAGGAAAAACTAGCGCCAATTCTACTCAAACTATTCCAAGAAATAGAGGAGAAGGGAATACTTCCACGTTCATTCTATGAGGCCACCAGTATTACCCTGATATCAAAACCAAAGACAGATTAAGAAAAAAAAAAAGTAAAACAAAATACAGGCCAATATCCCTGATGAACAGTGATGTAAAATTCTCAAAATAATAGGGAAAAGAATGGAAAAGAAAATGATCTTAAAGAATTCTTCCTTTTTGGCCAGGCACAGTGGCTCACACCTGTAATCCCAGCACTTTGGGAGGCTGAGGTGGGTGGATCACGAGGTCAGGAATTTGAGATCAGCTTGGCCAACATGGTGAAACCCCGTCTCTACTAAAAATACAAAAATTAGCCAGGCGCGTTAGCAGGTGCCCATATTCCTACCTACTCAGGAGAATGAGGCAGGAGAGTTGCTTGAACCTAGGACGCAGAGGTTGCAGTTAGCCAAGATCGTACCACTCTACTCCAGCCTGGGTGACACAGCAAGACTCCATCTCAAAAAAAAAGAAAGAAAAAAAAAAAAAGAATTCTTCCTTTTTGTGCCCATTTCTTACAGTGCATTAAGCTGGGGATAAATCTTCTCTATTTTCATTTATTTCAAAACATTTATTTTCACTTTCAGTTTTTTTTTGATTGATCATTTAAAGTTGACATTGTTTTATACTTAGCTTTTAAAGGTGATGATATTCTACTGTGTTCTGGTCTGTGCTGTTTCTAACGAGAAGACAGTAGTTATGCCACTGTTCCCTGCAAATGTCTTTAAAAGTTTATCTCTTTATCACTGGTTTTCAATAATTTGATTATGGTATGATTTGGTATTTAATTTCTTGGGCCTGAGGGTTCCTATTTGCATAACATGTAGACAAAATTCCCCTTTTATTCAAATTTTTCTGCTTCAATTACACTATGATATCTAATTATACACATTAGACTGCTTAGTATTATCTCACAATTCTCTAAGACTCCATCTGTTTTCCAGCCTTTTAATTTTTTTCTATCTGTGCTTCAGTTTCTATTGTCCTCTCTTCAACTCAACTGATCTTTCTCTCTGGAGTGTTCAACTGGCCTATAAGCCAATCCAGTGAATTTTTCATTTTATATACTGCATCTCTGAGTTCTAAAATTCTAATTTTGTAAAATCCCCTATTTGTTCTCTCAGGGTCATGTTTTCCTTTAAATTCTTGAACATATTTTAACAGCTTTTAAAACACCTTATCTGCTAATTCTGTAAACTTTATCATTTGAAAGTATGTTTCTATTGACTGATTTTTTTTTTTTCCAGGTTTGGCTAATATTTTCCTGCTTTCTCACTGCAATAGTATTTTAGTGCATGCTTAGCATTGTAGATGTTAGCATTATAGACTGCATGCTTAGCATTATAGATGTTGATTGTCTATAACTGTCATCTTTAAGTATGTTATGTTTTGTTCCGGAAGGCAGTTAATTTAATTACAGATCAAGTTGATCATTTAGAGGCTTGATTTTAAGCTTAATTAGTATGAATATAAAGTTGCTCTGATGGTTAATTTTAAGGGTTAACTTGACTGGATAAGGGATACCTAGTTAGTTGATAAAGCATAATTTCTGGGTGTGTCTGTGAGGGTGTTTCCCCAAGAGATGGGCATGTAAGTTAGGAGACTGAGTGAAGAAGATTCCCCATCAATGGGGCGGGCTCCATCCAATCAGCTGAAGGCCTGAATGGAACAAAAAGGTAGAGGAACAGCAAATTGCTCTTTTTCTCTCCTGCAGCTAAGATACTCTTTCTTTTCCTTCCCTTGACATAAGAATTCCAGGTTCCCCAGTCTTTGGAGATTAACCCTGCTTTTAAGGTTTGGACTTTCTGAGGTCTCTAAAGCATTCAGTTCACAGCTGTCCAGTAGTTCTTTTCCTGGTAGTTTTTGTTGTTGTTGTTGTTAATTTTACCCCAAACTTGCTTTACTTTTGTCTATATGGATATTCCTAATAGTACAGGTGAATAAAAGAAGGTAGTTAAAAGAAAAAAAAATCCAATTTCTCTAAAAAAAATTGCTCCATTATAGGTACATGCTTTATTTCTAACATATTATTTCCATAACGCAGGAAAAACCTTGAATAAAAGAGTTATCAAATCTTATCCACTTTCCCACATGCTCACTTTAGGAAGCATCTGCATTCTCTTTATTTCTTAAGCTATTATGGAAGTAACTGTGACTCAATAGCAAAGATTTGTTGAGAACATTTTATATATGCACAATTGTGGTTTCTATAGTCCAAACTCTATTTTTGTGCTGCTATAAGGTGAATATTTGGAGATTTTGTATTGAAAATAGAACAACAAGCTTCAAATTCACTCCAAAGGGAAGACTTCTTTAAAACCATTTTCTTTCTCTATTCTTTTTCTTATTTCCTATACCACCTTGTTTCCTAGCTATTTAAATGTATTCAACAGCTTATTCAAAGGCTGAGGTGCTCAATCAAAATCTCTTTGAAAGTCAATCAAACGAAGACAAGACAAGAAAAAGGGAGACATGAGTTACAGGTGTCCCAAAGATATTGCAACTATGAAGATAAACAAAGTTCAGGAGAAGAGAATATGAAAAAAACAAAAACAGATAGTATACGTGCAATTTAAAAATCTGCTTTAGGCCGGGAGTGGTATCAAGCCTGTAACTCCAGCACTTTAGGAGGTCAAGGCGGGCAGATAATTTGAGGTCAGGAGTTTCAGACCAGCCTGGCCAATATGGAGAGGACCCATCTCCACTAAAAATACAAAAATCTGCCAGGTGTGGTGGCATGCACCTGTAGTCCCAGCTACTTGGGAGGCTAAGGCAGGAGAATCACTTGTACCCGGGAGATGGAGGCTGCAGTGAGTCGAGATTGTGCCACTGCACTCCAACCTGGGTGACAGTGCCAGACTCTGTCTCAAAAAAAATAAAAAATAAAAATCTTCTTTAATGTTTAATCTTTTTTTTCCTGAGATGGAGTCTTGCTCTGTCACCCAGGCTGGAGTGCAGTGGTGCAATCCCAGCTCACTGCAACCTCCGCCTCCTGAGTATCTGCTGGGTTCCCTGGCCCGGGGGTTGGGGACCCCTGCTTCACAGCATCTGGGCTATATGTCATCTTTCAAAGTATATTAAAACCTCTCTTCAGTCATTATTGCGTTCAAGAGATTCTCCTGCCTCAGCCTCCCAAGTAGCTGGGACTACAGGCACGCACCACCACACCCAGCTAATTTTTGTATTTTTAGTAGAGACAGGGTTTCACCATATTGGCCAGGCTGGTCTTGAACTCCTGACCTTGTGATCTGCCTGCCTCGACCTGCCAAAGTGCTGGGATTACAGGTGTTCAGAGAACCACCGCGCCTGGCCTGATGTTAAATCTTAAATGTGTAAAATGCCCTATATTTTCAAAGCAATCCTGATTTTGAAAATAAGTAGCTAAATTTATACTATAATTTCTGTTCATCTAAACAAATATTGAAAATTATGTTGCAGATCACATTTAATTTTCGAATACTTTGCAAATAACATTTAAAAATATTTCTGAATGAAAACAAAGGTAAATAGGCACTAAGAAATTTCAAATTCTTGTTTGTAGTATTAATACTTATACAAATAATATGCATATCTCAATTTTAAATGTCATTATAAATAGCAAGAATTCATAATAGGATGTTAGGCACATATCATAAAATAATTTTAAAACTGAATTAAAATTCACATTTAAAAAAAAGTACCAAAACTTTTCATTTGTCTGATAACAAAATAACAGTTTACATTGTAACTGTTAGACAATGGGACTATAAAAGTAAATGAGAAACTAAAATATTCTCAATAATGGAAGACAAACATTTAATTTCGAAAATGATTTAAGCTTAGGAAATTTGACAAGTTTCTGAGGCAAAGAACTCAAATAGATCCGTATACAATATTCAATCCCATCGCTGGTTCAACAGTTTTTTTTTAAACTGTTACCAAGACTAAAGAAGAAAAATAAAATTTTAGAAGAGCCTAAGAATGTATAACTTCGAAATTTTGTGGAATGTTGCCAAAGTGCCCTTTGAAAAGATTGTACTAATTTATACTGTCATTAAAAAAGTGTGAAAATGCCCATTTTCTCGGACCTGTTCCATTAGTATGTCATAAATTTTATTGTCAGCAGTCTGATAGATAAAAGTTCTCATTGTTTCAGTTTGCATTTTTTGGTAATTACCATTTCCTCAGATATTTACTTGCCATTTCCATTACTTCTGTGAGTTGTCCAAATATTCGGGCCTGTTTCTCTACAATCTGTATTAATTTATAGGATCTTACTACATATTAAGGATAATATATTAAGGATAATTTATGTGTTACATATTTTGCAAATATTTTTCCATATTATTGTTTATATTTTAACTTAGCTTATATTATCTTTTTCTGTAAAAGCCTTAAAATGTTACAGAGCCAAATCTGTCCATCTGTTTCCTTTATAGCAGCAGTTCCCAATGTTTTTGGCAGCAGGGACTGGTTTTGTGGAAGACAATTTTTCCATGGACGAGAAGCTGGGGGATGGTTTTGGGATGAAACTGTTCCATCTCATAAGGAGCACACAACCTAGATCCTCCAGGCACAGTTCACAATAGGGTTCATGCTCCTAATAGGCGGGGTCCCTGGCCCGGGGGTTGGGGACCCCTGCTTCACAGCATCTGGGCTACATGTCATCTTTTAAGTACATTAAAATCTCTTTTCAATCATTATATTATGAAAAGAAAAACAATATACTTCACATGTAGTGTCACTGCTAACAACATTCAAATATTACTGAGACATGGTTAAGTTAAAAAGAATTACAGGTATTCAGTTAAAAATTTAATAATTTAAGAAGCACATTGGCTGGGCGCAGTGGCTCACGCCTGTAATCCCAGAACTTTGGGAGGCCGAGGTGGGTGGATCACGAGGTCAGGAGTTCGAGACCAGCCTGGCCAATATGGTGACCTCCATGTCTACTAAAAATACAAAAATTAGCTGGGTGCGGTGGTGGGCGCCTGTAATCCCAGTTACTTGGGAGGCTGAGGCAGGAGAATTGCTTGAACCTGGGTGGCAGAGATGGCACTGAGTCAAGATCACTGCACTCTAGCCTGGGCAACAGAGCAAGACTCCATCTCAAAAAAAAAGAGAAAAAAAACGAAGCACATACAAACAACCTGAGTCACAGCATAACAGTTTCTTTGGTAATCTCTTAAGTCTTCAGAATTCTGGTTATGTAAACAGTATAATATCTTCTAGGATAATACAATATAAAGGTCACAAAAAAACACTAAATTCATTTACTCTAGTCACTCACCTAAAATGGAACTTTCCTAAGTCTGTGTCTGAGAAAAAAAAAATGGTCCATTGATTTCCAGCCAATTTTAATTGATACCAAATTCTGCATGGTGAGTTAAAAAGCTGCTTCCTTGCTCTATTTTTTGCTGTAGTTCTATGCTCAGGAACAGAAAATAAGTATATCACCTCTACAACATTACATTCTTTTAGATGTCTGAAATGTTTTCTTCAATAGTTCTTTCCTTACTGTACATTTTAATGTAAATATTTGTTCACATGTTTAACTGACCTATTAGGTTATAAGCTCCATGAAAACAGTGCAAATGTCTTTTAAACCTTAACTCCTAGTGCCTGTTACGTAGAAAACACTTACTGCACCGCTATTTGAATAGAAAGGAAAAAATAGTGTAGATAATGTTGCCTAATTTCTTACCTAGACAATTTTGCCAATATTTTTCTTAAAATCAAGAAAGATTATATAATCTGTTTCTTCTAATTGTTATATTCTAATATTTTCATGTATGATTCTGTGTCCTGAATACATTCCTGATAAATGATACTGAGTAATTTTATATCTACAGAAAACTACCTTAGATTCAAAATAGTCTATAAATCAGTTCATCTGCATCGCATAATGAATATATTATTGATTTTCCATAACATATTCAACATTATTCTAACATGTTTGTTAACATAAAGGTATTTGGTATTACAGCTACATAGCTTCAATTATATTCAAAGTAATTATAAAAATCATTTACTAATTAGAGATTTTGGAGTGACACATAGACATGGAATAAGTACAGACATGTTCAGATCACATCCTTTGGTGTGCTGAGGCAGAAGAAAGGTTGAGAACTACAGATTTTCAATGGTAAATCGCCTATTCTTGAAAATAATTTTTTTTCCAAAAAACGTACTTGATATTTAAAAATATGTGAATCTTTACCAACTACTTGGGACCAAAAATACTTACTTCACTGTGGCACTTAGAAGAAAGTTCAGCTGTGGTATTAATAGGTTGTCTGGGGCTGACAGATAACGATCAAACTGAACCTAAATGAAATAGAGAAATACAAAATATAAAGTACATACATGTGCTAACAAACATCTCAAATATAAACATATCTTTTTTTTTGAGGCAGCGTCTCACCTTGTCACCCAGGTTGGAGTGCAGTGGCACAATCTCGGCTCACTGCAAGCTCCGCCTCCCGGGTTCACGCCATTCTCCTGCCTCAGCCTCCCGAGTAGCTGGGACGACTACAGGGTGCCCGCCACCGCGCCCAGCTAATTTTTTTGTATTTTTAGTACAGACGGGGTTTCACTGTGTTAGCCAGGATGGTCTCGATCTCCTGACCTCATGATCCACCTGCCTCAGCTGGGATTACAGGCGTGAGCCACCGCACCCAGCCAAACATATCTTTTAAGAATTAAATACTTGAGAAAAATTCCATACTCTAAATAACTAGATTGTTGTGTTCAAACTGTGTAGTATTTCGTAAACATTCTACCTAAAACTCCCTAAAACTGTCACATCTGTAATATAGTCAATATTAGCAATATTTACTTTTAAAATCCTGAATCCAAACCACTCATTTTAGTCTTCCTCATAAAGCTTTTAAGTAATAATATTAACAAAAAGTAAAGTCATCAGGTTTCAGGTCTACCTGTTTCTTGATTTTACTATATTTATTCATTTGTTCATTAATCCATTCATTAGTTCAACTAATACCTACCATTGAAAAGATACTATATTAAGTAACAGAAGTACAAAAATGAGCAAAAAAAAAAAAAAAAAGGGTAGTCCCTAGCTTCATAGAGCTTATGACCTAGCAAGAGAGGTGTTAAACAGGCAATAATATAAATAAATATAAAATTACAAACTTTGTTAAATGCTATTAAGGAACAAAACAAGGTACTATAAAGAATAAATCAAGGACCTAGTCTGTGGATTTGGCAAAAGCATCTCTCAGGAAAGGACATTTGAAGTGAAATCTTAAAGATTAATATACATTAAGTAAGTGGATGGATGGGTGGGGAGGTTCAGGGAGAGGAGACAGCATGAAGGCTTGATGTGGGAAGGAAAACAGCTAGGTAAGTAGAGATCATGTAAGACTGGTATGCTTATTTAAGGATTTTAATAATTTTAAAAGCATTAGTAAACCATTTAAGTTAAGTAAGGGAGAAATCTGATTTAAGTTTTAAGAAGCTAACTCTGGCCATAGGAAGAATAGAATGGAAGATTGCAATAATAGATGCAAAGACACCAATTAGGTACCTTAGGCACCTACTGCAGCATTTTTAGACTATGGGGCAATCAAGACGAAAGAAGTAAAGATATTTGAGGACCATCAGGACTTGGTTACTGATAGAATGAAGAGATTGACTCCCAGATTTTGGATCTGTATAAATTAATTCACTATATTATCGTAACACAAAACTGTACTCTTCATTCATTTGTGTAGTAGCTGCATCCCTTACTAGATCATATCTGTTTTCATCCCAGTTCTTATTATGATGACTAGAAAATAGCAGAAACTTGGTTAATAACTATTTAAATGATAAATGGATAGAAGGTCTTACAACTTTCCGAGTTAATAATGCCTGGAAAAGGACTTCGGTTTGGGGTGGAATGGGCAGAGTTAGTTTTGGACATGCTGAATTGAAGTGCCTTAGAAACCCCTAAATGGAGACAACAAATGGTTGTATATAATCATGTATTAAATACAAAACTCAAGCAAGATTTGTCTCTTTAGAGAAATCATATATTCATATCCATCTTAATTGTTGTGAAAATTAACACCAGGAACATGAAGAAGTTTTAATGGCATTTAAAATATTTTATGAGTTGTATTACAGACTGGATACGTGTCAAGAGAGGAGAAACAGAGGGAGGGAACACACATTTGCTACTAACTAATGTTACAGATGTAAGTGTGAGCATAGATCTTCATTTTTTGGGGGTAAATACCTTGAAGTGGAATTTTACTGGATAGTATGGTGAGTGTATACATAACTTCCTAAAAAACATATCTTTTAATGAATCTAAAATTCATTTTCATCTATTTTATTTAAACTTTTAACATTGAATTTTCGTTGCATTTCTAATTTTGCTATTATATTTTGTTTTATATATAGAAGTTGTAACTGTTGCTTCTATATAGTGTCTTTTATTATGACATAATGTTTCTGCTTTGTTGCATTTAGTCTTTTTAAATTCTACTTTAGATATCTAATAATTATATAGATAGCTCTACCTTCTTCTTTGCATTTGTTAGGTATCTTATGGGCCTATCCTTTTATTTTCAGTTAAATTGAGTTCTGGAAGATAATATATAGGAAAGCTCTGGCATCAAAAATTGTTGGAAAATTTAAAAACCTTCCTAGAGGACTATCTATGAAAGTCAGGCCATTGTGGTAGTGAGTATTTGTGAGTATTTTAAATACTTAGGATCAGTAGTTTAGTACAGTAGTTAAATCCACAAGCACTGTAGGCCAACTTCCTGGATTGAATGGGGTTGTCATGAGGATTCAAGAGTTAACACATGAAAAGCACTTGCTATGCTAAGTAAATGTTAATGGCTGTTCTTGTTCCTTGTTATTATTATTACTATTACTAGTATTACTATCATAAAACTTCCAAAAGGGATCACTCCTATGAGGGATAGAGCTATATGACTTAAATATCATACAATGAACGGCTATGCACATGAGAAAAGTATATACACTTAAGACACAGAAACACACACAAAAAGTAGTGATCATGCAAAAAGGAAGATACAAGATCTTCACCTGAAAAGGAAGGTAATAAAGTCAAAATCCAGTGAGTCTCAAACTAAAGAGTAACATACTGTTTTAAGAGTGGAATCTAGTTTCAATTTTCATGTCAGGAAAAAGTCAAGAGCTTTAAACCAAGGATCATGTAGTAAGTTTATAATGATATACAGCCTAATTTCTTCATATCTGTCATTCCTGTTTTCAATTAAATTAGGAATAAAACTCTAAAAATAGAGTAAACAGTAGTCCTAAACAGTAATGATGAGACTATCAGAGCATAGTGGAACACTACCATGAATTTAAGACTTGGCCAGAACTACTCAGTTAAAGGAATACAGGTTTAGTCATTATTATTGGACCCAATGTTAATACAGCATATCGAGAGATAAAAAGTATCACCCAGAATGAAATTATCACACAGCAAAAAATGAAGAATATTGATCCATAAAGAAATCTAAATTAAAATGTTTTATCATACACTTACCATTGCAGCCTTCAGTGTCACAGAATCTAGGTTGGGCATATTAGCTAAAGAGCCCTATTTAAAAAAAAAAAAAAAAAGCAGATCCAAGATGTAAAAAAGGAGATATACATTTTATTTCACTTATTGAATATAGTCCATTAAAGAACTGCCCAAATTTGGAAAATCATTTAGCTTATTTCCATAGAACTCAAGTGTAATTTCTTCAACCTCAGTAAGATCAGGGACTATGATTTGTTGGAGGGAGAAAGAGGCACTCAAGTTTATTAACAACAGAAATATCATGATACTTCAAGTTTACTCATACTCAAGAAAATGAAGGCAATGAAGCACTGGAAGATGCCAGTGACACATGGAGGCTTTGATACTTTTAGAAAGTACAGAAAGGCAGCAAAATTGGTTCCTACTGGTAGAAATTTGCTTACCACTTTAGCAAATAAAAAATTGAAAAGTTGTGTTTTAAGAGCTTCATTTAAGAGTTTCTGGGCCATAATACAGTCTTCATGTTAATGCCGTTTGAAAGAGTTCTTTGCTTTCTTAAGAAAGATGGCTTACATGGTTTTCTAGGGTTCACATCACTCCTTTATTTCTACTAGGGTTCTGTAATTTAACAAGATCATATGCTGGCCCCAGAAGTGACTACCTTCTCAAAGTAATGGGCACTTCGTTAAATTAAAAAGAAGATGACTGCTATTTATACTGTAATCTATGCATTCAGTTACAACTAATAGTGATATAGGAATCCAAAAAATTTACCAGTATGAATATCCTTTAGACATTTTATTATAATACTAATTTTTGTATATTTTCATTACTTTTAACAAAACCATTTTAATAAAAGGATTGTTAATACTGTGGGGCACTCTACCATATTTAGGAAGTCATCTAAGAGCTATGCATGTACTATGTCTTAAGAATAACCCTATGACACAGATACTATTATTACCCCCAACCCACAGGTAAGGAAACAGATACAGAAAAATAAATCCCTTTCCCAGGAAAACACAGGTAATATGTGGTAGAGCCAAGAATCCAGAGTGCAGCTCTAGAAGACCATACTATAAACTGGCATGTTCTTGAATTAGGAAGGAACATAAATGAGTAAGGAACATCTAAGCACTTACCTGTTCGGGTTTATGTTGCTGTACAGTGTTATAGATTGAACTCAAGCCTACCCTAGTTAAAACATAAGAGGCTTGCTCATTTATAAGTGTGTCCAAATGTGCTTCAATCTAAAATAAAATACAGAAAGAAAACATTTTAAAAGAAGAATGACACTGATGAGAGTAGAAGTAAACTACCCCAGAGTCTGAGCTCTTCATCATGGACTTTTGCCTTGCATTGGCACAGGGATGACCTCTGTAACAAAACCTTTTCTTCCCCAAACAGTAAGTCTTTCTATGAAAGGGGAAAAGTCTTACTTTAAAAATTATAACCAAGGAGGATTCTAGGACTATCCTCCAGTCACAAAATCTGGGTCGCTTCTCAACTCTTTTAAAAGCTGGTAATAAACAAAACACAAACAAAAAACACTAGTAAACAACAGCAGTATAAAATAAAATATTTAGGAAGAACTCCGAGATGAGGGCCTGATGTTCCTGACTTCCTGTCCTCCTCATGGTCCCAACTTGCTAGGCTGACTTAACAAATCAAATATACCATCTGGAGAAGCCTAGAGGAAATCCCATTACAGCTCAGGTAGCCATTTCTCCTGAGGATAAGGCAGGCCTGTGACAAGTAGGGAAGAGTTGAGGGCCCAGTAGAAATTGGCTAAAGATTTCAGGTTCAGGAACTGCCTAAGAAGATGCCACTACCAGATGTGAGTAGTATGGGTTCCCCAGTTTTGTGCTACTTTGGGGGATTCCAACTAAGGCTAATGGAAATAAAACCACAGAAGAGGACTACCTTGATGGGTGAGAAAAGCTTGCTCTTCCTTTTTTTTTTTTTTTTTTTCTGCTAGTACAATCCTGAATCTGGAGGTCTTCCTTCTATTCCTCACCAGAATGTTCCCCCAGATTTTACCAGTTTGCTTGCTAGTGATACAGTACACTGTCAACTTATGGTATCTGTTACCATCTAAATGATTGCAATTTTCCAAGCAACTCCAATAGTTCTGCTCTTCCCCCTAAAAAACTTAGAACTGATTTAAAAGAGGTGAGGAAGCTAAAAGAAAGCCCTTGTGAATAATCAGAACAAGTATGGTTTCTTTCCTGAGGCATCACTATGGAAAGACATAAAGTAATTTCATTTTTTTTGTTTTAAATAAATGCCCAAGGAAGTACAATTAGAGCCCTTACTTGCTAGACTTACCAGAAACCAAAGAAAAACAAAGTGTGCAAAGGTAAACACTTAATGAAGGTGAAAAAGAGTTACTGCTAAGAATCAAATTAGTGGTCTGAAAGAAAAATGGAAGGAAAGTAATATAGAGCAAATATCAAAGAAACAGATTAAAGTAAAGAGATCTAAAAAGAAATCAGAGGGCAGATCCTTGAGATAAAACCAACCGAGGACAGGGGTTTCAAAATATAAAAAGTAACACATAGAAAAGTGATGATTATAGAAATAGAACTCTTTACTAAGCAAAAGAAAGGTTTGAATCTTTACATTGAAATGGCTCTACAAAGTCAAAGATGCAAATAATTTTAAAAGAGACATACCAAAATATCCTGGGAAAACATATGAACTCAAAGGAAAATCCCTGTAAGTTTACAGATGAAAGGACTAGATTACTAAAAACAAGAGAATCTGACTAGCCTGGACTTCTTGCTTGAAACACTGGAAGAAGCTATATAAAAGTGGGAAAAAAATAATAGGTTATTGGTAGTAAAGGTCCTAAAATCAAGAATCCTTTACCCAACAAGGTAAAGTGTTACTTTGGAGAAATGTGATAAACCACACCTTCCCACATCCACACCCTTGTATTGTCCTCTATCATACTGAATCCAGGCTGTTCTATGTGCCCAGTCTTAGCTGACAGCATGCTAGCAAGCATAATGCAAGTATAGACCAATAAGCACTTCCACACTGAGATTTGTCTGCTTAGAATACCCACTCAGAGGGACTGCCAGTGGGGTCTGAAAGGACACGGGGAAAATTGCTAGTGGAGTCTGGAGAAAGGGGAACCTGAATTATCTGCTGATAGGACAATTACTGAAAATGCTGCCAGGACTAATAAAGATCTGGCTCAAGAGATTTCTGCAGAATGCTGAAATACATGTAAAAGTCCAGTTGACACATTGAATGGGGGCAAAAATAAGCAAGGACATAGATAACTTGAATAAACTAACAAGCTCAATTCAGCGCACAGACCAGGAAGAATTTTTACCATGTATAAAATAGTTATGGAACACATAAGAAAAACAGATAATTGGTGATAAAGCAAATTGATAAACACCTGACATATCTGAAGATTTAGATCAATGGCAGGGATTTGGGCTTGCATTAGTGACAAATATAGAAAAAAGTGACATTTCTTAAATAAAAACATTATTAATTCCACAGAAAATGAAAAAGTCATCCATGAAAGGTAAATTAACCATCCTTCGTTACGTGGCTCAGTCACCAATGGTGTTTACATAGTAATAATAATTTAACATAATATTGATCTAACCAAAATTTATAATATAGCTGCATTTGGGAGGATGGGAAAGCTCTAAATATAACCATATTCTTATCCAGGGGGGTTGGGGGAGTGGCGGTAGATAACTAAATTTTCATTGTTCATTTCATTTCATAATGTATTAGATTATATCTAATCTAAGTTTTATATCTAAACTTAGATTATATCTAATTATTAGATAGATTATTAGATTAGATTAGATTAGATTAGATCTAATACATTAGATATAAATGTATTAGATTATATCTAATACATTAGATATAAAACTTAAAAGATCTGTAAGTAGCAATACACACAAGTGTCTAGAATTACAAATATAAATACCAAAAGAAGCAACTATAAAAACTGAAAGAAATTGTGCTTTTGAGGGAGAAATGAGAGAGAGATGTTGGAGATGGAGAGGATGGTACACTGGTGGCTTTTCATAAGAAGTTCGGTAGAATTATTTGACTTTAAACCACAAATATGGAAAATTCTGATATATTTATTTTAAAAGAAAAAAATTAAAAATTAGAAAATATAAATTTAGATCTATCAAAACTCATTCCTATATCCACTGCCAAACTGTTGATATATGTGTGATAGCACAGAACATTCAGAGTTGTTTTTTAAAAAAACAGTATATTTACCAATAATCACTGCTTAAAATTGGAATCCAACTATCTACTAAATTTTACAAATGGCTTTGTTTTAGTCATCATGTACACTTTTAAGTGATAACCATTTGCTTTATAGAACTCAAGGACTGAAGTGATTGGTATAGCAATTTGTAATGTTTTGCCTAACACTGGTTTACACATAGATAAAAATATATCTGTCCTCTGTAACACATTCTGCATTAACTATGCAGCTTGAAAAATATAGCATATTATTCACAGTTCAGAAACTAAAATCTGCATACAGAATAACTGTTCAAATTAATCAGAAAAGCTTCAATCCACCATCACATACTACGGTATGAATCGAGTATTTTAAACATTACATATTCTGGTTCCTCTAAAGCTGAAAACTGAAATGCTGAATTTGTGTGTGTGTGTGTGTGTGTGTGTGTGTGTGTGTTGTATATGTGTGCGTGTGTCCTTTCATCAGATGATATCAAGGGATCTATAGGAATTGGGTCATTAAAATTAGTTAAGCCAATCACATAAAGCTATCACATAGAGAAAAAGATTCAATCATAGTAAACAGTCATTTTATAGAAAAATTTACCTGAAACTGTAGCATTTCCAGACGTCTGTCAGTGAATTCAAATAGAGCTAATGTTGTCTTCATCATATATAGTGAATTGACCATGAAAGTGGCCATGTCAGCTGTGCCTAAGTTGCTGGCTGATACAGTACACATCTGTAGGAGAGGATCCAAGACACATGATAAAACCTACAAATGAAAAATAAAATGAATTCTTTATTTCTCAATCACTGATATGGTCTCGGGTTAATGATACTTCAGAATTAATGCCAAACTAATCGGAAGGAGGCCAATTTATAGAAGCACATAGGAAAAGATTAAACATAAATCAATACTTTTTAAATTATGAGAACTGGTTTAATATTTGAAGGAAAATCAACAGTAAGAAAGGGATTGTCGAAGTATATGAATTACAAAAATCCAGAAGTGAAACAGAATGTACAATAGAGGAGCAAAAAGCAATCATTAAAAATGAATTTACAACATACCTGCACAAAATCAGCTTGACGAGCATCTAATGGTACAACTGAAGAATCATGAGATGCTAAAACTTCACGCAGCAACATTAGTGTCTGATTTAGTGCAGAACTTGGTCCAAGATCAGGTGGTGGGAGTTCAACCTAAAATAAGAGATGATTTATCCACTCCTTATATTTTTCCACTAAATTTTAATGGGTAAATGTAAGTTCATAGTAAAAAAAAATGTAGAAGTTATAAAGCATAGACTCACACATTAGAAACCTATAATTTATTAATAGCTTACTTTGAACTATACTAATAGCACACAAAGTGAGAGAAAAGTTCTTTGCCAGATTATCTCAGAATATCTCACCTTGTACTCTAAAATTAAAAAAAAATTTTGAAAAGTTAATGTTCACTTGAATTATAGAATTATGTTTTAATATGTATTTAAAATGGCCTGTTTTATTTTTTAGCCCAAATCATAAGAAAAAAGCAGTCCATAGACCAGCACTATCCCAACTATAATATAATTGAGAAACGTCACCTACTCTCAGGCCCAAATCTCAGAGATTTTAGATCAATATGTATAGACTAGGTGTTCAGGAATTGACAGTTCAACAAGCACCCTAGGAGTCTCTCAAGAAGGTAACCCATCAGTCACACATTTTGAAAATCACTTCACAGAAACAGTATAACATTACCATTAATATCTTGGGCTCTAGAGTTCAACATATTAAGTTCAAATCTTGGATCTATCAGTTACTAGTTGTGTAATCTTCAGCAAGTTACTTAACTTTTCAGAGCTTCAGAGGGACTCTGTAAATATTAAATGAGATTATTGCATGGCTGAGTAGTGTGCCTTGCACTTACTAAGTAGAAGGTATGCCAAGTTCACTATCCTTATTTGGTGGCACCATGATACATAAAAAGAAGTGCCTATGAATTTCTTTAAAAATATTTTCAGAATACTTGTAATGTTAATAAAGTAATATTTTGTAAATTTTTTAAAAATAGCATTTAGAAGACAATGTAAGAGACTACATCTGAGTGGCAGGTAGGTAGAAAGGTGTAAGAATTTTCAAATATTGGCATTTATTATAAGATTGTTTCATGTAGAAAGTTAATACATAAGTGACATCACCAGGAATAGCAAAGTAAGCATGTCCAAAGATACTCTCTCCTTCATAAAAACAACAAGAACAAAAAAAATCATAAAACATGCAAACAAACAAGAAAATATAGTCCACGCACAGCATACACAGAAAAACACCTCAACAGAAACATTATCTGAGGAAGTCCAGATGTTAGATTTACTAGACAAAGACTTTAAACAAGCTATTTTAGATATGTTCAAAGACTGAAAGAAATCATGTCTGAAGAACTAAAGTATGAAAACAATGTCTCACCAAATAGAGAATATCAATAAAGTGACAGGAATAATAAAATATAACCAAATAGAAATTCTGGAGTCAAAAGGTACAATAACTGAAATGAAAAATTCACTATAGGGTTTTGTTTTGTTTGACAGGGTCTCTCTCTGTCACTCAGGATAAAGTGCAGTGGTGCAATCACAGCTCACTGCAGCTTGACCTCCTATGCTCGAGTGATCACCCCACCTCAGTCTCCCAAGTATTAACAGCTAGGAATACAGGCATGTGCCACCATGCCTGGCTCATTTTCTTTTTTGTAGAGATGGTAGACTTTCTATATTGCCCAGGCTGGTCTCAAACTCCTGGGCTCAAGTGATCCTCCTGTCTCAGCCTCCCAAAATGCTATGATTACAGGTGTGAACTGCTGTGCTTGGCCTTACAGCAGATATGAGCAGGCGGAATAAATAATCAGTGAACTTAAAGACAGGAACTTAAAGATTATTGAGTCTGAGAAACAGAAAGAAAAAGAATTAAAAAAAAAAAATGAACAGAACATCAGAGATAAGACACCATTTAACAACGTAAGTATACAGGGGATCCTAGAAGGAAAGAACAAAGAGAAAAAGGCAGTGAAGAAACAATGACAGAAAGCTTCCCAATTTTGATTTTAAAAAGCATTAATCAACATCCAAGAAGCTAACTGACCTCTCAGAAGGATAAACTCAAGAGACCTACATTAACACACATCATAATCAAACTGTCAAAAGACAAAGAGATAATTCTGAAAGCAACTAGAAAGAAATAACTCATTATGACAAGGGATTTTTGACAAGATCAATAGCTGATTTCTTGCCAGAAACATGCAGGCCAGAAGCACTGGATGACATATTCACAGGTTGAAATAAATGAACTGTCAACCAAGTATTTCAAATTCAGCAAAACTATTTTTCAAGAATAAAGGAGAAATTAAGACACTCCCAAATGAAGGCAAAAATTCTTCACTAGTATACCTGCCCTACAAGACATACTAAGGAAAACTGGACACTAGAAAGTAACTTGATCCACATAAAGAAATAGAGCACTGGTCAAGGCTGCAACAAAGATAACTATAAAAGACAGTTTTAATGTATTTTCTCTTCATAACTCTAATTTAAAAGAAAACTGTATGAGGCAATAATTATAAGTCTATGTTGATGGGCATACAATGTCATAAGATTTAACTGCATTAATAATGGCATAAAGGAAGAGGAGAATGGAGCTATATAGGAGCAAAGTTTTTGTATACTATTGGAAGTATGTTGTTATAAATTAAGATGCTAATTGTAAGTCCCAGGGCACCACTCAGGAAATAAAACCTTATACCCACATACATATATATTTAAATAACAAGGGAATTAAATTAGTATACTAGAAAATATCTACTTAATGTAAAAGAAGTGACAGGGACACAGAGAAAAAAATCATTTAAGACATACAGAAAACAAAATAGCAAAATGCAGACATAAATCCTACTCTACCCTCAATTAAATTAAGTGTAAATGGATTAAACATGACAATCAAAAAGCAGAGACTAGCAGATTAATTTGAAAAACCACACCATGTACCAACTATATGCCAACTTCGAGACACACTTTTAAGACAAAAATAAATTGGATGTAAAAGGATATAAAAAGATATACCTTGCAAACAATAACTGAAAGCTAGATTAAATTAGCTACACTAATATACTAATACCAGACAAAACACACTTTAAGACAAAAATTATTACTAGAAATAAAGAATATCTGATAATGATAGAAGGGTCAATCCATCAAAAAAATAAAATAATTATAAACATATATGCACCCAACAAAAAAGCCCCAAAACACATAAAGCCAAAACTTACAAAATTGAAGGAAAATATTTCTTGTGATGAAGAGATACATATTTCAAGTTCCACAGTTTCTTCAGTTTTGTCTCCTTTTCTTTCATTAAATTCAAATAAATATGAACTTAAAAAAAACCTCCAGACTATGATCTTATCTTCACAAAAGTATTCTATTTATCATTCCTACTTAAAATGATATCTAGTACTGTTGTTAAACAAAGTTAAACTAATGTTAGTTATCCAAGAAGAGGGTTTAAAAAGTTTATTTCATCTTGTACTGCTTCTCTATGGTTTACATTGATGTATAAACCTACGCATATCAGATTTTACAAAATTAATGAGTGATCTCTGCCCCTAAAAGAAATGAAATATTACAAAGCAGTTAATAACAGTTTAATTCAGGGTTGAGCGGATGTAGATGATTGTTATTTTCTTCATTTGTTTTTTTTTTTTTATTTTGTGGTTTCCATTGTTTAAAATAAATACTACATTTAATAGAAATCAACTACTCATAATTCTAAAAATTTAAATATAAGATCTCCATATACCACCTGCATACATATACATGTTTAATAAGTATGGATAAGACGTGGAACAGGATACTCAAAAATTTTTCAGTGAATCTTTAGCTAGTACAAATCAGAAAGAGGTGAAACCAGCGATAGCATTCTACATAGGAGGCTAATTAATTACAGAAGAGAGAGTAAGAACAGCTATGAAAGAGAGCTATATGTCATGCAGATAACATGGGGATGCATAATGCACTGTCAGCTACACTCTATAGTACTCATTCTTCATAAACAGAGAAAAAAAAAAAATCTAACAAATCCTCCCAGGGGAATTAGAGAGAAGAGAGAGAGAGAGAGAGAGAGAGAGAGAGAGAGAGAGAGAAAGTATATAGTGTCTTTTGGAAGCAATAAATCTTTAAAAATCTTTTTTTTTAAATTTTAGTAACTTTTGGTGTACAAAAGTTTCTGGTTACATGGATGATTGTACTGTGGCGAAGTCTGAGATTTTAGTGCACCCATCATCCAAGTAGCGTATATCGTGCTCAATATCCAATTTTTTATTCCTCACTCCTCATCCTCTCCCCCTTCTGAGTCTCTGTAGTACATTATATCACTCTGTGTGCCTTTGTGTATCCAGAGCTTAGCTCCCACTTTTAAGAACACAGTTTTTGGTTTCCTATTCCTGAGTTGCTTCATTTAGAATAATGGCCTCCTGCTCCATACAAGTTGTTGCAATTTCTTTATCCACTCATTGGTTGATGGGCAATTAGGTTGGTTCCATTATCTTTACAATTGCAACTGTGCTGCAATAAACATACCTGTACAAGTGTCTTTTTGATATAACGACTTCTATTCCTTTGGGTAGATACCCAGTAGTGGGAGTGCTGGATTGAATGGTAGATCTTTTAGTTCTTTAAGAAATCTCCCTACTGTTTTCCACAAAGACTGTGCTAATTTATATTCCCACCAGCAGTATATAAGCATTCCCTTTCACCATATCCACACCAATACGTTTTTTTGTTTGTTTGTTTGTTTGTTTGTTTGTTTTACTTTTTAATAATGGTCATTCTTACAGGAGTAAGGGTGTCTCACTGTGGTTTTAATTTGCATTTCCTTGATCTCATTTGCCCACTTTTTGATGGGATTTTTTTTCTTGCTGATTTGTTTGTGTTCCTTGTATTCTGGATATTAGTCCTTTTTCAGATGCACAGTTTGCAAATATTTTCTCTGTGGGTTGTGTGTTTCCTCTGATGGTTATTTCTTTGGCTATACAGAAGCATTTTAGTTTAATTAGGTCCCATTTATTTATTTTATTTTGTTGCACTTGGAAGCAATAAATCTTAAAAAAAAAAAAACTTTCAAAATTCACACAAGAGATTTTAAATTGCCAAACAAAACAGAAGACCAATGATGTAAAACTTACACATTGGTGGGAGAAAGCTTAAAGGAAATCTTTTTCTCCCTTGAAATCAAGTCTTTAAGGATTTTAAATTTAAGGCTAAAGACACACTTTGCCATAGTTAGAGTTGATGGTAAATTATTGCAAGTGAATGCTACTTGAACTCAAGTCATTCGACAAACTGCCATTCCATGAGGTGCTTTCACATACATCCATTAGATCAGCAACAAGGTAAGAACCACACTTCTAAAGCAAAGTGAATATTATGGCAGTTTTTCAGATAAACAAACTTTGTGACTATAAAATCCTATAGCAGAATAACGGAAAGAAAATCTAAGGAAGAGAAATAGTTCATTAATATCCTTTTGTCACTTTAGTTTCATTTTGTAAAATTCATTTCTAATGGTTAAACTTTGTAAGTGACAAGTCTACATTTCTTTTAAGTACCTCCAATGCATTCTTGCACTTACTTTATACTAACCATAATCTCCCTTA
This sequence comes from Rhinopithecus bieti, assembly GCF_001698545.2. Taxonomy (NCBI): domain Eukaryota; kingdom Metazoa; phylum Chordata; class Mammalia; order Primates; family Cercopithecidae; genus Rhinopithecus; species Rhinopithecus bieti. The sequence continues at coordinate 4,282,446 of NW_016815913.1, read as the reverse complement.
GGGAAGAGACCCTCTTTACTATGTCTTTCATATTTCCATATAAGCCTGTGGAGGCCAAACACTAGACTTAAGCGGGCTTTGTTATTTAGAGCGCCTAAAACAAGTAGTAGCAACCATTAGAAAAAAACAAAATACATTTTATGAGCTTCATATAAAACAATAATCACAATACAAAAATTCCTATAAGCTTTAAGCTGTGTAGAAAATCCAAGTTTATTCACACTCCACTTCCTTGGAAACCAGTCAGTACCAGTGAGTGAGTGGCAGATGCATCCTCAGAGTGATGTGACTGGGAGAAAGAGGTGTTAATATTATCACTGCTACTTATGCCAGGACTTGAGCTATTCATAGAAATCTTACATACTGACAGAAAGTTGAAGAAAATGTGAACTTTTGCCTTACAAATAAAGATTTCCCTCTTTCTTATTCTGTATGTTTGACTTTTCCCTCTATTTTTGTCATGATCTTAAACTCTCAAAAATCTTAACTAGAGTTGTAACCTGACCTTGGCCACATGATACTTTGCTGAGTATGTACAGCAGGCATGCAAGTACTTGCTCAGGCAGGTAAGCTTTGTTTTAAACATGGCCACATGTTACTTCCAAATATCTATATCATGGATATGTGCCACTAACCTAAGCACGTTCGTGTGAATGAATGGATAAAAAAATCACTGGTTATATTCAAAGCATACTCCCTCAGCGACAATGAGCAAACATCTTTGCTTGTTTTTAAATCCAAATACAAGGCTGCTAAAATGACATGTGAAAGTGTCTACTTCAAATAGATTAGACTTCCTATTTCAGGCACATATCTTAACTGCTCTTTCACAACGTTTTAAGCATAATGGATATCAATAAAAACTGTTGATTATGGTCGCTTACATTCAATTTATGTTCCTGCAACATAGTTATAACATAAAACATATACATGTACCACTATATATTTAATCAATTGTTTTGAAATACCGATGGACTAAACAGTAAGTCATTTCTTAACAAGCCTCTAGACAATAAACATGTTCCCACAGTACTATGAGGGAATGCTTTGGCATTAGTAATGCTATTTAATAGGGAATATGAACCAAAATAATTCATCTATAACTGGCTTCTGTGTGGAAGAATGGGATCCATAAGTACAATATTAAAGATGTTTCCAAAAATAAAGAATTAACATTTTATTAAGCCTGAACACTATAAAAGGTTAGTGAGAGAAACTAAAGACCTAAGTAAATGGAGAGATACATGATGTTCATAAATTGAAAATCTTGGTATCATTAAGATACTAATTTCTCCTCAACTGATCTATAGATTTAATCAAAGCCTCAGATATTTCTGATATTGACTGGGAAAGGGAATGAGGATGCCTACTGAGGTGCTATAAATGTTTTATGTCTTATCTGGGTGATAGTTAATGAGCACATGCAAATACAAACATTCAACTAACTGTACACTTTATATTTGGGTACTATAGCTGCAGTTAAAAAGAAAGCTCAGCCGGGCACAGTGGCTCATGCCTGTAATCCCAGCACTTCGGGAGGCTGTGGCGGGGGGATCGCAAGGTCAAGAGATGGAGACCATCCTGGCCAACATGGTGAAATCCTTCTCTACTAAAAATACAAAAATTAGCTGAGCATGGTGGTGCATGCCTGTAGTCCTAGCTACTCAGAAGGCTGAGGCAGGAGAATCGCTCGAACCCGGAAGGCAGCGGTTGCAGTGAGCAGAGATTGTGCATGGCACTCCAGCCTGGTGACAGAGTCAGACTCTGTCTCAAAAAAAAAAAAACAAAAAACAAAACCAAGCTCATTTGTTCTTCTTCTTTATATTATTGTACACATTAAACATCAGGTCTTATTATGAAATACTTATTTCAAAATTTGAATATTTTTAAGTGACAAAGTTGAAGTATACAGAAACATTTCACATTTAAAAGCATTTAAAGGCCAGGCATGTTGGCTCATGCCTGTAATACCAGCACTTTGGGAGGCTGAGGGGGGTGGGTTGCTTGAGGCCAGGAATTCAAGATCAGCCTGGCCAATGTGGTGAAACGCTGTCTCTACTAAAAATACAAAAATTAGTTGGACATGGTGGTGGGTGCCTGTAATCCCAGCTACTCAGGAGGCTGAGGCAGGAGAATCGCTCGAACCCAGGAGAAAGAGGCTGCAGTGAGCAGAGAGTGCACCACTGAACTCCAGCCTGGATGACAGAGCCAGACTCTGTTTCAATCGATTAATCAATCAATCAATTAAAAAAAGCATTTAAGCTACTGAAAACTTCCTATTTCATATATCAAAACCTCTCTTTTTTTAAATGTGTAGCGCTATACCAAAAGTCCTCATTCTTCTTGTGACTACTTTTTATCCTTTCTGTAGTTTAGGTGCTCTTTTACTAGAGAAAATAAAAGGTTGCACCATAAAATTCCAAAAGCTGTTCCTATGACTTCATCCCACTACCAACTCTAGTTTTATTCTTTCAGCTATCTTCCACTTAAGGTCCTCTAATTTTCTGTTGTGTAGTTTCTTAGAAGGCCCTTCACCCATTTGCTTTCAAAATATAAAGACAAACCAACCAAACACAAAGTCCTCATATTTTTAAACGAATTTCCTCATTCTCTCTCTATCTATATTAAAATAGATACATAAAGGATTATATATGTATATATTTAAAGAAGTGTGTGTGTGTATATATATATTCCTTTTGCTCTAAATACATACATTCTAGTAACTGACAATATGTGGAATTTAAGTTTTTAAGTCAACAAAATTGTCCAAGATAAATTTAAGAGTACAAATTAATGTGTTTGAAATAATTTCAAATTACAGCTTATTTTACACCCTTTTTTTTTTTAATGTTAAAGCATTTTGGATAAAAAAAAAATTCGGTTTTTTGTTTGTTTGTTTTCCTGGCAGAACCATCTGTAAGGAATAATGTAAAACGCAAACTATTCAACCAGAACAGCACCTCTCAAACTTTAATGAGCACATGAACCTCCTGGGAATCTTATTAAAATGCATAATTCGATTCAGTAGGTCTGGAGTAGGGCCTGAGATATTTGCATGTCTAGTAAGTTCCCAGATGATGCCCAAGCTGCTAATCCACATACTATGCTATGAGTAGTAAAAAGAGATTCAAAGCAGTAGCCATATCCTAGAATTTAAATGACTATTTATTTAAAGAATCATTTTAGGCTTTTTTTTTTTTTTTTTTCTCCAGAGCACCAGGCAAATCAATCCTGACTACTATTAATTTGATATGGGTTTCATTTAAGACAGGCTATATCTTTTCAATTAGAACTGTACTATTACTATAGTGAGAAATAATTTTAGAAAATGTCAGTCTAGCCTAAATTGATATAGCATTGTGTCTTTTGCAGTAGAGATACATATTCTCTTTTAACTTCACTAGATTTGCAGTTATGAATATTTCAGGAGAGCTTGATAAGGAAGGCAGTATGCATACTTGAATACTCAAGTGCTTCAAACTGCTTTGTTAGGGAAAAGGTGCGTCTTTCAATAAAATTATGTCCTTGAATTTTCTTTTTTTCATGCTGGATAAAGAATTAGTTCCCAAGTATGTCTTTTTAAAAGCACAAAAGCAATCATATTTTTTAAAATTCATCTCTGGCTATACCTTTATTTTAAAAGCTATTCTTCCTAACAATTATACTATCCACTTAAAATTATATTAACAAAATTTCCACTTGGGTGCTTTGCTAATGAAGAACATTCTACAATAAATACTGTTTTCTTCATAGAGCTACAGTGTTTTTAGAGGAAGCAAAATGGTTCACAAGAAGCAGAATAAGTAAAAGATATAACTAATATAAAATTATGGAACGTTAAAATTTGATGAAAGGAAGATATTCTTGCAAAATCCTGAAATGATTGTAGATACAAGCAACATATAAGTTGTAAAGAGAATCATAATATAGTTGCAATCTAATGTAAAAATAACTCTAAATATGGCCCAGTTCATATCTGAGAAAAACATCAGGGTTCAATTAATAATAATGACAACGAAAACAACAATAATGATCAGAGCCCATTCACTGCTATAAACTCACATAAGCTGCAATATTGATTGGTAATTAATATATTCAAAATTACAATTACTTTCTTCCCTCACTTTCACGCTGTTCTGTTCCAAGTTTTAATTGGAAGATGTCATCCTTCAATTGCCTTTTACTATCCATTACAGATGACCCTTAAACAACACACATTTAAACCACAAAGGTCCACATTTACATAGATTTTTTTCTCCCTCTGCTACTCTCTGAGACAGCAAGACCAATCCCTCTTCTTCCTCCTCCTCAGGCTACTCAATGTGAAGACAATGAGCATAAAGACCTTTATGGTGATTCACTTCCATTTAATGAATAGTCGATATATTTTCTCTCCCTTATGATTTTCTTGATAACGTTTTCTTTTCACGAGCTTACTTTATTGTAAGAATACAGTATATAAATACATACAACAAAAAAATGTGTTAATTGACTGCTTACATTACTAGCAAGGCTTCCCAGTCAATAGTAAGCTAATCAGCCGTTACATTTTGAGAGTCAAAAGTCATGTGCAGATTTTTTCAACTGCACAGGGGTCAGCATCCTAACTCCCATGTTGTTCAGGGGTCAACTGTATATTTTCCTGTTTTGTTGCAACTTTCATTTTAACTTTTACATGACTAATAAAATATACAGAAATTTACTATTAGAGTAATAAAACAAAATAAATGGATAACCACTTGGGAAAGAGTAAGATCTTAACTTTTCAGTCTGAACAATAATAAACTTCAGTAGATTAAAAATTTGTCGCAAAAGTGAAAGCAGGGTGTGGTGGCTCACACCTGTAATTCCTGCACTTTGGGAGGCTGAGGCAGGAGGATCACCTGAGGCCAGTAGTTGGAGACAAGCCTGGGCAACATAGTAAGACCATGTCTCTACAAAAAAAAAAAAAAAAAATTAAATTAGCTGGACATGGTGGCATGCACCTATAGTCCCAGCTACTTGGAAGGCTGAGGCAGAAGGATGGCTTGAGCCCAGGAGTTCGAGGCTACAGTGAGCTATGATCCTGGGCAACAAGAGTAAGACCCTGTTGCTTAAAAAATAAATAAATAAAGTGAAAACATAGAAACACCTAAGAAAATATATCTAAATAAATACATTAAATAATCTATCATTTCCCCACTAATAGATGCTAACTTTATTACATATTAAATTCTAAATGTTTTTTCTTGTGGGAATACTTTCAAGCATGGAATGCTCCCAAGGGAAAAAACTATATAAAAAGTTATATTGAACTATAAAAAAATTAAAAGTTTATGTTTCAGAAAATACTACAGGCAAATTTTAAAGGCAGATGATAATGTGGAGAAAATGTCTGTAATATATATGATGGAGTTAATATTCTTAAGGCATAAAGACTATCAGAAACAAACAAGACAACCCAACAGGAAAATGGCAAAGGACTTGAACAAGCAATTCACAAACAGCCAAAACACATTATCTTAAAATGCTCATTCTCACTAGAATTCTCACAGAAATCCAAATGAGAAAAATAACAAAATGTCACTTTTGCTCATCGTGTTGGCAAATATTTTTTTTTAATGTCCATTATCCAGTTTTAGCAAAGGTTGGCACTTTTTCAGTAGGAGGTAGGATGGTAGATTTGAGGAAATGGGTGAAAGTAAGTATGGTAAATATGAGTGGCTGCCAAAGGACAATCAGTATTTGCTGGACCTCCTGGAGGGCCTTCCTGATGCTGGAGACAATTTTTAGTGACTCCTGTCTGTATGATGTAATTTCCTTTTGCAGCACTCAGGAAAAATCGAAAACTTGAATTCAAGGTGGTTTTGCAAAGTGAATGTGGTAAAATGGCAAGGGTGCAAGAGATTTAAAGCTAATGGCAAGACAGTGACGCTATATTCCGTGTTACCAGTATTTATTGAGCACCTCATGAGCTGGCATATAAGAAAATTAATTACATTTGTATATTGATCTTTTCACCAATGACTTCACTAGAATTCATTTTCTGGTTGCACAACTTTTTAGTTGATTCTCCTAGGTCCTCAAAATAGACTATCATAACATCCATAAATAATCTAACGTCTCCTCCTTTAAAATATTTACAATTCATTTCTTTATCTGGTCTTTCTACCATGGTTATTATTTAAAAGTATTGGCAAGCATTCTTGTTCTTCACTTAAATAGAAGAATCACGAGTGTGTCAATATTAATTATGATGTTGGCTGTTAGTTTTATCTCTTTTTATATGGTTAAGGAAGTATTCTTCAATGACTTACTAAGATTTTCCCTAAACAATGTGATCAAATATGAGAATATAAAATTTATTTTATATACTCATTTAGTATATTTCCTAACACTGAAACATTCTTATATTCATGTAATAAATCATTCTTGGTTTTAATATATAAATGCTGAATTTTGAAGTTTTAAAACTTAAAAGGTGACTAATGTATGGTTTTCACTACTGACTTATCTTTAAAAGGTTTTATGTCAGTGTTATACTACCTAAAACAAACTGAGAAGCTTTCCATATTTTTTCGTGTTCTGGAGAATTATTTGTTCCTCCTAAGTATGAATGAAGTTCTCTATATAATCTGAACGAGGCCTGGCAACACGTTCTTTAATAACTTTTCTTCCTTCCTTAGGTATATTCACACTTTCCACTTCCTTTTGACTCACATTTTACCAATTTATGTCACCTTAAAAAGCATTCACCCTATGCAGATTTTCAGATGATTAGCATAAAACTGCATATGTGTACTCTCTAAGTTTTAATTCTCATCTGTGGATTGTCTCTAATTTCTAAAAACTTTTAATTTTCTTTTTTCTTGATTAAACTTGTTAGAAGTTTGTCAATTTTGTTTATCTTTTCAACAAATAATTCTGCTTTTGTTTTCTAATTTGTCACAGCAATTTAATTCCATCCTTTCCATTTATCTTTATTTTACTGTTCTGCTTCAAATTTCTTAATACAAATGCCTAATGCATCTATTTTCAGTCTTAAGGCCCGTATGTTTTCCAATTGGTAAAGCTGGAAATATGCTCACCCATGAGCTTTTCTACATACTGCAATCTGGCTCCTATCTCCACCACAGAACTAAAATTGTCCAGTTAGGTCACCTAGCACGTATATATTGCCAAAGATAACAAGCCTCCTACTAGAACTCTTTAAAAGCATCTGTCATTATTAACCATGCCCTCCTTCTAGAAACTCTCTTCTCTTAGCTTTTCTGATAAAACCTTATCCTAATTTTTGTCCTGCCTCTCTGGCCATCCTCTCTTAGCATCATACTGTTCACTTTTTTCCTTCTCTTAAATGTCAGCGTTTCCCAAGACTGTGTTCTGGTAGCTCCACTCTTATAAAAAAAATTCTTCCTAGTGACTTCACCCAAACCCATGAATTCAACTATCTCTTATATGTAAAACTCTCTAAATCCAAATGTATCGCTCCCCTTTAGATAAGACCAATTCCAGAGGGATGTCTCATAGGCACCTCAAACTCAACTTATCTAACTTAGACGATACCATCTTTATCTCCCAAATTGTTCCCTCTTTCTGCATTCTAGATATTTGTGGTTAGCCTAGGAATTAGTCTAGATGACTCCCTCTCACTTACCCACATTCAGTCAGTCATCAAGTTTTGAAGATTCTATCTTTACCCTTCAAGAATCTGTCCCCTCTTGCCTATTCCCAGAGTCTTTGCCTTAGATCATGTAGGAATAAAAAGAACTGCAATACTCCTTTAATTTTCCTATCTCCAAACCGGCCTCCCCGCTTATATATATAAAACACATCACTTTACTAGTGGTATTTTTTAATAAATGAAAAATGTGTTTATAGGTAACTCACACTCATGTTCTAGCATATTCTATTTGTTACTTCTATTTAAGATGACCCCATCCACTCCTTTCTTCACCTATCTAAATCTTACCTGTCCTTCAAAGTTCAACTCTCTTACGTTTCTCTGTGGAAAGCTTCCTCTCTGTAGAAGAGTACATATAGTTTGCTAAATATACCCCTCCTTTGGTGCTAGCATATACCCTAGGCACATGTCTTTCATAAATCATAGGATTCTATAATAACCAGACTTATTTGGTCATTTTCCACTAAAGGAGAAGCAACCTTAATGAGGTCAACAGACCTTGAGTGTTCATCCTTGTACTCTCAACATCTAGCACATATTTGTTCATGTTTAATGTTTGAGTATCATGTATAAATTATTTTAGAAGAGTTCTGTCTAAATAAGAACCATAAAAACAAATATAACCAGAAATGATTGTTAGTAAACTGGTGATGCAAACAGAAATACACAAGGCAAGAAAAATTAAGGTAGACATCCCAGCTCCACAAATTCATGTTGCTTTTCCAAATGAATCTGAGTCATGCATGTGGGTCAGGAAGTAGACTCCTATTAAGGCTTAAGAAAGTGAAGACTGAACTTAGGAAAGTAAAGATTGACCAGGTATTCTGAACTAAATTGCTACTGACTATTTTATACCATATTACAAAACCTGGGCCTAATATAGCTAACCTATTAGACAGAGTAGTACAATTAAAAAGCCAGCATGGTGATTGTGACACATCCTTGAAAAACTCATGTCCTCAATAATGAAACAAAAATAAAGAAGGATTTGATCGTTGTAAATATATTCCTTAAGGTCCTACCAAAATACCCTGCTTAATTTAAGATATTAGATCTTACAGAACTTGTTCAGGTTTTTGTTGTTTATTTGTTTTTTTGTGGGATGTTTTTTCTTGTTTGTTTTCATAAATAATTATATAACTCAGAGGAGCATACATTTCATAAGGGCAAAACTGTAACATCAAGGGTAGAAATACAAGCTGTTTGGAAAAAACATTTTGTAAGAGTTCTGGTTTTCCAATCTATATGTCATCTTAGCCCCTGGCTAAATATAGTAAATTTGCTTTAATTATACAACTTCTGTGACAGAAAAAATGGTAGTAAAATTGGAGCCTGAAACGCTTTCTCTAATTATAACTCGATGTTATACTGTTTCTGGAACGAAGACTATAAACTTAGGTACAGTTAGCCATCTCAAAATGAAAGTTGTTGGTGACAGGAAGAACTCAAAGGAACATAGAATGTAATGGGAAAAGTTATAAATCAATAACAAAATCATTAAAATATCTTTAATGTGAAAGATTCACATTCACATTTAATAATTACATTTTTCAAACATACCTTGTCCATTAATTTACTTGCATGAAGACTCAAGCTATTGAAGAATATTTTTTTGCTTAGCAAATGCATTTCTTCAATGGTAGTCAACAATGTAGTTGCACTATTTCCAACAATGCCACTAAAAGCGAAGGATATTTCAGGTTGCAAAACAGAAATTGAAACAAAACAGTTCTTTAACTGAGTAGAATCCTTTAAAAAGGCCTAGATTTAAATAAAAGTTTTATGTAAAATATAACCTGCGAATTACAAATACTCTAGTTTCATATTTTAAAATCAGGATTTTGTTTTCTTTTGAATTAGGTGACGAAAAAATAAAACAAACTACTATGTTTTCAATATTTCACAATCTCTTCTAGCAAAACTGTGGGTGAGAACAAATATTTGTAATATATAAAACCCTATCTCTATTTTTTCTCTATTAGAGTAAATATATGTCTCGATTATCTAAGACAGTTAAATTTTAGGAAGAGCATTGAATCAACAGTTCTATTGATAAAATATTTAAATTGTATAAATAGTGAGTTATTCTTTTAATTAAAACTGTCATACTATATCAATAACACTCCTATAAATTAGAGTTTTTCAATTTTTATACAACTGCCTACAGAGCAGTATATTTAGACTAACTGAAAAGTCTGATAAGTCTGAAAAGTATGATAATATTTTGAGATAACTAATTACATTAGTACATTCCACAATCCTCAATTTGCTATTGTATAAGGATATTTCTTAGACCCATTCAAGGAGGTTTCCCATTTTTGCCAAGATCTAAGACAAATATATATATAAAATAATTCCCAATTTTTTTCTCCTAATTCACACACTGTTGTGAATTATTGTAAAATAATTGTTGTAAAAATGATTTTAACAACTTTCTAGGGGAAAAGCTTCTCGAGGATATGAAAATATGCTGTAATCCAGTAGGGAATTATAATTTCTAAGGGTATAACAACATCTTCCATGCCTAAAACGTTTTAGATTGCTAAAGATGAATATAATGGCATTAAATACTACCAAACAGTAAGCTAAAACACAGCAAATTTACTGATAAATCATACCACATACGATATATTATAAAAGCAAATATTAATCTTTGCAAATGTAATATTTCAGTACAATTCTGAAACCAAAATAAATTAGATAAATTCTTACATAGTTCATGAAAAAAAGCAAATTATTAGTAAAATACACATATAGAGCAAACAGCAAAATACTAGCAAATTGCTAAACCAACAGCCACAATACTTATATTTTAAAGAAACAAGTATTTCAGTTAAAAATATTGTAAACCAAATACTAAAATAAACTGGATGGAATTCCCACACATGCCTGCACATGCAATAAAAACAAGTATTTCTCTGAACAAAAGTGTACATCAAGCAACAGGGGAAGCAAATTAAATGAAAACAAATAGAAACAATTTAATGAAAAATTTAGAAAGAGCTCAACATACATTTACATTTTTTTTAAATTTGTAGTTATCAGCTGCACTTTGCAGTTATTCAGATCTAGAATTTCCTAACATTTATTGGGCACTCACTATGTTCCAGTAACTTGTCCAGATAATTGTAGACGTTTCTTCTGACATTTCATTCCATATTTCTATCTAACATGCTTATACTACTACTTGATTTTTCAGTTTTAGGTATTATCTACAAATTCCCTGATGTAGAAGATGAGAGTTAAACTCTCTTATACACTTCTCCTCCTCCACCACAACACACCCAAACTGCACCTTCCCCAGGCTTCCTAATATAGCCACGGGCACAGAGTTCTGGTAAATAACTATTCAATGTTTGTATCATTACACTCATGTAAATACTATTCAGAGCTGACCAAAGAATCAGGGATACCCAAAACAAGCCAATGAACAGGCTAGTGAAGAAGACAAATCCCAGTGTGACAGCCAAGCAGCTTGCAGTAGGCCTAAAGGGCAACACATCTAGACTGGAGGGGAATGAGGGCTCCAAGAAGGGTATCAGACAGGGGCAGGAGAGAGGCCGATTACCTGGTGGACTATATGGTGAGACAATGCAGTGCTGAGTTCTCTTAAATAGCTTGGATCCGAAATAGTGATAAGGGCATAGGAAAGTAAAGTACAAAATCAAAATGTTTATTAATTCCAGGGAGAAAAGTTTTAGAGGAAAAGATATATAATCCAAGCATGCTCGAGTCCCTGTTTTTGGGATTCTATATCTTCCTTTTGTTGGGAGTTTTAATGTATAAGAGGTGAATTTTTTGAGATCTTGCATGCGTCTTGTTTTTTTCCCAACTTCACTGCTATTCCTTGCCAGTTTTGTGGTTTCTCCTCTTCTTGACCTCAAAATATTGGAGCTTCCCAGGACTCAGTCCTTAGCCCCATTCTTTATCTATACTCATTTCTTAAGTGACCTTACCTACTCCCATGGCATCAAATGTCATCTATTTTCTGAAAACTAGACATTTACAGCTTCAGCCCTGATTTCTCTCTGCATTATTTGCTCACTCAAAATCTCCTACTCTATGTTCACAGATACATCAAATCTGACAAGGCCAAAACTGAACGGAATTCTTCATTACCCACCACTCCCATCAACCAGTTCCTCTCCAGCATTCCCCATCTCAGCAAACAAAACCATTCACCCAGCTGTTCAAACCAAATGCCAAGAATTCATCCTTGACTCCCCACACCTCACTCTATCTAGTATGTATACATGTCCTATTGGCTGTGACATAAATTATCTCCGAAATCAACTACTGTCACCCTAGTCTAAACTCATCATCATCTCTTCTCAGGACCACAAACTGCTTTCTAAATATCTTCCTTATTTTCCCTTTTGTCTCACTACACTACATGATTCACAGAGTATTCAGAGTAACCTTGTAACACAAACCTGCTCAGGTCACTCAAAACCCTCACATTTTTCCCAATCTTATTCACTCAGTATGAAATCTAAATATCCACTCTGGCCTTCAAAATCCTACATGAGCTGGCCTCTCTCTACCTTTCTTATTTCATCCCCCGCCTACTCCTTCCAATTCACTACACTCCAATTCCTGGTCTTCTTTCTAGTCCTCCAAAATGCAAGCTTTTCCTAGCTTCAGTACTAGAGTGTATTTTTGTCCTGGACATTCTTCCCCAAGATCTTTTCATGCCCAACTCCTCCATATTATTCACATCTGTATTCAAATATCACCTCTACTGAATGGCCTCAAAAATAGTCACACACACATATATCTAGTCATATATGGTCACTCCCTATACTTTCTATTTCCTTTCTCCTGCTTTATCTTCAGTGCCCATATAACTACCAAAAATTATTATTTTATACTTGCTTGTCTCCCCTGCTAGAATGTAAGTTTAAGCTCTGTTTTGTTAATTACCGTTTCCTTATTACCTAGAAGAATGGCAAGTATACAGTCAACTTTTTAATTGAATGAGGAAATGTGTGAACAAGTAGAAAAGTACACGCAAAAGTCAAAGAAAGATTTTAATTGTCATCTTCAATATCATCTTCAAAGACAGAAAATTACAATTATCAGAGCCTAAAAAACCTATTATCATCTTCAGAATCTGAATTTTTTTTTCTAACATTTTCTGCATTAGAAACTAAGATATCAATATCTTTAAATAATAAATTTTATTTAGTCCCATCATGGACATTATTAAATAAACAATTTTAAAAATTATTTTACCAGCATCTTTTTATAACACAGCATTTGCTATGTCTAGCTTTCAGCTGCCCTTGTGTTTTCTAAGTATTTATTATTCTCTTATTATAGGATGCTATAATATTACAACTGAAACTAATTTATTGCTTTTGAATTATGGGAACGATGACAATAAGTTTATATCTAAAATATTAAGGGACTAATCCAAATCCTATCTCTGATCAGCTTTGTAGACTACAGCTTGTTAGTTTTGTTTGAAAATCTACTAGTAAGATGTAAAATCCCCTTCTTAGCTGTCAAGTTCTGGGTGGCTACTGTCTGTCACTAAGGGGTAGGTGATAACCTTACCAGTTTTCTGGTACTCTGTAAACTAGTGCTCCTTGAACCTTTCCTGGTAATGTTAGTTATATTCTTCTTAGATTTTTAATAGTTGGCCTACTATTCCTGATACTGGCATACTGTATAACAAGTAATTTTTAAATAATTATTTAATAGAAAACATAAAACTATCAAAAATATGGCTTGGAAAGACATTGTTTTAACATAACGATACATGTAACAGTCTTACAGTGACAGTTATAATAAAACTCAAGGGTATACCACCAACAGACATATGTAAAGCAAAAATGAATGCATATTTTGGAGTCAAAGATGACATTTTATATAAGACGAGTGGTTCCTAATCAGATAAAGTTGCCAGTATGTAGAGAAGATAAAGCTATGGTTCTATTTTATCACTTATAGTAAACTAAATGCTAAAGAATTTAGGTTATTTACATCCAGAATAGAACATTTAATTCACTATGCTCTATTGTGAGTATATGGTGTGGCTGCGTTAGTTGCCTTGCATGTCTTTTACTAATGCAGGAAGACTCAATAAAGACTTACATTATAGACTTATATTGTTATATAAGTTGTGTGTGTGTGTGTGTGTGTGTGTGTGTGTGTAGTTTAGCTTGGAGAAAAAAGGAGAAAGGAAATAATAGACCTTAAGGCATAGCATGTATAATATGCATATAATGATTTACATGGTGTGGAGGTTCTACTAGTTATGCTTAGTCTATACTTAGTGTATAATTACCATACACAATATAAAAAAAAATCTTATACTGTGCTGTAACTGAAAGAAACATCACATTGGATTTGGCAAGCACATTTTGCCATTCCACTTACCTGATTGTATGGTGATAAAATTTGAGGAGATTAGAAATTTTATATAATAAAACTGCCCCAGGTTCAGCAACTATTACTTGCTCAATTCGAACCTATTAAAATACATGAGAGGAAAGTAAACATTTCTTAAAAGTATAACTTTTTTTCATTAATAACATATGGTATGAATTGAATAACAAAGACACAATTTTATTATTGCAGAGATTACAAAATGCCTCCTAAGTAATTTCTGAGTAGTAAGTCATAGAAGATAGTAAAGTAACAAACATTTTAACATAGATATACACTACAAAAAAACTGACCCATTATTTGCAGAATTTGGTTCAAGCCAGTTGTTACCAGAAATATCAATACATTGAGATCATTTGAGATTTATCACCAGTATATAATGGAATATGGTTCAATACTAAATTGTAAAGGCAACTGCTACATCCGTAAAACAGATTATCAATGAAAACATACTGCTTTATTGCCAAATATTCAAGAAAAAAAATTCCAGTCTATAAATTATTATATCAAGTTTGTCTATTAATCAAAGAATAGAAAAGTAGACAAATCTTGAATTAGCACCAACATATTTGCCAAATTATAAGACTACCAGAGCAAAATCAGATCTAGTTCAAGATTAACTTCATCTGCCTCAAGATTTAGCAAATACAAATTTTTTCTAATTAAATTTCATCCTTCACTGATCTTTCTTTTCTCTTATTAATGAATATAATCTAAACTACACTGATAAATGCTTACCTAAATATTGTATCTACCCTTAAGCTATTGCTTACATTATATCTTCTTGCTTTCCTAACTAGTTTCTAAATACAAATACAGTATAGACATTATGTCTTCTTCTGCCTATTTTACATCTCTGTAACATCTGGTAGAACAGTATACACACAACAGATGTTTAATAAATGCTTTTAAAAGTTGAACTTTCTCTGTATTTAGATTTTGGCACATGTCATAAAACAACTATGATTTGCTAAAATAAGATTTCATATCTGCATACAAAAGCCTCTTAGATTACAGAAATCAATTTACATTTACATTAATATGTTTATGAAATTGGTTCATCTGTTGGTATAGGTGATACACTATCTAACTACCACAATACCATGGATCATGAATGGCATTTGAACTTAAAAAATATATTTTCCATATTATAATTTATTTTAAACCAAGACCTTAACAGTGACTTAAATTATATGTTATATCAATAAGTGATATTTTCTTAATTTTAATATAATTATTACAGAAAAATATAAAAAATGTTAATTGTAGGCAAACAGCTCTTTACTAGCAGATTTTAAACACCATCTCAGCTATCTGGCCACCTGCCTTCCAGAATTTTGAGGCATCAAGAAAATATTCTTAGTTCTAACTCCCTTAAGAAAGAGAGAAAAGAGGGGAGAGAGAGAAAGAAAGAAAGGAAAATAAAAGAGGGAAGGGAGGAAGGAAGGAAAAAAAACCAATTTCTATCTCTCTCGAATACAAAGGTTTTGAAGGAAAGTGGCAATAAACAATACAACAGCTACAATACAAAATAGAACAGAGAAAGACTGGAAAATCAGGAGACTGACAAATAATACACCAAGAATGCTTTGTTTGCCACACAGAAAGAAACACTCTGTCTTTTGAGGGCTATATAAGAGGCTAACCATTTTCAGCAAAACCCAACAGTCACAGGAGAAACAACAAAAGACAAGAGAAACAAAAAGTAAAAAGTAAAAAAGGTCAAAGAGACCAAAGAAGTGGTGGTAGCAGCAACTGGGCTGGAAATTATCACTGTGATGACAGTGGAGGGAAAAATCATTAGCAGAGATGGAAAGCAGCAATGGGAATAATGGCTCAGATATAAAGTGTGTTGGAACAAATCCTGGCACATCATAAGCACTCAATAAATCCTAACTGCATTGTGAGAAGGAAGCAGCATCAACCATAAAGACAGATATTAAAAGCAGCAAAATGGGCTTCAGGCACCCTGACAGCAGAGAAGGCAGGGAAGAGCTAAAAGAACAGTGGCTCTCCTCTCCAAGGCCAGAGAGACAGCTAGAGCAAAAGTGAGAGCAAGAGAAAGAGAGTGGGTTTGTGTTCATGAAGGGGACACGGGAAGAAGGGAGGACTAAAAAAGATGATTAATTTCCTTTACCTTAGTATCACAGACAGCTGCTCAGGGTAGACATCTGTTCCTATGTATACCTCAATCTGAGGGCCCAATGACTATGTTGTGTATAATATTCAGCTTTATTTTCCATGCCATTGATCTTTTACATACGCCTGCTTTCACAGAACCCGCCATAATCTAAGGTCTGTAGCATATACTACCCTAAAGTTTTTATTAAAAGAGAAAATTCAAATGATAGCTGGTAATCTCTCAGCAATCTAAAACATTCACATAAAAGAAGCATTTTATACCCATGGGCTTGAAAAAAAAATTTAATATATTGGTTCTGATCTTTCTAGCTACAATTTTGGAGTAAAGACTTGTACAAAGTAATAGGGTTGATGCTGATGAGCCATGAATAGTATCCTCTACACAACATATGTAATCTTAAACTTAGAGCACCGATTCTTTAAACTGGCAATAGGTTTACAGATCTTATCTTAATGCATACATTTACAAATATTTAATCTACCACCTATGATGTTTCACTTTACTAAGACAAAGAAAAGATTAAACAAGGTAGAATAAATCAAATATATAGTTTCTCAAGGATTATCTCCCATTACCACTATAACCTTTTCTTTGTGCTTCTAAAAATCAAAATCTCTTACTCTAAAAAAAAAAATCATTTCTACAAGGAATAATAATGGACAGAAAAGTAGCCATACATCCAATATCATATGTCATTAGAAAAAGTTTAGCTGCTTATCAATTAGGAAGAAGAAATTTTGTATGAGTGAGATTATAAAAGCAGATTGATCACTAGAAAAATTCAGAATTGTAATTACAAAAGGAAACATTAAAAGTCAAAATTTTTTCCTCATCTAACAACTATATCACTGAAAATATAACCACCAAATAAAGTCATACAGAAAAAAAATTCTTAAAACAGTGTAACACTGTCTATCAGTATAAAAGGAAGGGAGGTATGAAGTTGCTGGATTATATATCACTATCAAGCTAATTTGATATGTAACTATTGTGAACACCTGCTAAATATTCTCTGGAGTATGCAATACATATTATCATCATATGGAAAGATTTCAAGTTTCTGTCATTTCAGAAAAGGAATTTTTCTTCATTTTACCACAAAAAGATACTTGTTTGCTTACTAGTGTCTTCTTTCCCTTTGGCATCTTATATTTAAATTTGCCAGCAGATCACAGTAAGGTCCTACAATTGTCATAAAGATCTTTCTGAGTATGTACATTTAAGGAAGATGAAGTGAGAATTTCTAAGTACATTTTAAAACAAAAGCAGACTTCAGTATATAATGTCTTTATATAAGTGGTTGGTATTAGTTTAAACATTTTTGATATAATAATTCTTACTCAAACCAGGACAGGAAAATGAAAAGTCCACTATAACCCTTAGATTCTAAAATTATAATATTTACACAATTACTTTTTAAAAGAAAAGGAAAAGCATACACCTACTATGTAGCCACAAAATTATAAATTAAAATTTTTTTTAAAAAAGAAAGAATAGCTGTAAAAGAAACATAATTACACAAGCAAGGAAGGGGGGGAGGTAAGGCAGATAAAGTAAAATTTACTTTATCTTTTACCTAGTCACTTTATCAAAGTTTATAACTATATGAAGTTATAAAAAGGTATAAAAGCATAGCAAAATAAATCTCATTTTATTCCTCCTCTTCTTCTATCTTTCCAGTAACTACCAGCATACAAAATAAACAACATTTATATAAGTTATATATGTCTACATCAAACTATGACAAGTAAATATTTCATTTGGGAGAAATAAGTAAATAATTTCAAGATACTTCGCCATTTATTTCTGAATATACAGTTTCTGTATATTTATTTCTGAATATACAGTTAGGTCCTATGAGATCAAGTTAGAGTAATAGTTAAATTTGTCAATATAGTCAGTTGTCACAAAGTGTGTCATCTGAGATTTCCTTGCCTAGAACATATACAAAAAAAAAAAAAAAAAAAAAAAACCTTAGAAATAAAACAAAATTAATTTTAAAGTTCATTTCTTGAAAAAAATAATTAAACTTCTGGATTTCAATTTCCATGTACGAAATTGAAGTCAATCAAGGAAATTGGTTTACAAGGAAAAGTAAACCAACAATTGCCAAGTATTCTCTAAATATTAATAAAGGAAAATAAAGGTATTTACCATCTGCTAAATACTTAGTAAGTGTCATAAACTATGTACTTCATCTACACAGTCATCCTCACAACAACCCTGGATGATAGATGTTTTAACATACAGGTTCCATGGGAGCATAATTCAGGTGCAGAAGAGTTAAGCAGATAGAATAAGTAAACACAATTAAGTGGCAATATGGGAATTCTAACTCAAATTTGATTCCAAATTCTGTTCCTTGTACTATAAATAGTATTGCTAATACCAATACATATTATTTTATCCTTGGATTAATCATTATTTACTGCTATAAGCAAAAACTCTTCTATGTTTGAAGCAATCAAGTAAACAAAATATTCTTAGTAAATCTCTCTGTTAAGAGTTCATAGATTTGCTATTTAAATTTAATAGATTTTTTTCTCACTTGAGTAAGAAAAATTACTACAGGAAATATAATCTGTAAAAAATAGGTCAATATATGTAAACTACAAATATTTCCAATTTTCTTTGTCAGAGAGAAAACTGGCAATTATTATTTTAAAATGTTTCTTATTCATCTACATTAGTGTGCTAATTTGAAAAAATTATAGATTGTATTTGAGCTGGTATCAGTTTCTTAAGTTCCTACAAATAAGGTAATAATTTAACCAGGTACCATATAGCATATGTAAAAACAAAATATTTTACCTTTAGAGGCCTGCACACACCTTCAGTGATATGCCCAACAACTTCTTGAATATTTTCTTCAACACCTAAAATTAATTACTACATAATTAATATTTGTTTCCATATTATACCTTGCTTCATATAAGTTCAAAAAACAAATAATATATAATACATATAATTAATGGCACTAATAACTTTTAAAATAACCATAACAGGGCCAGGCGTGGTGGCTCACGCGTGTAATCCCAGCACCTTGGGAGGCCGAGTTGGCTGGATCACAAGATCAGGAGATCAAGATCATCCTGGCTAACATGGTGAAACCCCGTCTCTACTACAAATACAAAAAATTAGCCAGGCGTGGTGGCGGGCGCCTGTAGTCCCAGCTACTTGGGAGGCTGAGGCAGGAGAATGGTGTGAACCTGGGAGGCAGAGCTTACAGTGAGCCAAGCTTGCACCACTGTACTCTAGCCTGGGCGACAGAATGAGACTCCATCTCAAAAAAAAAAAAAAAAAAAATTAACCATAACAATATTTTAGTAAGTTTGATATCTCTTGGGACATTACTAATTGTGTTAACATATTACTAATTGTGATAATACCTAATATGTGTCTAGAAAGCCTTAATTCATTTGATTTTGAGTTAATAAAATGAATATTTCTTTGTGAAAAAGATTAAATTTATAAGACAGAGAAAAAAAAAGTCTGAAATGTATTCATTGAATGAAGTGATGCCAAGATGTATTAGCATTTATTTTACAAACATCTTGTTCCAGGCAGTACTGCTTAGCACATACACTGAGGGTATAAAGTTGAAAATACACCTTGAAATCTTACAGAAAAACTGGTATTTTCCAAACACCAACTATTTATCAAGCTCTGTGCTGGGTACTTGACATTTACTGCTTGTAACCACCTTCATTTTTACAGAGCCCAGAAGACTGAAGTCATTCCTGTAGAATAACCTACTTCATCTAACTACAATCTATTTTCTTTCTTAACACTGCCTCATATATACTTTTCTAAAACATCTTTAAGGAAACACATTTATTTAAATGGGGTAATGAGAATAACAACAGAAAGAGAACCTAACAATGCACACTTTGTGCCAATCTAACATATGCTGAGTCTAATCTTGATACTGAAGAGTTAGAATCTATGAGGTTAGTATTACCACCATAACACTGACTCATCTTGCAGATAATGTGAACCACAGAGACGTGTGGCTGAGCTATGTAAAACAGTCAAGTGATATCAAGCCACAGTGTCTCTCTTAACTTCCTATCAAAAATAGAACATTTTAAAATCATACATACACTAAACCCTCAAACTCTAAAACAGGCCTCTTTAGGTAATCACAACTAAGAAGATTTGGAATTCTGTAAGCAAGACATCAGCAACTCTCAACTACAGTTATTTTTCTTCCTTGACATCAAGACAAAAATTTTAAGTACATTGTATATATGGTGATGTAGTTTGGATGTTTTTCCCCTCTAAATTCATGTTGAAATGTAATCCCCAATGTCGGAGGTGGGGCCTGGTGGGAGAGGTTTGGGTTATGGGAGTGGATCTCTTATGAATGGCTTGGTGCTATCCTCACAACAGTCAGTGTTGCTTAAAAGTGTGTGGCACCTCCCATCTCTCTGTCTTGCTCCCTCAGTCACCATATGACATGCTGGTTCTTCCCCCTTTCACCTTCCACCATGACTCTATGCTTCCTGAGGCCTTCACCAGAAGCAGATGTTGGCATCATGCTTCCTCTACTGCCTGCAGAACTGTGAGTCAAATTAAACCTCTTTATAGATTACCAAGCTTTAGGTATTCCTTTATAGCAATGCAGAAACATACTAACAGATATGATAATTGTTTTAAAATTTTAAAACAGTGTCATGAGAATGAAAAAAGAGGTTGGGTAGCAGAAATGAAAGAATTAGTAGCTTAAAGACCTTAAACAAGTCACTCAGCCTGTTTACACACAGATAAAACTAAGATAACACCACCTTGTACCTTTAAAGCGTCATGCAGAGGATTTGAGAAAATGTATGCTAGATATTCCAGAAATTTCTTAAAAGTGCCACAGAGGCATCTAGGTTTGATATGGAAGGTCATTAGGGTTCACTATAAAACTGAACAGTTGAGTGACAGGACAAAGGTGATGGAAGAGAAAGTCTATTAGCAGAATGAGGGAGAATCTAGAGAAGAGAAAAACTAATCAGGACACTTATTGTACCATCAAGGTGTTTATCTAAGTGAAGAAGATGGCAACAAGAGTAGAAACAGAGATGGTTGTGTTATTTTCCATATTTAGGCATTAGCAATGCAATCGGTGGACCCACCTTGCGTAGTTACATGCTTTAAGAGAGCTTCAAGGTGTTCCTTTTCAGAAGCAGTAGCTTGATGGAGCCAAGCCAGCATATCTCCCACATACCTAATGAAAACTAAATGTTAATAAAGATTTCCTTTGGAAAAACATCAACTCCTCTTCTGCTGTCTGATTACTATACCTCAAAGGGTCATGAGAGTGCATTTCAATTGGTCTAGGTGTACCTCCGGGGCCCCCTCTTGTGAGCGCATCAATAAATCCACGAACAACTGTACTTCTTCTGGCTGTTCCAAATTCATCTAAGGTATATCTAGAAGAAACAAGTTGTATAAAAAATGGTTGGGGTTCTTTGTCTCTAGTGGCTATATCAGACTATTCATGCAATTTCTGAGACAAGCAAGTACTTAAAGCTCTTTTAGGCATTTGGTCAAGCAACACTGCTTTCAAACAATAAAAAAATATTTAAGAGATAACTTCGGCATTGAAAATTGAATCAAAAAGTAAAAACTTTTACCCCTCCTAAGAAACAATGCTGGAATATGGGACTAAAGCAGAGGCAGCAGTAATAAGGGATAAAGCAATGGACATAGTAAAAGTAGGAAAATCAAGCCAAGGTGGGAAGACTTAACTTTTTAGGTTTAACTTTTTAGGTTTCAGTATATTCAGTATATTAGGTTTCAGTATATTTCAGTATATTTATAGTCTAAAACGATGCTCTACTGTTTTACATAAAGTCATAACAGTTCTCAAAAGCTGATTATAATTAGAACTCTGCAATCCAAGGCTGGGTGTGGTGCTTCACACCTGCAATCCCACCACTTTGGGAGGCCGAGGAAGGTGGGCACTTGAGTCCAGGAGTTAGCGACCAGGCTGGTCAAAATAATGAGACCCTTTCTCATGATTAAAAAAAAAAAAAAATAGCCAGGCATGGTGGTGCATGTCTATAGTCCCAGCTACTCGGGAGGCTGAGTTACAGGGATCACTTGAGCCTCTGAGATTCAGGCTACAGTTAGCAGTGACTGCTCCACTATACTCCAGCCTAAGCCACAGAGCAAGACCCTGTCTCAGAAAAAGATAGAAGAATTCTGCAGTTCAAAAATTGAGATTTTCTCTTCTACATTAAAAGTCTTCTTTATACATACTATCACAATTATCACCAAATTTTGCTCTAAAATTGCTATCGATTTTAAAAGCTTATTTTGACTCCAATATTAGACATAATAGATGTTCCTTAAATTTACTGACCAATCACATATACAAGCAAATACCTTTTTAAAAAACATGTATTAAGAAGTCACCTATTATAATGGAAAAGGCATGGAAAGGCTTTCTAAGGTGAAGGAACTGGTAGGGAAGGACAGCTTTTAACTGGGGAATGGGACAATTTGGGATTCAATTTATAAAAAGGGCCTGGAGCTCTCTGTAGTACCCATTTCTTTGACTTGATTCAGCCTTGTTTCCCATTATCACCACCACTCCTGACATCCATCCCTCAACTGAAAGTTCTTTCCATTTTAAAAGTATAAAGAAAAACAAAATATATTTTAGCAGTCTGACGTCAGCAGATTCTAGACTAACTTGTAAACCTCTAAACAGTATTCTACCATACTAAATTTTAAGAATTATGTCAATAATTCTTTAATTTCTATATATAAACAAAAATTACCAAAACTTCCCAAGATACCAAAATAATTAATATCTTAGGCTACATAGCTTTCTTTCATATGCTGTTAATTGGATGAAAAATCCACATTTTGGTAAACATGTGAAAGATGGTTTACTTCCAAATAAAAGAGAAAGTCGGTAGAACTGGCAAATAGCTATAAATATTTAGGAATATGAACCTTTTTTGAGGACTGTTTACTATTAACTAGACTATGGTTCTTTGTGTGTTTGTTTTCTGTTAAAAAGAAATGGTTTTGAGATTCCCTGTGGTGACATACTAGTACAGAAAAGGGAAAGTGCAATATCCAGCTAAGTTTTGCTAAAGTGCATAATTGCCTTGCATTTACTTTCTATTTTTTAAACAAATTAGAACCAAAATGCTCATTGCTATTTTTTCCCTCATGCTCTTAAATTATAAATCCATTTAGTGTGAAGAATGCCATCTTTTAAATGATTCTCTGAAATAATGAACTTATGACTGCTTATCACAGCACAAAATTCACAAATGTTTAACTTTTTAAGTATATAAAGCTAATCCTCATTCCCAAGACCCTGCTAACCATAGTAAAAATAAACAGCATAATTTGTTTCTAGGACTGTCCACTGGGACCACAGTTGTAACAGAATCCAGTGAATCTACTGGTATCTTATATAGGGGGTAAATTACCAAGCCTAGCAAACACTGGAATTTCATCTGTTTAATACTACACAATATCAATAAACATTAATATTAATGTCAATCCTCCTATAGAACAAATATAATTTAAAGCAAAAACAGCATAAGCCACATGAACCTTCAATATCTTTAGACATGAAACATCCTGGGAAGGCCCAGAGACAGAAGAAAAATTCTTTGACCAAAATCAGACATTCTTCCAACAATAATCAAAATTCAAAATGGAGCCTTTTCAGGGGGAATGTTCAAATTATGTAGATATTCTCAAATACCCCTAGTTAAAATTAAAAGTCTCATTTCAAAAATCGTGTTTAGCTACCATTAAAGAAATTCTGGTCAAAAAACAAATTAAAAGGAGAAAATTTTTTTATCAAAAAGCAAATTAAAAGATAACAGTATAGAAGTGCCTCTTTGAAATACAACAAATACATAAAGAAGGAAGAAAAATCAGCATTGTACATATTACTACATTTTAAAATAACTTATATTCTAAAGGCTTACCAAAGGAATTACCAAATTTTTTCACTTCCATTTATAATTGTACATGATTTATTATTAAAAGTCAGTAATGCATTAGCATTCCAGTTATATACTACATAAGAAACACTGAATAATGGCAACTTTCCCCAGGGACTTCAATAATTGACATTTTTCTTGTCTATAATACTTACGTTATTTGAGACACAATAATGGACAGTGAAGCTTTTATACATTACTTATTAAGTTCATATAGTGCCATCTGGTGGTTAGCATGACACATTATTAAGTTTTCCCTAAATGTAAGGAAACTACCACTTTGAAAATAATTACTCAATGAAAGGCCAATTTTCTCTTTTTTAGCATTTATCTTGTTCTAATCATCTGGTCTTAAAAACTTACTCCCCCACTCAAGTTCTAAATGTCTCTTAAAATCTTCCGAATTGCCATTACTGCCCTCCTGCTTCTTAGCATATGCCCTTCACAGATAAACCTTCTGTGCCTCTCCATTATAGTTCCATTCTTTATCTTTCAAGCTTTTTCCCTGATTGCCACATAGCCCTCAAATACACCCCTCTTTAGTTGACAGCTTTCTAGTCACCTCCTCTCAAAATAAAAACAATATCTAAAATTTAGTGATGTACCAAGCATCACACTAAGTGCCTTAAGTGAACAATCTAACTTAATCTTCACATCAACCCTGTAAAATAGGCACTATTATTATCTTCATTTTACAGCGAAGGAAACTGAAGCTTATAAAGGTACAAGGACTTCTTAAAGAAATTTGACTCAAGAGCCCACCTTTTAAGCATTTAATATTGCTCCTTTCCAAGTTTCGATAAAGAACTATAATTTAGTAAAAATTTATTTGCATGGCAGAAGTCAGCTGTTGTTTTCAGGTGCCCAAAACACACAAAGGCTTTTTTTTTTTTTTAAAGATTAACCTTGTGAATAAATATTAATCTGCAGACAATGCAACAGTTGTTAAAATCAAACACTAAATGTTTTAAGTGCTAAAAGACTCATAATCAATGCCAATATGTTAAAGTGAAAAGGTTGGGAAAGAAATTTCAAAGAACTGCTACGCTGCTGATCAATGGTAAACATTAACTTATCATATGTATATGCACAACGTTCAGGGCTATTATGATCCAGCTATTGCTCCTAATTCAATAGCCAGGGCAAGGTTTTGCAATTAATTTCCCAAAGGTGCATGTTCTCTCAATGTATATCTTTGCATTACTGTTTCCTCAACCTGGAAACTGTTCTTCCTTTACTTCTAGGAAAATGCCTATTCAGCCTTCAGAACTCACTTTATACCTAATTCCATAGGAAACTTTCACTGATGTTCACTCTTTCCCCTACCTCAGAATACTTGAGCCACACAGCATCTGGGACATAACTTCTAGACTAGCAATTAGTATATTCAATTAAAATGCATTTGTTTATCTCCAGTTCCATAAAATAAAGCAGTTTGAGGGTAGTGCTTTACTGAAGCTGTGTTTCTAGAATGTAAAATGGTGCTTAACACATAGTACTCAATAAGTAGCACTGGGGTGTTATTATTTTACACAGTTGTTCAGCATTTGTGTTCAGTGACCTTATGATAGGATAAGTAGTGTTCCAATCAGAAAGTAATGGGAAGGTCCTCTAAAAATAGTATAAGCAGAAACTGAAAGGGATGATTCAGAGCAGGATGTACTACCTTGGTAAGAGTCCCCTGGTTTCCTATTTTCAGAATTGTTAATATCATGAACCCTTACATCTACCTAAAGCTTATGCTCATACTACTCTAGGCATTAAAGAATTTACTTTTATTTTATAAAATTAAGCAAATAAAATTAAAATATAAAATAATAAACATATCAACAAATATAAAATGCATTAAATTCTTATCCAAAGCATTACCACATGGCTCTTATTTGGCATCAGTTATGAGATCAAAGACCTGGGCCCTCTCTTCCTAAATCCTATTCATAGAACCTTGATATTAAATATTCTTTTTTTCATCTCTGCATAACCATATTTCTCAGTTCTGGTATGACTTCAGTCTCTGTAGGGAAGGATTCATATAGGAGTTTTAGTTACTTACAATTCTAAGGGAGTTAATGAGATGATGGGGGAAAAGTCACTGAACCTCTATATAAATAAGAGGTAGTCTAGATACAGAAACACTTTGGTTTCTCTTTCCATATTGTATTCTATAGTATGTAAAATTCAAATAAGCTGATATCCCATGAAACAAATTCAAGTTAAGGTGAATAATATTGTTGTCAATTATTATAAATATTACTCAAACTATTATATATGCTTTTGATAATACTGATATTTAAAGTAAATTATCAAAAGAAAAGTAGACCTTCTTTTTTAATTAAGAAAAAGTCACCAACTTATATAAGACAGGTCTGTCCTGCAGGGCTTCCATTGCCTGTGTCAATACTGGAGATATGTCACATGACTCTTGTGTCAATGTTCTGCATTCATCTGAAATATAATTAACATTATAACTTTTGTTAAATTCAGCTTAGATGTTTATTATGTCTGTTGCATTCCAGGAGTCTAAATTCTATGGCAAACACCCCATAAAAAAAATCCTCAGAAACACCTAGATACACCAATCAAAAACTAATTTATGCTGTCAACCAAACTAAAAAGTTAAGCTTAAGTAGTTATATAACTTTAAATGACCACATATGCTATCAGGTATACCCCAAAGCTGTATTTTATTATTATAAAAAACTAGAGTTCTGAAAAAACCAACCAATGAACAAGTATTTCCTAACAACTGCCATACACATGACATTATTAGGGAGGCAGGGAGGAGCACTAAAAATATATTATCAGTTCCTTCCCTAAGACGCAATCTTTAAGCAGTTTGCTAAAATTGTTAATGTGGTTAACCAATATATAGTGATACAATTATAATTTCAAAAGAGTTTGAATTTTAAACTCTTAAAAATCTCTACACCAACTTTTCTTTATTGTTCTAATTTTATCTATAACATGCTCACAAGTGCCTAGTACATTCAAATTTAGAACTTCTCAGAAATTCCCAACCTTTGGTACACAAGGACTTCACACTGGCAGTATACTTTCTAGCATGCACTGACTGAAAACAAAATATGCACAGAGAATTGAAGACATCTTAAAACGTCTTCATAGTCTCCACAAGACAGAGGCCCACAGTTGGGAGCCACTATGTAAGATGTTGTGGAAACACAAAGAAATTTGAGTCAATGTCCATGCCTTTGAGAAAGTAAAAAACTAGTGAGATAAGACATATATGAAAAAAATACAATGAGATGCAACGAGAGAAAGGCAGATAACACTCCAGATGGAAGCAAACAGTGTAAAGAAGGAGACAGGTAGAAAAACAAACAGGTTTTAGAGATAAAGACTTAACCAACCAGACCAGAGAATTCCATTTGCAGAGCATAGTACAGGAGTAGCTGGTTAACTAAATTTAATTCCAACCCCTTCCAACAGTTCATTGGTAACACCTATTAAAATATGTGCTCCTGTTCCGTGCTTGTTTGTTTTAAGTATCTTCTCTGGTTTTAATAGGCTATTTGCAAAATGTCTATTGAAACATTTTCAAACAAATCTAAAGCAAATAAAGCATTCCTGGTAAGCAAAATAATGGCCCTCCAAAGATGTCCACATCCTAATCCCTGGAATCTGTGAATATGTAACCTTACATGGCAAAAGGGACTTTATAAATGAAATTAAGGTAGTAGACCTTAAAATGGAGAGATTTTCTCAGATTACCCAAGTGGGTCCAAGGTAATCACACAGGCCTCACAATGTAAGTAGCTGGCAGAAAAGTTAGAGATATGAGATGGAAGATGAGGCAGGAGAGAATCAACATGAGAAAATGACTTGACCTGACATTGCTGGCTGACTTGGAAGACGGAGGAAGGGGCCGCAAGCCAAAGAATGCAGGCAGCCTCTAGGAACTGGGAAAAACCCTCAGTGACAGCCAGCAAGGAAACACAGACCTCAATCCTACAAACACAAGGAATTGAATTCTGCCAACTAACTGAATGAGCAAGGAAACAGATTATCCCTTAGAGCTTACAGAAACAAATGTAGGTCTACCAACATTCAGATATTAGCATAGTGAGAACCACGTCTGATTTCTGACCTACAGAGGAGTAAGGCAATAAATATGTGTTGTTTTAAGCCATTAAGTTTGTAATAATTTGCTACAGCAACAGCAGAAAATCAATTTACCACTTACAACTTTACAGTTATGTAAACAACAAGAGACACCTAATCTGCTTTAAGATAATCTAGGGCAGAAACTGTCTTCATGTTTTTATTCTCATACTTAATCAAGCATACTGCTTGGCCGATAGCAGGTGCTCATGATACAAATACAAAAACAGTGTGTTCAAACTTGAAGTCTGTTTTCTGTTTTAAAGTATTTTGATTACTAGATCAAAATGCATCAAAGACCAAGTAAAATTTAAAATCAAATACAATTTTATTTAAAAAATGTTTTGACTACTAAAATCAAAATATATCAAAGACCAAGTAAAATTTTAAAAAACAACTACAAATGTTCATGAATCTAGACAACATAAAATAAATCACTTACTTTGAGCCCATCGGTAAAGTCTTTCATAAGCCGTTTCTTGAAGTAAGGCCATCTGTTCCATAATTTCTAAACTAAAAAAAATTAAAGATTTATTATAATTTAAATCTTAGTCAACAGCTACATCTAAGCACCTAATTATTTTGTTTGCATATTACATATTACAGCATATTAACTTTTTATCATTTTATGGAATGATTTTTCAATAATTTTCTACAATTAAGTAAATGTCACATTTTAACCATCACTTACTTATCAACTGCTGTTTTAGCCTAAACCTGTCAGGGTATAACTTCACTATTCTCTAAAGATAAATAAAGACTAAACTTCTATTTCACAAAACGCTATATAGCTTCACAAACAATCTAGAATATCTTTAAAATTTTGGAAACATAAGCAGCAATGCAATTAGTTCAGCGAGTAGTTACTTACCCTGCCGTTTGTTGATTTGTACGCAAGAGAACTTTGACATCATTATGAATCTGTTTTACTCTTCCAAGTGCCTTGAAAAACTCCTTTAAAATTAAGAATGTGACTTTATGTCCAGGCTTCGGGCAAAATTACATTATTTAAAACTGAAAGGTCACTGCCAAGGGCAAACAAACTCACCTATTTTAACGAAGACTTCCTATACTGATCTCAACTTTCCCTAAGTTTTCATAGATGATGTAACTGGTATTTATTCACATCTTAAGACATATTAACAAATTAACCCAGTTCCTACTACGTGCCAAATAGTGTGGACAGTTGCCAGGAATACAAAATTTATAAAGACAAAAATCCCTGTCCTCAAGAAGTGTACATAGTCTAATGAGAAATGCAAAACTAAAAATTAGTAAATTAAAAAAAACATACTGTGTATTACCCATCTTATTACTTAAGCCTGGCTTTCTTATTGCTCAAGATGATGTTTTACATATCTGTTGTATACTCATTCTTGCTCCCTCGTCCAAGAGTAGAATGCAAAGTTAAATATATAGGAGGTGACAGATGCCAAACTGTTGACTGATATTTAAATGTACTGGAGGCTTAGGTTTCAGAGTGCCACAAATAGTGTTCCACCCATGAAAAATAATGGATGTGTTATTTTTCTTTGATGGATAAACCTTAAAATAATAATAATAATAATAATAATCTTCTTTTTCTAATTTCTACCAAGGGAAGAAAAAAATGATATATCAAATATTTCAAAAGCACAAAGTTCCTCAAAACATGAGGACAGTACATACTAATACATAATATCTCTATTAATCATCTCACCTATTTACCTCTCTACACCCAAATGACCAGTTCCATTTTAGCCAAGCCAGTAAAAGTGATACCTACTCAGAGACACTCAGTGAGAACCCTTCCCCACCTCAAGAACCCTTCTTGCCCTCTGATCCCACAATGATGACGACAGGCTTAAGTTTACAGCTCTTCCCAGCTAGAAGACCAAAAGATTCCTTTTTGGAAAAATTATTAATGTCTTCAAGAAAAAATAAAGAAATGAAACTTTTTCTTGTTATTTAACATTTTGAGAGGTTTTATAATACTGTCAGCCAGTTTGGAAAGAATGGAATCGCTTAAAAAATTAATTAGATGAAAAAATAAGCGATTTCTAACCCAAGGAAAGACACAAAGTTATAAAAGAAAGAACATTCAATCACTGTAATGTCATTGTAATGAAAATAAAAAATGTGTGGTAGGTACTACGGCTCAGACCTGTAGTCCCAGCACTTTGAAAGGCCAAGGTAGGCAGATCGCTTGAGCTAAGGAGTTTAAGACCAGGCTGGGCAACACAGTGAGCCCTGTCTCTACTAAAAATTAAAATTAAGAACATCAGCCAGGAGTGGTGGTGCATGCCTGTCATCCTAGCTACCTGGGAGGCTGAGGTGGGAGGATCACTTGAGCCTGGGAGGTTGAGGCTGCAGTGAGCTGTGCTCATGGTACTGCACTCCAGCCTGAGTGACAGAGCGAGACCCTGTCTCAAAGAAAAAGAAAATAGAAAATGTGGTCTAACTGTACTATGATGTATGAAGGAGATAAAGAGAACATATGTGTGTACTATCTGTGTTGGGGGAGGAGACAGAGTGGGTAGAAGGCTAAATCCTCACATTTCACAACAGAGAATCAACAGAAAATAGTTAACATAGATAATCAAAGCATATTCTTTTTAACTATAGATCTAGAATATAGAATTTACAAAAGAAGCAACTAATAACATTGAAAATGGTTGACAAAAGACCTAGGGGTGAGGAAGAGTAAAATAGGTGACATAGATTTTCTTTCTATAATCTTTATTGACTCTGACTTTTTAAAAAGTACACGCATTACTTTGAAAAATATATTAAAATACACATCTTAAATTTCTAAACATAAAATATTCTCATATGAAACTTTTAAAATGGGAAAATAAAGCTTCAAAATGCAATTTCTCTCTAATATCTGTAACTACTAAACTTTAAATGATTACAATAGAAAGTCAGGATACCTCAGTAATGGGTCCTTCTCTTGTACCTCGGAGAAGACTCATTTCATCAGGAGTCAGTTGGAACTTGGATAAGAAGGCATCTGCGACTTGTGCTCTTATCTCTAATTTTGGCTGTAATTTTCAAAACAAGCAATAAAATCAAGCATCTTATTCAGTTGCATAGTTTTAAAACAAATTATATCTCAGACATAACTTTTAAAACAAAGGTATGAAAATTCTCAACATTTTCAAAAGCCTTGTTTCTGCCTCAAATATTATAATTTTATCAGACATGTAGGTGATAAAATTAGCTAATATTGTTCTATTTCAGATGCTTGCACACAATAAATGGAGTTAATCATTATGCAAAAGAAAAAATAAGTCCATGCATGGTCCCTGCATTACAAATTTGCAGCCACTTACAGGTACTTAAATAGTTCACCTTGCAGTTTGCTAGATTGCTTTTATAAGGGAGAAATATGTACCTGTTTTCAACCAATTTCTTTTCAGTCACTAAAACAATTCCTAGCCTTTTACGTTTTCACATGCAGTACATATCAAAAATCAAATTTATTAGTTTATGTTAGAGAAGATAAGAACTCCTTTATTAATTCTCCATAAATTGCTAGTCACTTATCCACTTTTGTCTTCCCCACTTTTTCTACAAAATATAGTAATAAAAACAACCTTTTAAATTATATTGTCTGAATGCAACCTATCTAAACTAGCTGACAGAAAAAGGCACACTCAAGGACCTATGGACTGAGTAGAATCAATACCCACAGGCAAGTTAGGTACACAAATTACTTGAACAGAAACTCAACATTCCTGGTTTCTGTATCTCAGAACTGAAAATACATACATAAAGTTATAAAAGTATTTCACTAGCAATATCCAGAGAATAGTAATATTCCACAATTAAACAGATTTCAAATAAGAATGAACAAAGATAAACATAAACACTATTTGTATAGATGATACAATGCATCTGCCATCTCTGTTTTATTTGCACCTTTGAGATGGGAGGTTTTAAATTCAAAGTTGGTTGCTAATGCTCCTACTGAATAAAGAAACTTACAAGGAAAAATCCTCCAGGTGGCGGCAAAGATCTGTTTATTTCAAATGAGAAATCACCTAATTGAGTCTACACAGATTTAAATGTTATGTTCTTAATCATCTTATTACTGATGTCTGAAAGTTATCTTAATATTTATCTTATTTTTGCTTGGTTGCTTTGTTGCCTGTGCTTTTGAGGTCTTATTCAAAAAATCCTTGCCCAGTCCAATTTCATGGAACAATTCTCCTTTTTTTTTTTTTTTTTTCTGGTAGTTATATAATTTGGGGTCGTATAATTTACTCTTTAATCCATTTAGAGTTTGTTTTTATATATGGTGAGAGATAAGGGTCTGGTTTCATTCTTCTGTGTGTAGCTACCTAGTTTTTCCAACACCACTTACTGAAGACACTGTCTTTTACCCAACATGTATGTGTTCTTGGTGCCTTTGTTGAAAATCGGTTGGCTATAAATGCATGAATTTATTTCTGGGTTCTCTAGTCTGTCCCGTTGGTCTATGTGTTTTGACACCAGAACCATGCTGTTTTGTAGTATATTTTGAAGTCCGGTACTATATAATGCCTCCAGCTGTCTTCTTTTTGCTTTGACTATCCAGGTTCCTTTGCATTTCCATATGAATCTTAAGATTTTTTTCTATTTCTGTGAAGAATGTCACTAATATTTTAATAGTAATTGCATAGAATCTGTAGATTGCTTCGGGTACTATGGACATTTTAACAACATTAATTCTTCTAATCATGGACACAGGATTATCTGCCCATTTATTTGGGTCCTTTCCAATTTCTTTCATCACTGTCTTATAATTTTCATGGTAGAGATCTTTCACCCCCTAAGTTTATTCCTAGGTATTTTATCATTTTTTGTAGTTATTACAAATGGAATTGCTTTCTTCATTTCTTTTTCAGATAATCTGCTGTTCGTGTATGAAAACACTACTGATTTTTGTATGTCGATAATGTCTTCTGCAACTTTACTAAATTCATTTAATATGTACACAATTCTACAATTTTTTGGTGGAGTCTTTAGGATTTTAAATATATGAAACAACCTACAGAATGGGAAGTACTTGCAAACTATGCATCTGGCAAGAAGCTACTATCTAGAATATATAAGAAACTCAAACATCTCAATAACAACAAAAAAATCTGATTTAAAAATGGGCAAAAGACCTAAATAAACATTTCTCAAAAGAAGACATACAATTGGCAATAGTTATATGAAAAAAATCTCAACATCACTAATCACCAGGGAAATGCAAATCAAAACCACAGTATCACCTCTCAATTAGAAAGGCTATTACCAGAAAGACAAAAAACAACAAATGCTGGCAAAAACGTAGAGAAAAAAAGAAATCTTATACACTGTTGGTGGGAATATAAATTAGTACAGCCATTACGGAAAACAGTGTGGGGTTCCTCAAAAAACTAAAACCTATCATGTGATCCAGCAATACCATTATTGGGTATATATGCAAAGGAATAATATCAGTATGTCGAAGAAACATCTGCACTTCCACGTTTACTGCAGTGCTATTCACAATAGCCAAGATATGAAATCAACCTAAATGCCCATGTACAGAAGAATGGATAAGAAAATGGGTGTGTGTGTGTGTGTGTGTGTGTGTACACATACAATTGAATACTATTCTGCCATAAAACAAAATGAAATCCTGTCAACTGTGAAAACATGGATGAATCTTAGAGGACATCATGTTAAGTGAAGTAGGAAAGACAAACATCACTTGATCTTCCTCATATCATATGTGGAACCTAAAAAAGTTGACTTCATAGAAGTAGAGAGTACAATGATGGTTACCAGAGGTTGGGGAAGATAGTGTGGAGAGGGGGAGAGGAAGAGATTGGTCAACAAGTACAAAGTTACAGTAAGGAGGAGTAAGTTCTACTGTTTTATTACAAACTAGGGTGACCACAGTAAATAAACAATGCAGTGGTATTTCAAGATAGCGAAGAGTTTGAATATTGTCAAAGAAATGATAAATGTTTAAAGTGATAGATATGATAATTACCTGGAAACATTACATTGTACCCCATAAATATATATAATCATTATGTCAATTATAAATTAAAAATGAATTTTAAGAAGCTTAAAGAGTTACCTTAACAGGTTTTGTTTTATACTTTTAAAAGTTCCAGTCATTATCATAAAGAATTTAAAGTAATTATAAAATTTCATCAAATTCCTAGAGACTATGCAAATTCACCATGCGAAATAAAATGTTTTTGGGAGCTTTTTTGGATCTATCTTTAGAATCAATTTATTAGGCACAAAGAAAAATTTGTCTCTTTAGTTTATAGTTTCATTTTGTTGTAACCAAAACAAGTGTTACCCACCTTGATCATACCCCTTAATCATTACAATTCATTCCAAATAATGTGGCTGAGTGGATCTAAAAATCAATCATGAGATAAAGACTGAAACATAGGCTCTTAATATAGCTACAAAAGAGATGGTGCAAAAATATTTTTATAATGGGCACAATACTAAAACAAGAGTTTGATATATCAAGATGGCAACTTGAAAAGTAGTGACAGAATAAATTCTAATATATTTTTTATTATCATATTACTCTAGTTTTACCACATGTATTCTTTTCAGGTAAATTTTCACAACCATTCTGACAGGAAGTTATTGTTAAATGGTCCAGTGATTTGGTTTGGGAATATTCACTCATTCAAATAACATTACTGGAGACTTACAATGTATAAGGCCTATGCCAGAGAACAGTGTGACAAAAGGCACTTATGACACAGACCTTGTCCTTACTTTACCTCAACATATATATGGAACTTTTAGAGGGCTTTTAATGTCTAAGTAAAAAGTATATGAGATAAATATTAACATAAAACATATAAATTATAACTTCCAGAGTATTTAAGATTATGTTTATACAATCACTGTATATTGTATAAATAAGTTAAATAACAATATGTGAAATATATATTACGGAAAAATACATAATAGACAAAACTGAGGTAGATCTATATGTACTAACATAAAATGATCCATAAGGCATTTTACAGATATAAAAAGTTGCAAGACAGTATGTATAGGAATCCCCACTTATTTTTAAGAGCCACAATAGTCCCCCCTTATCCTCGGGGGATACAGTCCCAGGCCCTCCAGTGGATGCCTGAAACTGCTGATGGTACCAAACCATACACATACTGTTTTTCAATCTGATAACTGAGACAGCTACTAAGTGACTACTGAGTGGTGGCGTATATAGCATCATACACTAGAAAAAGGGATGATTCAAGTCCCACCAAAGTGGGAGCCAACCACTTGAGATTTCCTCATGCTACTCAAAATGGTACACAATTTAAAGCTTATAAATTGCTTATTTCTGAAATTTTCCATTTATTACTTTCAGACTGCAGTTGACCATGAGTAATGGAAACCACACAAAGCAAAACCACAGACAAGGTTGGGAACACGCACATCAATTTTCAGTATGTCCAGTCATACATCGCCTAAGTATTTAAAATAAACAGACTACTTAATCTTCATGTTCCTTCAAATCATCCCAGAACATGATTTATGAATTTTGTGGTACTTTTCTTTTTCTTGAAAACTTATCTGTGTCATATCTTAATTCTACCTCTAGGTTCACCTACACCAAATAATTTCAAAATAATTTTTTAAAGGGACATAAGATATAAACCAAAACAAAAAAAAGTAAAGAAATACAAATGGCAAAACAAAATGAGAAACATGTCGATTCATCACTGTTCAATGATATGTAAATTAAAATGATTAAATTAAATGAAAATTAAATTAAAATATTGCCGGGGCCCGTTGGGTGGTGGGGGGGGGGGTAGCATTAGGAGATATACCCAATGTAAATGACAAGTTAATGGGTGCA
Source organism: Rhinopithecus bieti (assembly GCF_001698545.2). Taxonomy (NCBI): domain Eukaryota; kingdom Metazoa; phylum Chordata; class Mammalia; order Primates; family Cercopithecidae; genus Rhinopithecus; species Rhinopithecus bieti. The sequence continues at coordinate 4,246,312 of NW_016815913.1, read as the reverse complement.
GCACACCAACATGGCACATGTATACATATGTAACAAACCTGCACGTTGTGCACATATACCCTAAAACTTGAAGTATAATAAAAAAAATAAAAATTAAAAATAAAGTGGTGTGATAATATTCTGCATCTATATTAGCAAAGTTTTTAATGATGATACCTAATGCTCATAAAGATTTAATAAAATAGACACACAATGGAAGTAGAAATTGTTACAACCTTTTTCAAGAAAACTTTAGGCATTGTATTTCAGGACACTTCCAAAAATGATCCTCTTGAAATAAAAAATCATAGGAAAATGGACATAAAATATTAAGTGAAAAAAGTAAAATATTAACAACACACACACCTACTCACTCTGGAAGGAAATATACCAAAACATTAATTGTGGTTTTGTCTGAGTGGTAGAGTTATATCTGATTTTAATTTTCCTTAAATTTTATACAATAGATTTATATTAACATTATGTCCAAAAAATTTAAGAAAGAAAAGGCAGTTTTTTACACTTAAGAGATTCCTTTTACCTAATTCATATGATGGAAAGATAAGTGAAATAACCTGTTTGACAGGATCTTAAAGAATCTGGTTATCAATCACAATCCTTAAGAAAAAGTATTTCTACAATATTTTTCTTGGTACTAAAATAGAAAAAAAGAAGAAACTTTCCACTTTAAGTTTCTATAAAGTATCAAACTGAAAGTTAAACATTTTTGAAAGACTGATTAAAACTCAATAGAGATAAAATCCTGTAATGAGGTTGTTCACTTGTCAGCATTTCCAGTATCATGCCATGATTTTAAAACCTGATAAATTTCTAAATTTTTATCTTAGTATTTTAAAACAAATAGATAAAATAACTTCAATACAAAAATATATTGAAAAATAAAGCACATACAAATGACAAAAAAGATAAAACTGAGCTACATCAAAATTTAAAATGTTTGTGCTATAAGTGATATCACAAAAGTGAAGACAACTCACAGAATGGGAGAAAATAATGTATCTGCTAAAAAACCTATATCCAGAATATATAAAGAACTTTTACAACCAATAAATAAAAACACAAATAACCTAAACAAAAAATGGGTAAAGGACGTAAACAGACATTTCTCCAAAGAAAATATGCAAATACCAATAAGCAATAAAAAGATGCTTGACATCATTAGTCATTAGGAAAAAGCAAATCTAAACCACAATGAGCAGTACTTCACACCCAATAGCATGGCTATCATCAAAATGACAGATTAAAAACAAAGATATGCAGAAATTGGAATCGTCATATGCTGCTTTTGGAAACGCAAAACTGTGCAGCTTCTTTAGAAAGAGTGTGGCAGTTCCTCAAAAGTGAAACAAAGAGTTACCATACATGATTCAGCAATTCTACCTCTAAATATATACCTAGGAGGAATAAAACATATGCCCACACAAAAACTTGTAAACAAATATTTACAGCCAGCATTATTTGCAACAGCCAAATAGTGGAAATAACCCAAATGTCTATCAACTAGTGAGCAGGTGAACAAAATGTGGTATAGCTATACAATGGAATACTATTCAGCCATAAAAAAGTTAAAGTAACATGGATGAATCTTAAAAGTATTTATGCTATGTGCAAAAAGCTAGCCAAAAGGGCCACATATTGTGTGATCTTATTTGCATGAAAGATTCAGAATAGGCAAATCTAGAGAGGCAGAAAGTAGATTAATGGTTCACTAAGGCTGGATGACTACTAATGGTCACGAGTTTTCTTTCTGGGATGGTGAAAATGTTGTAACTCAGATCATAATGATGGTTGTACAACGCTTTGAATATACTAAAAACCAATAAACTATATACTTTAATTTTATGATATGTGAATTATATCTCAACAAAGATGTTTTTACAATAAAAGGTTCTACCTTTTGAATTACAATTACATGATTATAACTGTACAAAATACAGCTTAAAAGGCATCTAATACATTCTTTCAGCTTGATACTTTCCACTCCTTAATAATATTTAGTTAAGTATATGCACAATTGCTATTACTGTTATAAAGTAAGAGTGTCAAATATTAACAGGCAATGTCAGCAATAACTATTTAAAATTTTAAAGTAACCGTGTAGATATATTCAGTTGATAAGTTTTCTGTGTAGAAAGGAGTGGGTACAAAGAGCATTAATACACTGCCTTTGCTATCCAGTTAAAATAGTCAAAGACCATAATGTCCAGCAACTGCTTAGAAATTATAGGGCAGAAAATGAGTGCTAGAAGAATAATGTGTTGTGGGATTACAAAGAAGGAACTAATTAATTTTTTTTCCTGGTGACTGAGTAAAGGTTCCTGGCTGAACATGGAAAATAGATAATAAAACTGTAAAGCACAAAGGTAGAATACAATTTCCTATAAGCTGAAGTATTTTTTAAAGAAAGCAAGACTTTCGGCCGGGCGCGGTGGCTCAAGCCTGTAATCCCAGCACTTTGGGAGGCCGAGACGGGCGGATCACGAGGTCAGGAGATCGAGACCATCCTGGCTAACACGGTGAAACCCCGTCTCTACTAAAAAAAATACAAAAAAACTAGCCGGGCGAGGTGGCGGGCGCCTGTAGTCCCAGCTACTCCGGAGGCTGAGGCAGGAGAATGGCGGAAACCCGGGAGGCGGAGCTTGCAGTGAGCTGAGATCCGGCCACTGCACTCCAGCCCGGGCGGCAGAGCAAGACTCCGTCTCAAAAAAAAAAAAAAAAAAGAAAGCAAGACTTTCTTTGAAACATATATATGTACTTACATATATACATTCTCAAGGAACATGTACATGCATGTTCTTAAGTTTTGTAAAATATTTGGAAATATATGATGGGCATAAACAACAGGGAACCTTAAAGGACAAATGAGTTTTCAACAAATGAATTTCGGGAAATGGAATTCCAGGTAGAATGAATGAGAATGCAGAAAAAGTCTACCTGGTTGATAAATGCAGTTACATCAGGAAATAAAAAAGCAATAGCCACTTTAAATGAAGTGTGCCCACAAAAAAAAAGGAAGGAAAAAAACAAAACCTCTTTTGTATTGGTGGGGAAAAAATGTTAGAGAGAAAAAGTTCTTTTTTATTGGTGGGGAAAATTTGATCAGACAAAATTTTCATTAAAAAAATCCATACCATCTCCAAACATAATTTTTAAAATACGTAAACCAAATATTATTTCCAAATTTTTCCTCATACTATTTCCCTTAGAGTATGATCATCACAATCACGAGAAACACGTAAGTCATACTGTGCCTTACCCCCAAATTTTCATTTCCAGTCCAATATGTGTGACTGAAATAAAGTTGTTACAGTTTATCTGAGTCGGGCCCCTGCATGTCACTGGCAATATTTTCTTTTGGATAGTTGCTGCTATGTACAAATGAGATAGGAAGAAAGAAGAAAAGAGATGTGATGCTGTCCTGCTTTCCCCTAAACTTTTATTAGGTAATGCAAGAAAATGTGTCACACATGCTTCTGCAATATATTTTTACATGCAATATAAAACCATTTATACAAGAAAAGTTTTATATTTTATTCCACCAATTTCAAAACCTGAGTTAAAGTAGTTTACAATGCAATTAAAATAAAACTGTTAAAAACTAAAATAGTAAGAAATAAAGGGAACGGCTGAGAAAGTAAATAATACATCTGAGGAAAGCTATTGCAATTAAGCACAAAATAGCTCTAAGCTTCCTAGTTGCCAGAGCAAAAATAGAAATAAGATGCGTGACATGGATTTCTTTGTCCAATAAAAGGGAGGAGTAGACAGGGGCAACATTCTTTAATGTATGTCATGCAGTGTGTTCAGCAACTTATGTAAATCATTTAGTTATCTCAAAAACCCCATGACATAGATATTTTTCCGTTCCTTCTTTCAGACATAGAAACTTAGGTTAAGGGAGGTTAAAAAATAACTGTATAAAATCACAAATCTAATAATCTTTTACCCAAGGTTTCGATTAAAATTCAGGCTTTTGTCTTAAATCCTATATTCTTTCCATTTTAACATACTGAACTTAAAAAAATACACACACATAAACATTCTCCAGAGATTATTTTTCTGAGTCCAGAGAGAGATTTGGCTGGTGGGCCTTTATAAGAGATAATAAAAATATAATAGTGATTTCAGTAGTATTTAAAAAATACAAAGGTATGTTCATGTACATATAGCCTTTCCTGATCATCAGTGAAGCCCATCGTCTGGCTACCAATGAAATATTAAGGGAAATGCTAACCTGCAGTCCTGTGAAGAAAATTCTACATTGAGCTTTATCTATTAGAGCATCTCAGCTGTCCTGATGACTGACTGACTTCTCACTCAGTTGGAAAAATATTCATATCATTTATACATTTGTCTGAATAAGAGTATCATATTATTCAAATAATCCCACAGTATTTCTATTTCTAAAGCTAACTGCTTGTTTAACGAAGTTTCTTGGTAAAAAGATATTTTAAAATGAAAAACCAACTCCGTGTCAGCCCCCAGAGACCTGTTATCATAATTTCTGCCTTGCAACTTTCCTAAAATATATTCACACAAATGTTCACTTGGCACATCATATCTATAGCTCTTGGGATACTAGAATGTCATGAATTTTCATTTCCCAAAAGCATTATCAGGTCAAAACACTTCCATAGGCTGACTAAAATAATAAACATAAACCTTGCTTAGTTTTGAGAATACATGAACAGAGGCACAATGTTTTAATATTGTCTCCTGTATACATTATTTAGAGTCCCATATTACAAGCTCCAATATAAGGTTTATTTTTCAGTTTTCACTTTATGTTCCTTTCCTCACATTATAGTTGCTTCCCATATTCATTTACTCAAAAATTATTTATTGAATCTGTGAAATACCAGGCACTGCAAATACAAAAAGGAGAATAAGAAATTGTCATTGTTCTCAAGGAGCTCACAGTTTAGGAGATAAAGAGACAATCAAATCAACAATTAATTGCAAACAACTGTAATACATATTACACCAAAATGAAAACAAAAGATTTAACTGAGAACAAGAAATGTTTAAATAGGCTTTGCATACAGGATTACTGATGTGTTATCCTTTTAGTTTTAGTCACAATTTTCAATTAAAGTAACGCTTTGTGTTCAGCATTAAGTTAGAGAAAAATTAATGTCAAGGTCTCTAACAGGGCATGTGTTTTTCTAGGACACTTTTCTTTCAAAAGAACTGTTATAAAATGCAATCTAATTTTATGGTGAAGGCACAGGCTTAATTCTGAAAAGAAATTTAACATTGCCTTTCCTTACAGAGCTGACTGCTTTGCAGAGTCAACCATCTCTCACATGGGCTTAGTCTGCAACTTTTCTCACCACTTTAACCACCAACAGGAGAATATTTGTGGTGATGGAACTGTACTATATCGTGACTATGGTGGTGCATTCAGGAATCTACAAATGATAAAATGTATAAAAATAAATACACCAGCCGGGCGCAGTGGCTCAAGCCTGTAATCCCAGCACTTTGGGAGGCCGAGACGGGCGGATCACAAGGTCAGGAGATCGAGACCATCCTGGCGAACACAGTGAAACCCCGTCTCTACTAAAAATACAAAAAACTAGCCGGGCGAGGTGGCGGGCGCCTGTAGTTCCAGCTACTTGGGAGGCTGAGGCAGGAGAATGGCGGGAACCCGGGAGGCGGAGCTTGCAGTGAGCTGAGATCCGGCCACTGCACTCCAGCCTGGGCGACAGAGCAAGACTCTGCCTCAAAAAAAAAAAATAAAATAAAATAAATAAATAAATAAATAAATAAATACACCAATAAGTAAAACTGTAAAATCTGAATAACACAGGCAGATAGTACCAAGGTCATTATCCTAGTTGTGGTACCATACTATAGTTCTGTAAAATGTTACCTTTGGCAGAAACAAGGTAAAGGCTACCTTGGATCTCTGTATTATTTCTTACAACTGCATGTGAATCTATAATTATCTCAAAATATAAAGTTTAACATTTAAAAAGTTTAAATGTTTTTTCAAAGTTTACCAGTTAGGAGATGAGAGAATTAAGGTAGGGGAGAGGGACATTCCACAAAAAATTAAAAATATGAATAATATTTTGTCTAAGTCCAGGTCTTTCAAATTATAGTCTCTGGACCACTGTATAAAAATACCTGGGATTTTGTTAAAAGGGCCAAATCCTGAGCCCAAATCAAGATTTACTGAGTCATTAACCAAAAAACACAGTTGTTTAGTTTTTTCAGTGAGATCTCTGAGGATGGAGGCCAAAACTTGCCATTTTATCAAGCTCCTTGGTGGTTCTTATGTTTACTATGATAAGGTATGGGATACATGAATTGTAATGTAAAACACCAGAAAGAAAAACTGAAATAAAAGATGGCTCCAATGACACCTAACATCACACTAAATATTTCCAGTGATTTAAAAAAAAAAGCTTTGAAGAACTAATTGTTCAAATTGTAAGGGACAGAAAATTCTTGCTTATCATAAGTCAAAATTTGCCACCTGTAAATTTCTTCTTTAAAACTCAGTTCCAAACTCAGCAGCAATACATAATAAAATTTAGCTCTTTTTTAAACAAGAAAGATCATCAAATATTTGAAGACACCATCATGTCGCTCTTAGTCCTATACTTCTCAATAAACAATTCTGGTTTTTTCAACCGTACGTCATTTTTTGAGACCCTTTACCATCCTATTCACCCTCTTGCCCAGGCCCGTTTTTTTCTTAAAAGCTTGAATCTGTTGATATTTCACTTAACATTCCATACTTTGTGTCATTCACAATTTTCTAAGTAAGTTGTCTATGTATACTCTAAAGTCTTTGATTAAATGTTAAACATAAAAGGATTGGATTGAAGGTGCTCTGAAAAGTTTACAGACTTTTCAGAAAAAAAGCTGACTTACAGGTCAACATCAAGTAATTAACCACCAATGTGGGGGTACGACCATTTATCCGGCTATAAAATAGAGAATGACATAAACAAGATAAAAGAGAATTTAAGGCCAGACTTCCTAAAATTAATTTCTATCCAGGCAATTTGCAATTCAATAAATCTGAGGACAACATCAACTTGCTCTCATTTTGGCTTATAGAAATCACAAAATGGGTAAAGGTGGATTTTAGTGAAAGGGAAGGTAGTTAGTAAACAAAAAGGGAATTAAATGCATGAAATTATGATTAAACTTTTATAAAGTTTTGATACTTAGTTTTTTTTTTAAAGATTTTTCTCTGGCATAAGGAATAAAATCGAGAGACTATTTTATTTGGTATTCTTCCTTTCAACTAGTCTTAAAACTGGGCAATATTTTTATATTTTCCTGCTGTCAAACCCTTTTTTCAAACAAAATCTTACATGGAATCCTAATACATTAAATAAATAAAAGTGAAATTGCTCTAACTAAAATTAGGGTGAGAGAATCTGACCTCCAAAACTCCATTATCCTCTACATCTTGCAAAGAAACCCTAAGGTTCAATGAACTATGGTTTGAAAGCCACAGTTCTAAGATAAGGTACATGTTCCAATATCCAATAACGTACTTCCTATACGGGTAAAGAAAATGTTTGCTTTGTTTTGTGCTATTAAAGATAGTATTTTTTAGATGATATTGGTACATATATTTTATTTTGCTAATTTTGTCACATTTTCTCCATGTTTTTATAAGACAGAAAAGTAAGTTACAATGGTTATCATTTTAACTGCAATGGATCATTCCAGTTGATCTCTGAGTCCTCTGTAGCCCATGATATCCTTTTATACAAGTAACTTTACACCTCTGCACTCTTTATAATTTCCCATTCATCAATCTTAGCCTGAAGAGAACTGTATTAAGAAGGATTAAGGGCTCAATATAAAAGAATGTCAAGATCAATGGATGTAAAACTAAGGAGTTGGGGATCATGTATTTGCCATTGTTGGTCTAGGGCAGTGTTTTTCAAACTCTTGACTATGACCCATAATATTAAACCATTTAAAACCATTACCAAAACTGAAAGAAAGGCTTCACAAAAAAATATTCACCCAAACTATTTTTACTTATTTATTTTTTAGAGACAGGGTCTCTGTCTGTCACCCAGGCTGGAGTGCAGTGGCATTATCATAGCTCACTGCAACCTTGAACTCCTAGTCTCAAATGATCTTCCCACCTCAACCTCCAGAATAGCTGGGACTTCAGATGTGCACCACCACGCCCAGCTACCCAAACTATTTTCTGTTTTATTTTATTCTATTTTTATTTTTTAAGGCAAGCTATGATTGACTTAAATAGTAGTAATGACTGATAAATTATAATTTACAACCCACTGATCTTGACCTGAACTACAAAAAACACTAGTTGTATCACGAGTCACAGACTTTTCTGTAAAATCTTGATATACATATTTTAGGCTTTGTAGGCCACATATGGTCTCTGTTGTAACCACACAACTCTGCTGCAGTAGGGTAAAAGCAGCCATAGACAGTATGTAAACACAACCATAGCTGTGTTCCAATAAAGGTGCATTTACAAAAGCACGTAGTGAGCTGGATTTGGCATGTGGCCATAGTTTGATGACCTGTGGTCTATACTACAGTATACTGACCTACCGCAAAATGAGCATTTAAAGTGGTAGTATATCCATATTACTGGTGAAATACCTAGAATACTAAAGGTTTAAGTGATGTACCCAACTACTGAGCAGGAGACAAGTATACTGCATCATAATATAATGCTTCTCCCCCTCTATACTACTCCACACATGAGAGATGCATTGTTAATGAGTTTTAGCATAATTGCTATGAGTTTTAGCAATACTGAACACAACACATTATACAAATCCATACTATACTCACCTTTATTCACTCACTCATTCATTCAATCAACCAACAGTATACCTATCGTATAAACTACAAGGAGAATTTATACAATTAACTCTTAATTTTACCAGAGAGGATATATCATAGCTTAAAAATAAAAGACAATGATTGTGAAAAAAATAGTAGTAAAACTATTAAAATCTGAAAAAATTTACATTTTAAAAGCAATCATTTCTGAACTCCGCAGCAAACAATAACAATACATCATCACCTCTCTTCCAAAGAAGGAATAATCTCTCAACCTCAATATCAAGTTTAATGCTCCTAAACTACTGTCTTTATGCTTAAGTTACTATTGGATAATATAATAGCTTAGGACCTTATGAACCATGTTATTATTCTGCTTTAGTTTTGATTTGGAGTTATATATAATTTTCTTTGACTCCAATCTCCAAATTACTGAAAACGTGGCTGTATGAAGAAAAACTTACCTTTCAGATTGAAGCTTAGTTGTTTTTACTATTAAATCTTGAGTCTGTTCCTTTGCTGCCTAAAATTATAAACATATCTAATATAAGTACATTCCAATTTTATTATATTTCAGAAAACAAATACTACCACTTACTGAGATTTAGACTTAAAACTAATGAGATCACTCTATGGAACTCAGAAGAAAAGCACAACAAAATGAAATACGTAGATGTTTCAAGGCTCATCCACTGGAGGAACACACTCAGAGTTCTTAACATAAGGCTTACAAGAAAGAAAAAGGTATCCAGACGCTGACTAAGGAACTTAGTTCATGATGCTTTTTAGTGCAACAGAAGCACTGGAAGAATAAGTTAAGAATGAAGAACATGACTTCAGGTATGGACATGTTGAACTGAGATACCATGCAACCTCTACATGGGGTTGTTAACTAAGTCACTGAAAAGGAAGTGTGGAGCTCAACAGAAAAGTGTAAGATGGAGGTAAAAATTTGAAAGTTGTAATATACAAACTATCTGCCATATAAGTTTTTGGTGAGGATCAGAGCTAGCCCCATCTAAAGGACACAAGGCTATTCCTAACCAACTTTCATTCTAAGCAATTCTCTCTTCCCTAAGCCAGAGTTGAAAGGATCAAGAGTGAAAAGTCAATTAAGAAAGCATTTTATCCAAAGATTAGAACACATTCACGAAGTGGCTTTAAACAAAAGACAATAAGATTCTCTCTCAAAGATCTGAACTGGGGAATATTACAAAACTAAGGCAATAAACAACAAGAAGAGAAGCAAGTAGTCATGAGGCATGTACAGAAATAGAGTCCATGCCTTGAAGAAAAATTAAATGAGCCAGAAAGATGCATAAATTACATCATTAGTAAAGTAGAGAAAAACACATAAAATAGAAGGTGAGTCAGTCTGTTAAAGAGAAAATACCAGAGCAAACACCTGAAGACACTGGGTCATTTTCATGTTAGAACACCACAATAAAGAGTCAAGCTTCTGTTGCTAAGGTTTCTTTCTTTCTTTTCTTTTCTTTTTTTTTTTTTTTTTTTTTTTTTGAGACAGAGTCTTGCTCTGTCGCCCAGGCTGGATGGAGTGCAGTGGCGCGATCTCAGCTCACTGCAAGCTCTGCCTCCCGGGTTCACGCCATTCTCCTGCCTCAGCCTCCTGAGTAGCTGGGACTACAGACGCCCGCCACCACTCCTGGCTAATTTTTTGTATTTTCAGTAGAGAAGGGGTTTCACCGTGTTAACCAGGATGGTCTCAATCTCCTGACCTCGTGATCCGCCTGCCTTGGCCTCCCAAAGTGCTAGGATTACAGGCGTGAGTCACTGCGCCTGGCCTGTTGCTAAGATTTCTTTCTAGAGCTGCCTTAGATCTAGACACCTCCAGTTCTGGGTTTTTAGAGGCCTAATCCTCTACAAACTCAGTTTTCAAACTGTGAGGGAAATTCTCTTATTGCTTTCTAGGTATCCTGTCAATAACAGAGCCTGACTGCCACCTCAAATGAAGCTATTTTGAGTGTATGTTCCCAGGAAACAGATTTTTTAAGAAAATAGATTTGAACCTAGGTAATTCTGCATATCACTTATCTTTATTATTATTTGTTTTTAAAGACACAGGGTCTCACTCTGTCACCCAGCCTGGAGTACGGTGGTGCAATCTTGAGTCACTGCAGTCTTGACCTCTGGGCCCAAGCAATCCTCCCACCTAAGCCTCTAGAATAGCTATGACTATAGGCATGTGCCACCATGCCTGGCTAACTTATTAAAAGTTTTTGGTAGAGATGGGGTCTTGCTATGTTGCCCAGACTGGTCACAAAGGATCCTTCTGCCTCAGCCTCCCAAAATGCTGAGATTATGGGTGTGAGCCACCATGCCCGGCCATTTCACTGACTTTTAAGGAATGGAGTTCAACATGATAGCTCCCAAGGTACTCTTTTAGAATTATTAGACTGTCAATAACTTCTTCAAATGTTTATACTTCTTAAAGTTTCATTTCCACCCTTGTACAGCCTGGCCTTGTGCAATTTTTAAAATATAGTATCCCCCCTCAAGTCAAAGATATATTTCCTTTTTAATATTTCTGAAAAAAAGAATGCTTCACAAAATCAGTATCAAAAAACATTTACTAGCTTTTTACTCCAGTCATTATTGAGGGTGCACTTTACAATTAACACCATTTATTAATCAATGAAATATGATACTTTAGCACAATGTTATATAATAAGAATTTGCAAATGTTTTTTGCATATTTCCTGATTTTTTTCATTTATAAACTATGGTAAGAATTCCAAAGTAATATTTAATAATATTAATGAAGATTATTAACCTCACTTTCCATTATCTTAAATGTTAAAGATGATTATTGTTGAATTAATAATAAACATATGCATCTAAATATAATTTATCCAAGGAAAACCACAAAGGAATAAACAATAACATATATAAAACTACTGATTACATTTTAAAATGTTTTCTAATAATTTCTAAAAGGTACCATAGTCAAAGTATTTCAGAAAATATTAAATAATTAAATGAATCATTATAACAACATTCTACAAGAAAAACAGGGAGGATACTCTAAGAATACTTTTCTTTATGAATGAATAACTTAAGAACATTAGAGTTGATATTATGAACACATACTAGTAGAATTCCAAAAGTGCTATATCCAAATAAATTACCTTTAAGCATAAATTGAAGGAATAAACAAAACCTTCAAAATCATGGACCTCCTACTACTAGAAATGATATGTGGATCAAAATGAATGTAAACAATAGGCAGTATAAAATATTTTAAATATTCAATCAAAAAGCTATGAGGGAATCTTTTATAAGTGATAAAAATGTTCTGTATCTTGATTATGGTTGTTGTTTCACAGGTGTATAAAACTGTCAATCCTATCAATATGAACACTTTGAATGGGTGCAAGTTTATTACCATTCATAAATTATTCCTCAATAAAGTTGACCTGAATAAAGAAAGAAAATAGGCCCACGTCACTATAGAAGAAAAAATAGGATGTAAGGTGGGTGCAAAGAAAATATAAAGGACTGGCCGGGCATGGTGGCTCATGTCTGTAATCCCAGCACTTTGGGAGGCCGAGGCAGGCAGATCACTTGAGGTCAGGAGTTTGAGACCAGCCTGGACAACGTGGCGAAATCCTGCCTCTATTAAAAATACAAAAATTAGCCAGGCGTGGTGTCAGGTGCCTGTAATCCCAGCTACTTGGGAGGCTGACACAGAATTGCTTGAACCCAGAAGGTGGAGGTTGCTGTGAGCCAAGATCGCACCACTGAGGATAGAGTGAGACTCTGTCTCAAAAAAAAAATACAAAGGACAAAACAGAAGGAGACACTTCGGTTGTAATTTAAAATATTTATAAACTATTTGAAAAATAGCATGAAGAATAAAATACTATGATCTTTTATATTTAAAACTCTCTATGATGAAAAGTATAAAATATAATTAAGGGTACAAATTAAAAAATAAGAGATACTACCACTAAAATTGGAAACTGAGTAGTCTAACATTACAAAGCATAATATTATTTAAAAAACACACAGGTACAATATAGAAAACATTATAAAGTGTAATTTGAGGACAGGCATTACATTACGGAGACTAAAAGATGAGAAAAGGAAATAAAAAAGTTAAAGAAAAAGAAGGGTCAAACAAAATCAACCACTGAGGAATAAAGTAAATATATGCCAAAAATGTGAAATGGCCATTAATAATTAGTATATGCTATATAATTATTTAAATATTGTCAAATTAACAAATACCTAAATATTGGACTAAGAGACAATAAACATGCCAATAATATCTGATAGGTTAGTAAGAATATCAAAATTTAGACAAGACCAGAAAAGATAAAATTTTAGAGAAACAAGAAATTAACTAGTCCTGCAAACTGATGATGCAAGTAGCCTGTGATTAATCTATAGAATATGCATTAATGATTCTTCCTAGAATCACTGTTGATGTCAATGGTTCCAGGAGACACTTAGAGATAGAAGCTTGCTCTTAAAATGTGAGGGTAGTAGACATAATCATGATTGGCCCTTAGGAGGAAACTGTTCTATGTACTACTCCAAAATTAGATGACTGAGGGTAATTAAGTCAAAATGCTGATTCTGCTGCCAAATTGTAAGGTTAGGACTGCTTTCATTAAAAGACCTAAAATTATACATATTTTCCCAGAATTGTTTTAAGGCTATGCATAAATCAGAAATAAGCTGGGTCTTTATCAGGCACAGCTTTAGTGTGAAATTAATCCTAAGGCTTCTTACTAAAAGAAAATCATTCCTCCTAGATTTCTAGAATATTATGGAATTGAAAGGTTTATCACAATTCTACATAGTTAGCTCTGTACTGGCTAGACCAAAATATAAATGCTCTAAAGTCAATTGAACAATATTAATAAATCATTATCCAAAGAAACACAAAGATATCTAAAATTTTTAAAAATAAGGATTATATTTATACCCAAATTTCCTACAGGGCATTATGGATTAGATATCTATACATTTTGTAGACCTAATAATTTTTGAAAGTTTACTTTAAAGCAGGAACTATGCCAAAATCTAGCCATTATACAATACCTGTAGGCGACTTGTCATATCTTGACAACAGTTGCTCATTGCTTGAACATCTTCACTTATGCTTTCAAGTTCCTGAAAAGGAGAAAAGTAACATCACACATCATACATACAGTAAGAAGAAGGTTCTCTTCTCTTAGCTAAATCCTTATTTTAGTTACATAAACTTTTTTTTTGGTCAAGGTATGACAAGAGATCCCATATTTAAAACTGGAAATGATTAAAAAGAATGACATCTAGTGCTAGAAAAATTGTAAAGAAAATAGTCCATTCCTTTTAGAGAATATGACCACAGGAAAATGGCAAATGCTTTATAAAACTGAATATCCCTTTATTCCTAGTGTTATTCAATTGCAGTTATTCTTATTGATGTTCAAATAGTCCTATGTTTGGCCAGTAGAAGAATCCTCTTCATATTAGCTCCAAAGTCCTTTTGACATTTATCCAATAGTCTCAGATAGCATCTTTGCTTTCTGATACTGATAAGATTGTTCCTTTTAGTAGGAAATGATGTTTAAAAGAGCCAGGCATGGTGGCACGCACCTGTAGTCCCAGTTACTTGGGAGACTGAGGTGGGAGAATTGAGTGAGCCCAGGAGTTCGATGCTATAGTGTACTATGATCATATCTGGGAACAGCCACTGCACTCCAGCCTGGGCAACATAGCAAGATTCCATCTCTAATGTAATTAAAAAAAATCCTTTCCAAATTATTAGTCTTCAGTCAATAAAAACCTACCAAGGTGTTAAAACAATCTATTTTTATTGAACACTCATTGAAACCATGTGCAACACTTCCATAACTCACAGAGAAATATATTAGTATTATAATGTATTAATACAGTTAATAAAATATTACATAATAAGATATAATAACATAAACAAAATTTATTTTCACTCTATGGCGAGTGGACTACACTCTCAAGTATGATGAATCATTATTAATACATTGAAGTTACTGATATTAATCTGAAATTTTCGTATTTTAGGATATAGTAAAAGTAACTCAATTCTAATTAATCTCCAATAGAGAAGTTGTTATCCAAGAGAGGTTTATTTGATGAAGGGATATTTCTATTGGAAAGCCATTCAGGGAAATGTTAATATTTTTGTTAAAAAAGCTAAAATTCCTAAGATAATCTTCTAGAACAATGTTACAACTTTCTAAGAATTAGTATTTGTGGAAGTCACAGATTCATAAATCACATTAATACAAATAAAGACCCAAATGCAGCAAGAGAAATTAGCTAAGTTTTCTATTTGGGCATAGTATACGAATAGCAAATATATCAATCTAATTCAAAAAAATACTTAGCACAGAGCCAGACACAACAATAAATTCTCAATATATGCTAAATGAAAAGAGTTTACATACCTCCTTCACTTCCTTGAAAATGCTTACAAATTCTTCATTGATGGCTAAACTTTTACGTTCAATATCTCCACGTAAATTTCTTCGAGTTCTCAGACTATTTTCAACAAAAAAGGTTGAAAGTGCCTTGAGAGCTTCTAACATCTCCTATACAATTGGTAACAGAAGACAGTTATTGGAACTAATTTTTAAATGTTTTCCTAATCTCAAGACAAAATGTAAAGAAATCATTTTCAAATGATTTGTTTTCATTAAACAATCCAAAAAATATTGAAGGACCTTCAAATTACTGAAGCATGCTTATTTCCAGAACATAATAAGGATCTACTTACTTGTGTATAGTGTTATATATACAAGATTATTCATTGCAGAATTGTTTGGAATTGCAAAAACTAGAAATAATCTAAATGTCCATCTAAAAGGGATTGCTTAAATAAATTATGATATACCAATTTACAAAAAAAAATCTTTATGCACTTACATAGTATAAGCTTTGAGATATGGTAAGTGAAACATCAAGACATAGAAACAGTTATAATACCAACAGTTAAAAACTTAAAAGGAATATATACATGCATATTTACTTGCGTATACCTAGTTTACACATACATAATGTACACATATATAACGTACACATTAACTATCTCTGGAACGATCTATTTAAGAATAAGTACTGGAAGCCTCCAGGCTAGAAACTGAATAACTGGAAGCAGAACTTGGAAGAACTTAAAGGGGAAGGCCTCTCTGAGGTGACTTTGAACTGAGGCCTCAGTGGTAGGCAACAGCCAGTCATGGGGACAAAGCCTTCCACAGACAGAGCACATAGTGAGTACAAAGACCCTAAAGTGGTAGAAGGAAGGCCACTAAGACTGAAGCTATGAGAAATTATTACGATTTTAGGCAGGGGAGTAATATAATATGATTTATATTTATAAAAGTTTATTCAACTTTGTAAGGGAAATGAATGGTAGAAGGGTACAAGAAAGGAAGTAGATAAGAGAAAAAACTAAATCCAAGTATGGTTTGATAGTAGCTTAGAACAAGATGGCAGTAGTACAAATGAAAAAGAGATATTCCAAAACATGGCACCGTGGCTTACATCTGTAATCCCAGCAGTTTGGGAGGTCAAGTTGGGAGGACAATTTGATGCCAGGAGTTCAAGACCAGCCTGGGTAACATAGTGAGGCCCTATCTCTACAAAAGATCAAAAAATTAGCCAGGTATGGTGGCATGTGCCTGTAGACCTAGCTACCTGGGAAGCTGTGGCAGAAGGATCGCTCGAGCCCGCAAAGATCGAGGCTGCAGTAAAGCCGTGTTCTCTCCACTGGACTCTAGCCTGGGTGACAGAGTGAGACGTGGTCTCAAAAAAAAAAAAAAAAAAAGATATTCCAAAATTTTTTTCAAAGTAGGATACGTTTGTGGATTTGACAGGAGACGTAAAAAAAAAAAAAAAAAAGTGACAAGAATCCAAAATTACTCATATGCTTCTTGCTTGACGGGGTAAATGGTGATGTTCTTTAGTGAGAGTGGAACCAGTTTAGGGAAAAATCAAGAGTTCCGCCCATGTTAAGTTCTATGATGTCAATCAGTATCCAATTGGAAGTATAGTATAGACAACTGATTGTACAAATCTGGAGCTCAGTCTATGTCAGAAACACAGTCATAAATTTGAGAGTAATCATACTTTTTACTACTTAAAATTATGAAAGTACAAGATTTTTCTCACAGAGAGAACATGAAAGGAGGAGAGAGCAGAGAACCAAGCCCAGGACATCCCATAGTACCCTAAATTTTGCAGATATACATGTCTACACCTCTACTACTGTATATTCTAGTAGGCTTACCCTTTCATGTTTCTGTTACGTTACTTTGAAATATTGGCTGGACTGACAAAAATAGTAAAGCTATTTATATAAATCCAACTTAATATTTAAGGGGAAGCAAAATATGTTTACAACTATAAATCCTTACCATCCCAAAAAAAAAAAAAGAAAAAAAAAAAAACCCATAAAGTGAAGCAGTTTCTTTTGACTATAGCCTTGCAACGTCCTTAGGTCTGGTTCAAAGAAGTAGTCAGTAATATTGAATGAACGAAATCACAGACTCAAATGTAAATTACAGTTCCACCAGTTACTAGTTGTGTGACAACCTAGCTGCACTCTCTCCATGCTTTATTTTCCTCATGGTAAAAAGAAGTTCATGTGGCCGGGCGCTCTGGCTCACGCCTTGCAACCCCAGCACTTTGGGAGGCGGAGGCGGGCAGATCACCTGAGGTCTGGAGTTTGAAACCCGCCTGACCAACAATGAGAAACCCCATCTCTACTAAAAATACAAAATTAGCCGGACGTGGTGGCGCATGCCTGTAATCCCAGCTACTCAGGAGGCTGAGGCAGGAGAATCACTTGAACCCGGGAGACGGAGGTTGGGGTGAGCCGAGATTGAACCATTGCACTCCAGCCTGGGCAACAAGCGCGAAACTCCGTCTCAAAAAAAAAAAAAAAAAAAAAAAAAAAAAAAAAAAAAAAAAAAAAAAGAAGGCCATGTTATCTACATCAGAATAAGCAGCAGTCTTAAATGATATAATAAATATCAATATGAGACACATTAAACACTTCATACATTTTACGATAAAATTAATATTTGTTAAGAAACAGTAAGTACCAGGCTCTTTGCAAAGGACTTTACCTGGAGTCTCTCACTGAGTCCTCAAATAACCACCATGAGAAAGTTACTAGCAGTATTCCTAATTCCTAAACAGAAGCTGAGATTAGTGAAGGGACTTACTCAAATCATAATGCACAAACTTAGTGGTTCTATCTAAAAAGTGGTAGCCCCCAGAGCCCTTCTTTCTTATTCATTACATTGCAATGTTATTTTGTTACATACCGGAGTCAAATTGTTATTGACAGCTATTTTTCAGTTATCTACATATTCACCTGTAAAACTCTCTAACTTTGACATATGTTCTTCTTTATGTTACACTGTCATGATCAATTTACCTAGCGACTCACGGAAACAGAAGAGACGGCTGGGTATGTGAACAACTGTAAAGTCCAACTTAAGTTTCAGGAGGTACTTGGGAGAGCATGCGGTCTATCTTCTAAAGAAATACAGCCTGAGCCCACAGATCATAGCGCTTGGCTAACAACAACAAAAACTAGTAGATATAAGTTCATTTTAGCCATGGGCAAAGGTAGTTCTTTCGCGCTGCAAATTATTGTAGCTGTTGTCACTTGTCGGCGGAAACGCTCCCTTATCCCTACCACTGCTCTCTTGGTCTCCTGACCCCCATTCGCACTGCCTTATCTTGGAATCTGCTCTTCTGCATGTATTTCCTATCCCGTCCTGTGCTCTCCTTCTGTCTCCCAGCTGACACCGCCAAACACCTCCGGGGGTGTATGGAGGGCACCTTTCGAGACGCCACAGTTCACCAATCCCATCCAGAGAGTCTTGAAGGCACCTTTTCAGGTGGAGAGAACACACAGGAAACCCCTTCGCTTTTCCGGAGATTACTGGGCTCCCCCTTCTCACCCCCCCGCCCCCGGCGCCCGCAGAGCAGCGGAGCCCGCAGGTCTGGGGTCACTCGCGGTCGCTCTGCGGCCGGGACGAGGGAGACCGCGGTGGGTCCCTGACAGACGCCGCCCCTGGCCCGGCTCAGCCCCGCGGGAACCTGTGATTCCGGCCCCGCCAGCCCGGGTTACCTTGTCGTTGTCCAGCCGCGTCTCCAGGATCTTATGCAGCTTGCGCGACAGCGGGTTGTTGGTCGTCGACGAGGTCCCGCCTGCCCCATTGTTGAGGCCGTTGGCAGCCCCGGTCGCAGACACTGCGACCACTTCCCCGCTGCCCTCGGCCATAGCGCTGCGCGTCCCGCCCCTTGCTGCCACCTCAACCAGGCAAGGACAGCAGCGGCAGCGCGAGTATTGCGCATGTGCAGATCGGCCGCGCATGCGCATCGGCCCCGGAAGGCTCCACCGGGTAACCCTGCCTGGGCTCCCAGAAGGGTGAGGAGTGGAGAAGAAGTAGGGGGCGGGACAAGATCCTCAGGTGGGAGGAGAAAATTTCTAGGATTAGAGAGGACTTGGAAACTGTGAGTCTGCGACGTTCTGAGAATTAGATGACAGCCAAATGTAATTTGTAAAATACACCAAGACTTGTGCCTGGCATATACATTCAGTATAAGTTAACTGAAAGTTTAAATTAAATTTGCCTTATCTGAATTCATTTTTTTGAAAATGATGTGTTGAAGGCATAGTATGTGCCAAGTACTCTGGTAGGCACTGGAGAATCTACATTGTATGTCTGAAACAGACAAAGCAGTTAATAGATGTTATTAGGCTGTGATGAGTGCTCACGGCATGAAGTAGTACAGTGAAAGAAAATGGAGGAAAAGGCCCACTTCACTCAGGGAGGTTTGGAGAGGAGTTGACACTTAAACTGAGATTTGAAGGAGAGTCAGAATGTGAGGAGAAATCATTCCCAGTTGGAAGAAAAGTGTGTAAGTGTACAGGCCTCAAAACAAGATGAACTTGGCTCTGACACAAATGGACCAGAGCCCATGTAACTATAAAGTAATGGATAAGAAAGTAACAAGTTGAGAAAACGTCCCAGGAAATGCTGAAAAACAAATATCTTTTTTTTTTCTTTCTTTTCTCATTTTTTAAAATTTGGATCAAAATAAAATCCTGGACTTCTGTGAATTATTTGTCAGACACACTATTTGGCTCTTGTCATCAATTTTCCTTGTTTCATATATATCTATGTACATATTTATATTGTATCTCAGACTTAAGGGAAAATTACCTATTACACAGGTCACATAAAGAAAGCACTGACAAAACCACTCATCTCTACTCTAATAAAGAAGAGAAGGCTCAACTATCCAAAAGAAAAAATATACAAAAAGCAACACTATCTAGGTATGGATTCAACAAAAACTACAGAGAACCTAGATGAAGAAAACTTTAAAGTGCTACTGGGAGAACATACAACTTAAATCAATGAAAAAATATATTGTTCTCTTCAACAGGAAGACTCAATATTGTAAGATGTCTTTTTCACAGATAAATTTAAGTTCAGTGTAACCAAAACTAAAATATCAAAGGTGTTCCTAAGGTGTATATATCCAAATGAATCTTGACTACACAAAGCAATAATATAATGTGGAGTTTACAAATATGTACAGTTCAAAGGAATGACAATGATAGCATGCCAAGTCAGGAGTGGTCATGAAATATCACATATTAAATGACTTCCTTATGTGAAATCTCCCAAATAGGTAAATCCACAGAGATAGAAAATAGATTAGTGGTTCTTGGAAGAGGAGTGTTGGGAAGAGAGAATGGGGAGTACCAGCTCATTGTACAGGTTAGTTTTGGGGGAGATGAAAATACTCTAAAGTTAAATTGTGGTGATGGCTGCATAACTCTGTAAATATACTAAAAACCACTGAACTGTACACTTTAAATGAATGAATTGTATGGCATGCAAGTTTCATCTCAAAGCTGTTTTTTAGGCCAGGTGTGGTGGCTCACACCTGTATTCCCAGCACTTTTGGGAGGCTGAGGCAGGGGATCGCTTGAGTTCAGGAGTTAAAGACCAGCCTGGGCAACATAGTGAGACACTGTCTCTACAAAAAAAAAAAGAAAAGAAAAAAATTACAAAAACTAGTCAGGTGTGGTGGTATGCCTGTGGTCCCAGCTACTTGGAAGGTTGAGGTGGAAGTATCACTTGAGCTCAAGGCTGCGGTGAGTCCATAAACTTCACCTGTTTAAAGTATAAAATATGACAACTTTTAGTTTATTTACAGAGTTGGCAAATATCACCATCATCTAATTTTAAGACATTTTCACTACTTTAAGAAGAAAACTGTACCCATTAGCAATCACTACCCATTTTCCCCTCTCTACCGCCCTAGGAAAGCACAAATCTGCTTCCTGTCTCTATAGATAGCCAGTTTGGGACATTTCATATAAACAGACTAATGATATTGAGTTGTAAGAATTTTTTATATATTCTGGACACTAGTCTTAATGATTTATTGGAAAATATTTTTTGCTACTTTTGCTTGTCCTTTCACTTTCTCCGTGGCATCCTTTGAAGCACAATTGATCTTAATTTGATGAGGTGCAACTTATCAATTTTCTATTTTATTATTTGTGTTTTTGGTGCCTTATTCAAGAAATGATTACCCAACCTAGATCACAAAAATTTATTCCTATGTTTTCTTCTATTACATTGGCACAAAAGTAATTGCAGTTTTGCCATTGAAAGTAATGACAAAATTGCAATTACTTTTGCACCGACCTAGTAAAATTTTATATTGTCAGCACTTATATTAAAGTCTATCTTGTACCTTGAGCTAATTTTTGTGTATGGATGTTAGGTAGGGATCCAGTTTTACTGTTTTAAATGTGGATATTTAGTCATCTCCCACACCATTTGCTGAAAAGACTATTCTTTCTCCCATGTGAGCGTTTCTATAGATTGAGAAAAAGCAAATGATAAATCCAATTTCCATTCATGATTGAAAAAATAAGCAAACCCTTAGCAATTTGAATAGAAAGGGACTTCCTTAATTGGATTGAGAGTATATCCAAAACAAAAAAACCCTATGACAAACATCACACCTAAGGAAATATTTAAAACTTTCTCCTTGACATCAAGAATAAGACAAAAACTATCCACTATCACTGCTATGCGTTATTTCACTAGAGGCTCAAACCAGAATAATAAACTAAGAAAACAGTCATAAAATTTGAGAGAATTTTAAAATTCACACTTTTGTAGATGATGCAATTGGTGTCACTAGAAAATCCAGAAGGATCTACAGAAAAATTGTTAGAATTAAAATAATAACCTATTTCACATATTGTTTTCCAAAACTCCAAAAAGTACAGGATCTTGGAATTCAACTAGCTTGCAAAAGAGGTTGTGTGACTCGTTAGCATCTCATTGCAAAATACGTTTTTACATTGGTCAGAACTTGCTTCATCAGTTAGCATTGAAGAACCTGTAAAAGTGATTGAAAATCCAAGATTAAAAACGATACGGAGCCAGGTCCGGTGGCTCATGCCTGTAATCCCAGCTACTCGGGAGGCTGAGGCAGGAGAATCACTTCAACCGGGAGGCAGAGGTTGCAGTGAACCAAGATTGCGCCACTGCACACCAGCTTGGATGGTAGAGCAAGACTCCTTCTTTAAAAGAAGAAGAAGGAGAAGGAGAAGGAGAAGGAGAAGGAGAAGGAGGAGAAGAAGGAGAAGAAGGAGAAGATGACGACAGAGGAGAAGGAGGAGGAGGAGGAGGAGCAGGAGGAGGAGGAGGAGGAAGAGAAGAAGAAGAAGAAGAAGAAGAAGAAGAAGAAGAAGAAGAAGAAGAAGAAGAAGAAGAAGAAGAGGAAGAAGAGGAGGAGGAAGAAGAAGAGAAGGAGGAGGAGGAGGAGGAAGAGGAAGAAGAAGAAGATATAGAGACAAGGCACAGTGGTTTATACCTGTAATCCCAGCACTTTGGGAGTTAGAGGCAGGAGGATCACTTGAGCCCAGGAATACGAGACCAGCCTGGGCAACATCAAGAGACTCCACCTCTACAAAAAAATTTTAAAAATAGACAGTTGTGGTGGTACATGTTTGTATCCCAGCTAGTTGGGAGGCTGAAGTGGGAGGATCACTTGATCTTAGAAGGCTGAGGCTGCAGTAAGCTGTGACTGCACCACTGCACTCCAGCCTGGGTAACAGAGTGAGAATCTGTCACCAAAAAAAAAAGAAGAAAGAAAGAGAGGGAGGGAGCGAGATGGGGGTGGTGGGGCGGGGGGAGAAAAGAAAAGAGAAAAGAAAAGAAAAGAAAGCAGGAGAGAAAAGAAGAAGGAAAGAAAAGGAGAAGGAAAGAAAGAAAATATTTGGGCTGGGCATGGTGGCTCACACCTCTAATCCTAGTACTTTTGGAGGCTGAGGCAGGCAGATAGCTTGAGCCCAGGAGTTTGAGACCAGCCTAGACAAGACGGAGAAACCCTGTCACTACAAAAATACAAAAATGTAGCCAAGCATGGTACCGCACGCCCCTGTAGTCTTAGCTACTCAGGAGGTTGAGGTGGGAGGATTGCTTGAACCCGGAAGGCGGAGGTTGCGGTGAGCCGGGATCACGCCACTGCACACCAGCCTGGTTGACAGAGTGAGACCTTATTTAAAATATGTTATTGGCCGGGCGCGGTGGCTCAAGCCTGTAATCCCAGCACTTTGGGAGGCCGAGACGGGCGGATCACGGGGTCAGGAGATCGAGACCATCCTGGCTAACATGGTGAAACCCCGTCTCTACTAAAAAATACAGAAAACTAGCCGGGCGAGGTGGCGGGCGCCTGTAGTCCCAGCTACTCGGGAGGCTGAGGCAGGAGAATGGCGTAAACCCAGGAGGCGGAGCTTGCAGTGAGCTGAGATCCGGCCACCGCACTCCAGCCTGGGCGACAGAGCGAAACTCCGTCTCAAAAAAAAAAAAAAATGTTATTTAAGTTATTCGAGGATTCAGGATTTCTTAACTTTGGCACCATTGACATTTGGGGCTGCATATTTTGTTGTTGTTGGGAACCCTTCTGTTCACCGTAGGCTGTTTAGCAGCATTCCTGCCCTCTATCCACTAAATGCCAGTAGCATCCTCCCCAGGTAGAACGATCAAAATGTCTTCAGACATTGCCAATGTCACTGAGGGGCAAAATTGTCCAGGGTTGACAACCACTGTTCCAAGCCATAAGTATTTTAGTTATCTGATATTGCTTAACATGTTACCCCAAAACTAGTATATTTTAAAAAAAACCATCATGGCTTCCGTGAGTCAGGAAATCAAGAGTGACTTGGCTAGGCGGTTTAGGCTCAGGGTCTCTCATGAAGCTGCACTCAGATATTACCTAGGACTGCAGTCATCTGAAAGCTTAATTGGTGCTGGAGGATTCACTTCAAGGTGGCAAACTCATGTGACTGGCATATGCTACTCATTAGAAGGAGGCTCCATTCCTCACCAAATGGGCCTTCCCACAGGGCTATCTGAGTGTCCCCATAACTTGGCACTCTTCCTGCTAGGCATTTACTATGGATATAATGCAAATACTTGCCACAGTATATAAACAAAGATATTTATCATATCATGGTTCGTAATAGAGAGAAAAATAGAGACAGAGAGAGAAATGAAGAGAAAGGAAGGAAGGAAGGGAGAAAGAGAGGCAGAAAGAGAAAGAGAAAGAAAGGAGGGAAGGAAGGAGAGACTAAGGGATGGAGGAGGAAAGAGAGACAACCAAAGTGTCTATCAACAGAGGACTGAACAAATAAATTATGATGCACTCATTCATTCAGCAGAATACTATGCAAATGTTATCTGCTATGAAGGAGATTTAAATGTTAACCTGCAAAGAATTCCACAATATATTATGTGAAAAAGTAAGCTGTATTATGTATGCATGATGAGGTAACTTATATGCATGAAATGGAGAGATACATAGAAATTTAGATTTTTTTTTTTTCAGGATGGCATTCCAGTGGAAGGAAGGCTTCCATTTCCCATTTTGTACCTTTCTAAACTGATTGAAATTTTCTAATCTTATTCATGTATTACTAAATATATTAACAGACATTATTAAGGTAGAGTAACCATGACCCACTTTTCTTGTTTATTTCTGATTCTCTGAATTAACAATTGTAAAAAAGTAAATGAGATAATTTATGAATTAAAATAATATGTGGTAACATGAAAACAGGGAAATTATTTTACTTTTAAATGCTTAAGTATATTTTATGAGGCTAACTATAAATTGTAAGAACTTAAAATCAGTATTTGTCAAGAGTTAAAATAAATTTTCAGGTGTGCCTTATCAGAGACATGTGTGTATGTATCTGTGTATTTTGAAAATAAAGTCTTTTAGTGAAAATGTGAAAGATAATTTTTATAGTAAGCTCCATAAAGTAGTAGAACATTAAAAGAATTAAAAGATATGCTCTGACCTAAATATTTCAATTTAATGGGAGAACAAATACATGCATGTAAAAGAGCAAATGACAGAAGATCCATGCAATAGAGTGAAATGTGGAGATTCTTACCTTCTAAGAAGTGGTTGAGGCCAGATGCAGTGGCTCACCCCTGTAATCCCAGCCAAGGTGGGCAGATCACTTGAGGTCAAGAGTTTGAGGCCAACATAGTAAAACCCCGTCTCTATTAAAAATACAAAAATTAGCCAGGCGTGGTGGTGCGCGCCCTGTAATCTCAATCACTAGGGAGGCTGAGGCAGGAGAATTGCTTGAACCTGGGAGGCGGAGGTTGCAGTGAGCCGAGATTGCACCACTGCACTCCAGCCTGGGCAACAGAGCGAGATTCCATCTAAAACAAAACAAAACAAAACAAAAAAAAAAAAAGAGAAAAGAAAGAAAAAAAAAAGGAAAAGATTGAAAGGAGGGCCTCTCCAAGCTCCTACTCCTCTCCTTTAGATCAAGCTTCTCCAACCTGAGGCCCCCAGACCGCATGGATATGGCCCAGGACAACTTTGAATTCTGCCCAACACAATTTGTAAACTCACTTAAAACATTATGGATTTTTTGCAATTTTTTTTTAGATTGTCAGCTATCATTACTGTTAGTGTATCTTATGTGTGGTCCAGGGAAGCCAAAAGATTGGACACCATTGCTTTAGAGGGTTATTTAAGCTTTCTTGCCCTTTGGCTTCTGAAATAAGAGGAAGTCACTTTGTATTGGCTACTGGGGCTTCATCAAAATATAATATGGCATTTACTAAAGCTATGTCTAGTGAGTCATAGAATTTTCAGCCTTCTACATTTTTCATTGTGTTGATAATAGTAGCTCCCATTATTTAGCAACTATGTTTATTGAAAATCAGGCTCTGTGCTAGAATTTATTATACACTATTTTTATCTTCACAGCTACCCTGCAACGTAAGGATCATTACCACATTATCATGTAATTAGTACTCTTATTGATGAGTAATCCAAGACTAAAGAAACCTTTCCAAAGATGTATGGCTAACTCAGATAACATAGCCAACTACCCCCTAATTGGGCATTTAACTTAAAGGGTTGGGCCGGGCACGGTTGCCAATGCTTGTTATCCCAGCATCTTGGGAGACCGAGGTGGGTGGATTGCTTGAGGTCAGGAGTTTGAGACCAGCCTGGCCAACTTAGCAAAACCCTGTCTCTACTACAAATACAAAAATTAGCTGGGCACGGTGGTGCGCACCTGTATTCCCAACGACTCAGTAGGCTAAGGCAGAAGAACCTCTTGAACCCAGGAGGCAGAGGTTGCAATGAGCCAAGATCATGCCACTGCACTCCAGCTTGGGCAACAGAGCGAGACTAAAAAATAAAGGGTTGTATTACTGCTTTCTCGGTTTTGAGTTGTGTACACCTCTCCATTGGAATGTAAGCAAAAACTTTTGCAGCTAAACATTCAAATGTGTTCTATGTTGGTGTTACCTTGACCAAGTTCTTACCGCCTTCACGCTGACACCAGCATTATTTTTCTAAAACACAGATTTGGTCCTATCACTTTTTTTGCCTTAAAAACCATGATGGTTTGTGAAAAGGGTATCCAGTGGGGATCATCAAAAGAAAAAATAAACAAATAAAAATAAAAAATAAAAAACAGAAGAAAAGATAAAAGTAATAAAACGAAATAAAATAAAAACTGTGATGGCAGTTATCAAATAAATGAATGTTTTATTATAGTATACACAGGACTTCATAATCAGACCTTCATCATCAGATTTCATGTTATCACTCTGGCCTCATTTCTAGGCACTTGCAAATGATTGCGACATTCTGGCCATACTCCATTTGCTAGGCTACAAATGCATCGCAAACTTTCATCTCCTTATGTTAACCCCTACAACCCACTTGTGTTAGTCCATCTGGGCTACTACAACAAAATACATAAACTGGAGAGCTTTTAAACAACAGAAATTTATTTTTCACAGTTGTGGGGCTGGGAAGTCCAAGATCAAGGCACTGGCATATTCAGAGTCAGGTGAGGGCCCGCCTCCTGGTTCATAAATGGCTCCTTCTCACCGTAATTTCACAGGTAGAAGGAAGTGGCTAGTGAGTTCTTTGAGACCTCTTTTGCAAGGACACGTGTCCCAATCATGAGAACTCCACCCTCATGGTCTAAACACCTCCCAAAGGCCATACCTCCTAATTCTAACTTGGGAATTAAGATTTCAACTTAGAAATTTTGCAGGGACACAAACATTCAGATTTTAGCACCACTCTTTCAGGAAAGCCTTCTCTTACGAAACTGGTGATATCCTATTTGTCCTTCAGGCCCCACTCAAACATTTCTTTGTACCTTCATGAAGCACCCTACCTCTCCTGGAGCAGAATTAATTGGTCCCTCATGCAAATTCCTTATCGTATCATTATTTTAAAAATTTATTTTTATATTTGTTGTTCCCCCACTAGACCCTAAGTACCTGGATGATGAGGACTATGTCACTCATCTTTGTCTTCCAATTTCCAGCACAGCATCAGGCACAATATATGTGCCTTAGTAAGCTAAAAGCTTACTCAATGAAAAGGACTGAAATGAAGTTTTATGGTGTTATAAGTTAGGGTTCTTAATCGCAATTGTTAGGAGCAGACTGAAGACAATTTAAATAGAAATGTATTTATTGAAAGAATAGTGGGTAGGTCTTAGAATCAACAAGAAGGAGGAAGAATCAAGCTTGTAAGAGAGGCAAAAACATAAGGAGACTAGGCACACATAACCATCATCAAAATCACTGCACGAAACAACTCATCATGGACCCACTGTGAGATAGACAGATTGCTCCACCCACGCTGAGATGTCTGCAAAATGCTGTAACAATGCCTGGATTATGAAATAAGATGTATAGAAGCTGCACACTTCTGCACGGTTGTGTGAATGACACACAACTGCCACATTTATGTGAGCTATGTCACACCACCATCAGTGGAACTATACAATCAACCTTCTTTTCAGTCCAAGTCTCATACAACAATTCCTCATTCTCAGACAAAGCATATATATTTATACACATTTCCTATTCTCTTTCAGTCTCAACTTTCATCTGGCACACGCATGTCCATGCATATACATAAATACATCGTCTAGTATTAAGGTATAAATATTCATGTACTTTCTAAAGCTCTGCTTGTGTCCTCTTTCCTGATATAGATTCATTCATTCTCTAAAAGCAAAATTCTAACGTGTTCACTTGCCTGTTCATATAGTTCCCATCAGTAAGGCTGCCTTGCTTATTCAATATATACCACATTTAATTCCTCAGTAGCAGGGTCTCCAATTTAAATATCTCAGTTAGTAATTTCATTATTCAACTTCTATGCTGGCAGCTTTAACACACAAACTATCTATTTTCCCTTCTTTCTAGCTGGCCTCCCCAGTCATTATTCTGCATAGCCTTGGCAGTCTTCCCCTTTTAATTGATTGCTATCGATTTTCTTTTCAGAATATATGAGCCCAGGGCCTCTTAGTGGAATTAAGTACCTACCTGTCAGAAAGAATCTGATTTCTGTTAAAATCTTTCTGCTTAAGTTTCCCATGTACACTATGCTGTGCCTTGCCCATCTTACACCTCTGTCTGGAATGCCCTTCCTTTCTTCTTCCCTCGATTAGACTTACTCATTCATTTAGGCTGCTCAGGAGCCTCATCTCCCAAGTGCCTTTCCAGTCAGGCCAGGTGTCCCTTCCGTGTGCTTTCAAATAATCCTAAAGGTTGTTCTCTCACTGTACATTTCACAGTAAAAGTCATTATCCATGTGTTTTTATTATTTCCACTAGTGTGTGAACTCCTGAGGTCAGAAAGCATGTCATTCATCTTTGAATACTAGGTGCTTTATGCAGTTCCTGAAATATAGTAGGTGCTATAGTCTGAATGTTTGCGTTTCCTCAAAATGTGTACGTTGAAATCCTGCCCCCAAGGTGATGGTATTGAGGCAGGACTTACCATTTGACCCAGCAATCCCATTACTGGATATATACCCAAAGGATTATAAAT
Organism: Rhinopithecus bieti; assembly: GCF_001698545.2. Lineage (NCBI taxonomy): Eukaryota > Metazoa > Chordata > Mammalia > Primates > Cercopithecidae > Rhinopithecus > Rhinopithecus bieti. The sequence goes on along the minus strand of NW_016815913.1, from coordinate 4,217,063 downwards.
CATTCTGCTATAAAGGCACATGCACACATATGTTTACTGCAGCACTATTCACAATAGCAAAGACTTAGAACCAACCAAAATGCCCGTCAATGATAGACTGGATAAAGAAAATGTGGCACATATACACCATGGAATACTATGTAGCCATAAAAAAGAATGAGTTTATGTCCTTTCCTGGGACATGGATGAAGCTGGAAACCATCATCCTCAGTAAACTGACACAGGAACAGAAAACCAAACACCACATGTTCTCACTCAGAAGTGGGAGCTGAACCGTGAGAACACATGGACATAGGGAGGGGAACATCACACACTGGGGCCTGTCAGGGAGTGGGGGGAAAGGGGAGGAAGATAATTAGGACAAATACCTAATGCATGTGGGGCTTTAAACCTAGATGTTGGGTTGATATGTGAAGCNAGGCACATGCACACATATGTTTACTGCAGCACTATTCACAATAGCAAAGACTTAGAACCAACCAAAATGCCCGTCAATGATAGACTGGATAAAGAAAATGTGGCACATATACACCATGGAATACTATGTAGCCATAAAAAAGAATGAGTTTATGTCCTTTCCTGGGACATGGATGAAGCTGGAAACCATCATCCTCAGTAAACTGACACAGGAACAGAAAACCAAACACCACATGTTCTCACTCAGAAGTGGGAGCTGAACCGTGAGAACACATGGACATAGGGAGGGGAACATCACACACTGGGGCCTGTCAGGGAGTGGGGGGAAAGGGGAGGAAGATAATTAGGACAAATACCTAATGCATGTGGGGCTTTAAACCTAGATGTTGGGTTGATATGTGAAGCAAACCACTATGGCACATGTATACCTGTGTAACAAACCTGCATGTTCAGCACATGTATCCCAGAATTAAAGTAAAATTAAAGAAAAAAGAGGTAGGACTTCTGGGAGATGAATAGATCATGAGGGCTTCACTCTTACAAAAGAGACCAAAGAGAGCTAGCACACCCTTTCTATCATGTGAGAACTCTCCAACAGTCACCATGTTTAGGGAACAGGCCAGGCCCTCATCAGACACCAAATCTGCTGGCATCTTGGTTTTGGACCTCCCAGTCTCCAGAGCTATAAGAGATAAATATTTGCTGTTTATATGTCACTTAGTCTATGCAATTTTGTTATAGCAGCCAGACTTAATTAGCCAGGAAGAATTTAGTAAATATTGTCGAATAAATTTAAAAATTAATATAAATAAATAGATGGACCAACTTTATTTGAATAAATCATGATCCAAATGGAAGCAAATATATTCCATTTTGTTCTTGTTGTTTGAGATAGAGTTTCACTCCAGTCTCCCAGGCTGGAATGCAGTGGCGCCATCATGGCTCACTGCAGTCTCAGCTTACTGGGCTCAGGTGATTCTCCCACCTCAGCCTCTCGAGTAACTGGGACCACAGGTGCATGTCAACCATGCCTGGCTAAATTTTGTGTTTTTGGTAGTGATAAGTTATCTGTGGTGTTGCCTTGCTTAGTCAATATATATTTGATTAAAAATATAAGATTAAAAATGTATGCCCAAGCTGGTCTCAAACTCCTAGGCTCAAACTATGCATCTGCCAAAATACTGGGATTACAGGTGTGAACCACCGCACCTAGTCTCTTCTATTTTAAACGAAGCTGAAAACATAGCATTTCAGGTACATTCTTAAACAGGTCTAAACATTTTAATGGTTGAGATACAGTGAAAATAAAAATATTTTCAATGATTTTTTTTTTTTTACTTATTAATGTTTCAAAAAACTTTTGACTCTCTAAATTTGTATCATTAATATTATAATGTTCAGGTAATATGTGTATTATATATTTTATAGTCATAATTTATACATATTTATTCATATTTAAACTATATGTATATGCTTTGTTATTTTTAAAAGTCTTGGTTTAATACTTTGTGATACAGCAACTGAAAATAGCTATTCTAGTTTCAAGTTCCGTTTATTTCAGTACCTAGTTTGAACACTATCATGTCAAAAAAAAAGAGAAAGAAACCTCTCAACATTTTACAAAGGCACAATATATATTACTATATACTACTTATAAGAAGGTTCACCATAAATAAAATTGCATCTGTAGCCATATTTCATTGTCACCTTTAGAACAGTATTTCCTGGCTTGTAATGTGGGTGTTGAATATCTTGTAGTTGGAATCGAAGGAAGGTCAGCTGTGCCATATTTTATTTTTAATTGTATTATGAGTATTCGGTTTTTTATTTTTCTCTTCTCTTCTTTTCTTTTCTCTTCTCTTCTTTTCTTTTTTTTCTTTTTTTTTTTTTTTTTGAGACGGAGTCTTGCTCTGTCACCCAGGTTGGAGTGCAATGGCGTGATCTCGGCTCACTGCAACATCTGCCTCCTGGGCTCAAGTGATTCTTCTGCCTCAGCCTCCTGAGTAGCTAGGATTACAGGGGCACGCCGCTACGCCCAGCTAATTTTTGTTATTTTCAATAGAGACAGGGTTTCACCACGTTGGTTAGGCTGGTCTTGAAATCCTGACCTTGTGATCAGCCTGTCTCAGCCTCCTAAAGTGCTGGGATTACAGACGTGAGCCACCGTGCCCGGCCATGAGTATTATTTTCAATCTGTGGCTTCTCTAAAGGAATCTCTTTAAATCTATCTGTAATTTTGTAAAGACGAATTTAGTTAAAATTAGATGACATAATCTATAATGCCAACTAACTGGGTCCCTCATAACCTGAAAACTCAATGAAAGGCAACAAAAAGTGAAGCTTCCCCTCAACCTCTCAGCATTATGGAGCTTCCACGGTACCCTCAGGAAGCCTCCTCTACTGTCCATGAAATGCGACATGTGACCTTGAAATGTAGACAATGAAGGCATTCAATCAATAGAGTACATTTCATACTGCTTTTTTTCACCTTGAAGATGAAAAATTAAAGCTCAACAGAAGCTTTGACATCTTCTCACACCCCCATGCATTCTCTCACCTACATCCTGGAGTTTATGCTCCACTTTGGAGGACGTTAGTGTAGAGAATCAAATCCACACTGCTGTCTCTGGCTTCCAGGTGCTCTATAACTTGACCTCAACCAACCCCAGCATGGCCTATATTTCACTCTCACTGCTGCCCTATGTTGAGTTTCTACTGCACTCCAAGAGTTTTAATCCTGTTTCTTAACATGCCCAGTGCTTGCCCTCCTCACCGTGCTCAAGCCTTCTCTTCTACCTGCAATGTTCTGCCCCTGTTACCCCTGTTTCACCACCTACCGGGTTTCTCCTTCATTAAACCTCCTTCCATCTGGGGTATCATTTTTTTAAACCTCATCTGAACAAAGATGCATAGAACCGAAAGGTTCTCTTTGACATCTGAAGTAGAAATAATTATGCACATGTATTACCTCTTCTATGAGTAGATTATAAACACCTTAGGAAGGGGCACCAGGGGCTGGTCACAGTGGCTCATGCCTATAATCCTAGCACTTTGGGAGGCTGAAGCAGGCAGAATACGAATTCAAGAGATGGAGACCAGCCTGGCCAACATGGTGAAACCCCATCTCCACTAAAAATACAAAAATTAGCTGGGCATGGCGGCACGCACCTGTATTCCCAGCTACTCAGGAAGTTGAGGCAGAAGAATCGCTTGAACCCAGGAGGCAGAGGTTGCAGTGAGCCGAGATCGCACCACTGCACTCCAGCCTGGCGACAGAGCAAGACTCCAGCTGAAAAAAATTAAATTAAATTAAATTAAATTTTAAAAAGGGGTACCAGATCTCATTAATTTTTCTGTTCTCAACAATTACCCTGCAAACTTTTGGCATATAACAGATATCCATTTGGAAGCAGTATGATAAAATGAAAATATATGGTTTTAGAATGAGGGATACCTAATTCATGGACAAAAGGTTAGCATAATTGTGAAAAGTTTGGAAAGGAAGAATTTTCTATCATTTAGAAAGAGGGTGGTCATACATTCACTCTCACTAGAGGAAGTGAAGCAAGGCCCAGCTGACAACCCCAGAGATGTAAAAGAAGAGACTTCTCCATTTGGTGGAATATCAAACTGAAGTTCCTTTCAACAGCAGGAATCTATGGTTTGAAGCAGAAAGAAATGCCACATTTCTAAAGGCTACTTCCAAGTAGAATGCTGTTACATTTTATAGTCACCTGTTATGTCTCAATTCTATTATATAATTGTAATATATGATCTCAGATCTTATTATTGACTAACATATGTACAAAATACCATTTTAAAAATGAAAAGTGATTTTAGATTTTGATAGGTTTTAGATTTCAATAGAGTTGGTCATCTTTTTTATGTGATCCAGCTCAGGAATGGATTATGGTTCAAGTTTATTTTAGAGGAGGTTGTCCAGCTGACAACAAGAAATATCAAACCAGCCAGGTGCAGTGGCTCACCCACTTACTTGGGAGGCTTCCAGCTACTTGGGAGGCTGAGGTAGGAGGATCACTTGAGCCCAGAGGTTGAGGCTGCAGTAAGCCTTGATCATGTCACTTCACTCCAGCCTGGGCAACAGAGTGAGACTCTGTCTTAAAAAAAAAACAAAACCCGAAAGAAAAGATACTAAACCTGTTAATTAAATGTAATATCATCCAGCTGTTACCAGAAGTACAGCCTTGAGTATGAATTCTCCAGGAACTTGGTGTTTTGGACAAAGAATTGGACAAAACACACAAACTAACAAAGGAATAAAACACAGGAACAGGAATGAAGCAGTGAAAGCTGGGATTTATTGAAACATACAAGCATTCTACAGGGTGGGAAATCTTTACGGGAGGCAGAGGGACTGATGGTCTTTCCTTCTGTAACTGCTTCATGCTGATTGGGGCATAGTCCCTACCTACTGGTGACCACAGAACTCTCGCCCTGCTCTGTCTAAAGGAGATGTTAGTGCCAGAGGTGTTTAAATCAGACCAATTCCATCTTGAGTAGGGGTTGGGTAAAATGAGGCTGACACCTACTGGGCTGCATTCCCAGACATTAAGGCATTCTAAGTCACAGGATGAGGTAGGAGGTCGGCACAAGATACAGGTCATAAAGTGTAGGAGATTGTTCATCGTGGTGGGAAAAATCGTAGAAAGATGCAAACCTTCTTGGAAGGCCAGGAGGTTTTGTAAAAGCTTCAGAAAAGGATTTGACTGAAGGCAGCCAAATTCTCTTATCTAGGAGGCATAAATAATTCACAATGCAATAACATATAATTATAGGGTTGAGCATGTAATCAAGAAATAACCATAAAAATGGAAAACCAGCAGCCCCTGGGGCTGCTGTTCCTGTGGAGTAGCCATTTTTTATTCCTCTACTTTTTAAATACACTTGTTTTCACTTTACTCTATAGACTCTTCTGAATTCTTTCTTGCACAAGATCCAAGAACCCTCCCTTCGGGTCTGCATCGGGACCCCTTCTCTGTAACAACAGGAGCCCTGAGCTTGTTTTGATTAGTTGTCCATCTTGGGCAGTTGGGGTAAGTGCCATCTGGAATTTGACAGCTGATAAACGATGGGTTCCATATCAGATGAGACAATTCACGGTACAAAGTCCTAAAAGTAGTGAAACAAAAATCTTTACTAAAGGTCCTAATATAGGTAATATTATTGGTAATAGCCAATTTTTAAAAGGAGATAACAAATTCCTTAGCCACCTGGGTCCAGCCCCAGCATGTTCTCTTAGCCTGTCAATGATTTTTAGGTTTTCTTTTAGTTATATTTTCTTCTACCTGTACAGATGTATTTACATAAAACAACAAGTTTCATTTAATAAAGCACAAGTGCCTTTTGCTTCTGGAGTAATTACAACTAAAGCTCGGCAGTTTTGCAAAGCTACCTCTACAAGCAAATGAAATGGTTTTTGCTGATTTTCAATGGCTGCTACTGTGGCTTTCCAAGACTCTTGTACCATTATAGTTAAGTTTAAAATTCTTTATTCTAGTATGAGAATTCCAGCAAACCAAAACACTCCTCTAAAAATAGAATAGCCTGTGCCAGGCTTTTCTAATATAAGATCGTCAGTGCCACAGCCACGTTCAACGAAGAGTCAAACTCTGTAAAAAAAAAAAATTTTAACGGAGTTTTGCTCTTGTAGCCTGGGCTAGAGTGCAATGGCATGATCTCGGCTCACTGCAACCTCCACATCCCAGGTTCAAGCAATTCTCCTGCCTCAGCCTCCTGAGTAGCTGGGATTACAGGCATGCACCACAACGCCCAGATAATTTTTTTTGTATTTTTGGTAGAGACGGGTTTCTACATGTTGGTCAGGCTGGTCTCGAACTCCTGACCTCAGATGATCCACCTGCCTTGGCCTCCCAAAGTGCTGGGGTGACAGGCATGAGCCAGCGTGCCCAGCCCAAAATATTTTAAGAGATTTATTCTGAGCCAAATATGAGTGACCATGGCCCATGACACAGCCCTCAGGAGGTCCTGAGAACATGTGCCCCAGGTGGTTGGGGTACAGTTTGATTTTATATGTTTTAGGAGGCATGAGACATTAATCAAATACATTTAAGAAATACATTGGTTTCATTCAGAAAGGTGAGACAACTCAAAGCAGAGGCTTCCAGGTTATAGGTAAATTTAAACATTTTCTGGTTGACAATTGGTTGAGTTTGTCTAAAGATCTGGGATCCATAGAAAGGAACGTTCATGTGAAGATAAGGGATTGTGGAAACCAAGTTTTATTGTACAGAGGAAGCTGTCAGATAGCAAACTTCAGAAAGAGCAGGTTGTAAAATGTTTCTTATGGGACTTAAAAGGGTGGCCTGGCTCTTAGTTGATTATATCCTGGATCTGGAAAGGAAGGAAGGAAAACAAAGGGGAAAAGGGATTCTCTATAGGATGTGGATTTTTCCCACAAGAGACTTTGCAGGGCAATTTCAAGGTAAGTCAAGGAAATATATTTTGGGGTAAAACATTTTGATTTTCTTCCATGTTATGCCAGAGTCAGATTATGTCATGATATACAGGGTTAAAGCAAATCCATCTGATGAAAATTTATGGTTTGTAGGGCATGACTCCCCAGAACCCTTAGATAGGAATTTGGGCAAGATAAAAATCAGAGCTTAGTCTTTAGTAGGTATAGATAATTGGGGAAATTGTGCAATAAAAATTACATACTTTATTGAAGGACTAGTTTTGCCATCTTCCACACCAAGTTTTTGTCCATTTAGTAATCATAAAAAAATACTGGCAAACAGTGTTTGTGACTGTGACTGTTAATATCCTACTAGCACAAAAATATCACACACACACACACACACATTTTTATGGTGCATAAAATATTCAGCATTAGAATCTCTTCTAAGAGATCATGTGGCAATTAACTTTACAATTAAAGCCAAAGCTTCTGGAAGACGCTTCTACTTACATTTTTTTAATTTTTATTTTTTGAGACAAAGTCTTTTTCTGTAGCCCAGGGTGGAGTGCAGCAGTGCAATCTTGGCTCACTGCAACCTCTGCCTCCTGGGTTCAAGCAATTCTCCTGCCTCAACCTCCCAAGTAACTGGGACTACAGGCACCACCACACCCAGACCCTTATTTGTGATATCCTCTTATTCCAGTTTTGGAAACACAAAGGTATGTTACTGGATTAGGGATGGTTAGAGCAAAAAATAGCATAGAAACTAGAGGCTGCTTAAAAATATGCAAAGATCCATGATGAAGAAGACGTGGAACATAGGGCACAGAAATGCACAGTCATCTCTCAGGCCAGCCTTTGTGCAGCACCACTCATAGCTCCTGATAAACCTCAGCCCTGGAAGCATGTGGCCTGTCAGCAATCAGAACTGGCCTTTAAGAGGATCGTTGGAGATAAAATGCTCAGAAATAAATGCTCAGTGCCACAAAGTGAAACCAGCACTCAGGCAGTAGTTTTCTCAGCAAGGCAATTTACTTCTGCAGAAGGGTGCTGCTCATGTCAATCAGTATTACAAGAGCACAGGAAACAAAGGAAAGCAGGGGGTTTTATTCTTAAGGCAATCCCTACCTCTGTGTCACTCCCCTCTGGGCTGGGGTGGGACCGCACAATCTAAACTGACCCGATTAGCTGCTTGTAAATATTTTTCTAAATATGGAAGGCAAGGGGAACATGAGGTACAGTGGTGAAGCCTACAACACATGCAGTTTCAGGGGAACAATGGGTGTAGGTAACTAAGATGTGAGTTATCGATTAGAGCTGACGGGAAGTAGGTAGGCTGTTTACAGTAACTGGAGGCAAGGAGGCATGTAGAACAAGAAAGTTAGGTTTGAGAACAAAGAACAAGGAAGTTAGCAGGCTAAACTTTTGAAGAGAAACTCAGAGAAATTCATTGTTTCCTGCAGTATTCTAAACTCTGCCGCCTGTAGACACCTAAGGAACCTCACCTGGTGTATGAAGGGGAGTTTGGGTGACTATCAACGAATAAAAAAAAAAAAAGTAGCCAGGTGAGGTGGGGGGGCGCTTGTAGTCCCTGCTACTTGGGAGGCTGAGGCAGGAAAATGGCATGAACCTGGGAGGCGGAGCTTTCAGTGAGCGGAGATTGGGCCACTGCACTCCAGCCTGGGCAACAGAGGGAGACTCTGTCTCAAAAAAAAGAAAGAGTCTAAATTAATTCTCCACTTTAATCAATACCTTTATCTTATACTTACCCACCATGTTTGCTCAATTCTCTTCACCTATTTAATTTTCCCCAGTATGGTGAAAAGGAAAATTAACTAACCCAGAAATCAGCAAAACACAGCATAAGCTCTTAAAAACCAATTTTTTTTTTAAAGACAGAGTTTCTCTCTGTCGCCCAGGCTGGAGTGCAGTGGCGTGATCTCAGCTCACTGCAACTCTGCCTCCCAGGTGCAAGCAATTCTCCTTCCTCAGCCTCCTGAATAGCTGGAATTACAGGCTCAAGTCACTATGCCAGGTTAATTTTTGTATTTTTAGTAGAGACAAGGTTTTGCCATGTTGGCCAGTCTGGTCTTGAACTCCTGACCTCAAGTGATCTGCCCACCTTGGCCTCCAAAAGTGCTGGGATTACAGGCCTGAGCCGCCACACCCAGCCTGATTTTTTTATTCTCTGGCACAGATCCACTGAATCTCATTGGAGTGTAGAGGACAAAGTTCCAGTTATAAAGGAGAAGGAGGAAGAGGGGAAGAGAAAGGTAAAAGAAAATGTTCCTTACGTAATTTTTTACTGCTGACCAATTTCGAAAGTCTGTAATGTTTTTAAAGTGTGATCCCTAAAAGGGATATTTTAACGAGTTCTCCAGATGATTTTGACACACACTAAAGTTTGCGTTCTGCTCTGGTATAGCGTATGTGGGTTTTTCAGTAAAGGAGGATCCAATTATGACAGACTCCTAAAAGAAGCTTTATCTCTACAATAACTTTGTTTATTCTCTCTCTCTCTCTCTCTCTCTCTCATTCTCACAAACCTACACAGATTACACATTTATAAAATAAATGAAAGATAAAAGTGGAATTTGCATTCTGGTGATTGCATGCATACCCCATCTATTTTCCTATGGATAAACCCCCGCCTGCTTTCCTCTACTCCTTGAAGTTTAAGAATGTGTGTTATTCATCTATATACTCCACAGCAACAATTTGTATAATGCTTTATGCATTTAAGAACTACTTGTTATTAGAAAAATTAAATTGTTCTCCTATGGGAAGCAGGATTTGTGTTTGTAATGTGCAAAAGTATCCAGTTCAAGGTGGTGAATTTTAAATTACTGTTTAAAATTTGTGTAACATTTTCATCTAGTAATAAAAACATGATGTGTGTTAGTATCTTAAACACGGCGGAAGTTAATGACAGCAATCAAGAAAAACAATTCAAATTAAATATCCTACTAATTTCTAATCGATAGCATAGTTTTCCCATGCTAAGGAAAATCATTTTCTTAGGTCAGTCCCAGGTTCTTAAAACATATTGAGTAAATCATGGTTAATGATGATAATATTGATATTAGGGATATAAGGCCTTTAGGTAAGAAATCATTGGAAAATTTTATGTCATTCCTGACAACTTAAAACAAATTTATGCTGATCAGCAAATTAGAAAATATTTGCTAATTAATCGACTAGAAAAAGTACACGTTATTACTGAAATATGATAAATTTTGAAAATGCTAAGAGAGACCATAAAATCAAACATAGACAGTTAAAAGCAATGTATTTCATGAGCACAGATTTATGGCTCAGTTAATCAATATTTGAATTAGATGTGGGTAGCTCAGTCGTTAAGCCATTTCTCCACAAACTGCAAATTAATATTAATGAAAAATGCAATGGCATTCAGCAGCAGCATTCTGTCGCTTGTTAGAGTAACCATTAATTTTAATTTTAAATATTAATGAAATATGATTTTTTTTGTCAGCTTTAGGCAAAGATTTCAAAGAAACAGCAAGACCTGAGTCAGGGGAGACCCTATCATAGGCAATTCGAGAGCAAAGTTGTCAGCAGTGACTGGTTAGCAAAATTTGAATCACTCTCTAGCAATTAGCAGATGATTGTGACTGATTACTTCCTTCATAATGAATAGCTGACCCCCAGGGTTATTTGGTTTGCTGTCTGTGACAAGTCTGTTTAAAGACCTGTCTGGTGGCAGAGATGGAGCGATTCATTCTGAACAGGTAATTCAATCATAAGTCCAGGGAACAGAGCCATGAAAACCAGCCAGCGTTTTGTACCAGGAGAGAGAAGAGCAGAAAGAAAAGCTTGGGAAAGCAGTGACAATAGGTGAGCCCCCCACCAACCTTTATGACATCCCAGGATCTCGGCATGAGAGGCCTGATAAAACTTGGACAGCATGTTATTGAGCCTAGTCCTACTCTTTAGATCTGATAGAGTGAAAACAGGATATTCTAATCATCCTAGAGTAGAGAAAACTTGTCACCTTTTTCAACGGGCAGAGGAGCAACTCTTTAATCAAGATGAAAGGATTCCAAAGACTGATTTACATGTCTCAGAACCTGGAGGACAAAAAGTAGCCAGATCTTGTCATCCTGGCAGCACCCCCTAAACCAGATCCTATCTCCTTCTGGGACCTCTGACCTAGAAAGCATATCAGGTGGATGGCTATGTAGGAGAAATGCTCTTTTTCTCTTGCATAAGTCTGGGCTGACTCGTCAGAGTGCTGTGTCTAAAAACTATTTTCTATTTTTTAGAGTAAAGTATAAGCATCATTATTGCTCTTATTAGTAATAAAAAGCTTATGAGTCACCTGCCTCTGACAGGAATTGACATCAAAATAAAAATTACTTAAATTACTTATGAAGTATGTGTCTACATATTTACCATGTCTGACATAAAGTTATGATAATGAAATTTTCTTTCAAAGTCATTGAATTAATGCATGTCATTTCTATTCAAATTTAGAAAGCAAAGTCCTTTTTTTTTTTTTTTAAGAGGTGGAGTCTTGCTCTGTCTGTCGCCCAGGCTGGAGTGCAATGATGCAATCTCGGCTCACTGGAACCTCCGCCTCCTGGGTTCTAGCAATTCTCCTGCCTCAGCCTCCTGAGTAGCTGGGATTACAGATGCACGCTGCCATGCCCGGCTAATTTTTTTGTATTTTAGTAGAGACAGGGTGCCCAGTCTGGTCTTGAACTCCTGAGCTCAGCCAATCCACCTGCCTTGGCCTCCCAAAGTCCTAGGATGACAGGTGTGAGCCGCCGTGCCCAGCCTTTTTTTGTAATCTCTAATGATGCTAATATCACCTTTTTCTTAAATAAAAAAATGAAAATGACATTTTTTGATGTATTATAACTTTACATGTTCAGTGACCTTTATTTCTGAAGAAATACATGTCAATTTACAGGGTAACTTTCTTAAAAATAAAAAGCAAACAAGCAAACTTAATTATTTGTTGAAATTATGATACCCTTCAAAAGGTAAGAAATAATTTAAATTAAGTATAGTGAAAGAACACCCTAAGCAGTGACATTAATAATTTCCTCCCTCCCTCCCTCCCTCCTTCCCTTCCTTCCTTTTTATTTGAGATGGAATCTTGCTCTGTTGCCCAGGCAGGAGTGCTCTGTTGCCCAGGCAGGAGTGCAGTGGTGCGATCTTGGCTCTCTGCAACTTCCACCTCATGGGTTCAAGTGATTCTCTTGCCTCGGCCTCCCAAGTAGCTGGGACTACAGGCATGTGCCACCATGCTCAGCTAATTTTTTTGTATTTTTAGTAGAGACGGGGTTTCACCATGTTAGCCAAGATGGTCTCTATCTCCTGTCCTCATGATCCGCCTGCCTTGGCCTCCCAAAGTGCTGGGATTACAGGCGTGAGCCACTGTGCCTGGCCGACATTAATAATTTCATAATGAGGTTTTCCCCGTCAGAAAGAGGAGCATAAAATATAGACATTGCACAGAAAAATGAATACATATTTTTGAGCCTAATATTTCCATTTGTTCCCAGTAGGGTGCAAACAATATACCCTGACAATCAAAGTATTAATTTTAATTCAAAGAAAGGACTATTTCCCAAAATGCCTCAGATAATATTTGATTTATCATTAGAAATAGAACTACTCTCTACTATTTTAAAATGCCATGCTTGCAATAGCTGTATGTTTATAACATTTTTGAATGTCCATACACTATATGGAACGTCAGTTATTCAATGAGTGTAAGAGCTACATTAAATGTATTTTTGGAATAGAACACTGTATAAATATTAAATTAGCAAGTATGGGAATATTAATACAAGCATATTTTATAAATTTATATGTAAATGCTTGTTTATATCCATAAATGATATAAACAAGCATTGTTTATATCATGATATATAAATGATTACATAAACATGAAGAAAAAAACAGATTGTTCAAGAAATGAGAGAGATCATGTAGGGGAAGGTGAGATTCACAGAATAAAAGGCTTCACTAAAACAAAAGCCTGTGTGCTTATTTATGTAAAATTAAAACGTGTGAGTAGAAAAATTAGACATAAAAAATAGTTCCAGGAAAGCATATTTTGGGAAGATAGAGGACTAGGAAGCATCAGGAATTAGTCTATACACCTAAACAATTGTACAGTGTTTATCTGATGTAACTATTTTGGAACTCTGGAGTCTATTCAAGGCTTGCAAATTTCAGAGGAAGGCTTGGAAGGTAAATTCCACTTAATTTCGGTAAATTTCAGCTCTTCCTTCAGTAGTGGATACCCATCCTTCACCCCCAGCCCTGTGGCAGGCAGCTGTGAGGAGGAGTTTTGGAGCATCTTGTATGCACCCAGTGAGAGGCCAAGGTGGGCAAAAAGGACTCTCTCCTCCAAATATCAGGGATTTGTGTTCTAATTGCTGATTGCTGTTTCTGATCATGGAAGTCCAGTATGGAGGGGGGATAGCCACTGTCGCATCCTCCCTTCATTATTGCAAGCTTCACCCCCTCCAACTGAAGTGACTTCCAAGGGATTTAAAGGGCTGGTGCCCTTTAACCTCCCTCCTCTATTTTTCTCCTCACCACC
>NW_016815913.1:4152147-4203178 GCF_001698545.2 Rhinopithecus bieti | reverse complement strand
GGATGTGAGACCTTAAAACTAGAATATTCAAAGGAAAAAAGTTACCCCACATGCCCAGGAAAAGACACAGGCTCAGAAAAGACCTGAGTAGACTTTACGTCTCAGGCTGATCCTTGGCATAGAGACAGCCTACAGCAATCAAAAACAAAACAAAGCCAAAACAAAAACAGCAAGCCCTGGGGAAGAAAGTAGAATATAATATTCAGGGTTGCCACATTATTAGATTCAAATGTCCAGTTTCCAACCAAAAAACTCAAAAGTATACAGAGAAACAGGGAAGTATGGCTTATCCAAAGGGAAAAATTAAACCAGCAGAAACTGTCGCTGAAGAAGATAAGATGCCACATCTATCTTATCTTTAAAGCAACTATCTTAAAGATGCTCAGATAACTAAAACATGGCATAAAGAAAATGGTGTATGAACAAAATGGAAATATCAATACAGAGATAGAAAACTTAAAGATAATTCATAAAGAAATTTGAGAGCTGAAAAGTACAATGAATTAAATGAAAAGCTTATTAGAAGTATTCAAAGTTTATTAGAAGTAGGCAGAAGAAAAAAAATCAGTGAACATGAAGATAGGACTATTGAAATTGTCAAATCTGAGGAACACAAACCAAAAATACTGAAGAAAAGTGAAAAGGGACTAAGAAATCTCCGTGGTACTATCAACAGCACCAATGTATGCATTGTAGGAGTTTTAGAGAGAGTAAAAGAAAGATTATTTGAAAACAAATGGCAAAATACTTCCCAAATTTGATGGAAGACATGAATATAAACATCCAAGAAACTTAATGGATTCCAGGTAGGATGAACTCAAAGAGACCCACACCAAGGCACATAATAAGACGATTGAAAGACAAAGAACAGCAAGAGAAAAGCAAGTCATCACATAAATGGGATCCTCAATAAGATTAAAATGGATTTCTTTATCAGAAACTTTGGAGTCCAGAAGGTAGTGAACTGATACATTCAAAATGCTAAAAGAAAAAAAAGTCTGTCAGCCAAGAGTTCTACATCCAGCAAAGCTATCCTTCAAAAGTGAGAAGGAAATTAAAACTTCCCTAGATAAACAAAAATTGAGGGAATTCATTACCACCTGACCAGCCCTGTAAGGGAGTTTTGCAGGTTAAAGTCATATGAAGAAATAAAAATCTCAGGAAAGATAAATACATGGGCAATTATAAAAGATAGTATTTGTGTAACAACAGTTTGTACATCAACTTTTTGTTTTCTATATGATCTAAGAGACTAATACATTTTTAAAAATTATTAGTCTAAAATTATAATTTTGTACAATTTTACAACATTGTACAAGTTACAACATTGTAACTTTGGTTTGTACCTTCATATATTGTTTACTACACAATTCAAAAGAATAATGCATTAAGAAAACAATTATTTGTTTATGTTTTTGAGCACACCACATACAAAGGTGTAATTTTGTGACATCAAAAAATAAAACAGATGGAGACAGAGCTGTAACTGAGCAGTTTTTATATATTATTGAAGTTAAGTTGATATAAATTTAAATTATAGTGTTATAACCTCAGAATGTTAAATGTAATCCCCAGGACAATCACAAAGAAAATAATTATAGATATACTAAAAAGGAAATGAACAGGAAATTAAAATGCTTTACTACAAAAAATTATAAAGAGGCAGTGAAGCAGAGGACAAAAAGGGACAATGATGGGGGATTTTAAAAAAGCTATAAGGAATATAGAAAACAAATAGTGGCTAGGTATGGTGGCTCATGCCTGTAATCCTACCACTTTGGGAGGCAGAGGCAGGTGGATCGTTTGAGCCCAGGAGTTTAAGACCACCCTGGTCAACATGACCAAACTCTTTTTCTATTAAAAAATACAAAAATTAGCCAGGTATGGTGGTGTGCACCTGTAGTTCCAGCTACTATGGAGGCTGAGGTGGGAGTATCATTTAAGCTTGGGAGGTCAAGGCTGCAGGAAGCCATGACAATGTCACTGAACTCCAGCCTGGGTGACAGAGTGAGACCCTGTCTCAGAAAGAAAGAAAACAAAGAAAGAAAGAAAGAGAGAAAGAGAGAGAAAGAGAGAGAGAGAGAGGGAGAGAGGGAAGGAGGGAGGGAGGGAGGAAGGAAGAAAGGAAGGAAGGAAGGAAGGAAGGAAGGAAGGAAGGAAGGAAGGAAGGAGGAAAAAAATGAATAGTAAAATTATAGAAGTCATATTAGTAATTAAATGTTAGTGAATGAAACTCGCTGATCAAAAGACAGAGATTGGCAGAATGGATTTAAACACACACACACACACACACACAATGATGTAACTTTATGCTGTCTATAAGAGACACCCTTTAGATCCAAAGAGACAAATAAGTTAAAAGTGAAAGGATGGAAAAAGATATTCCATGGACATAGAAACCCAAAAAGAGCAGAGATGGCTATTCTAACATCAGACAAAATAGATTAAAAAAAAGATTGCAAGAGACAAGGAAGGGCATTATATATTAATAAAAGTTTTAATACAATAAGAAGATATAACAATTATAAACCTTTACATACCTAATAACAGACCATAAAATATATAAAGCAAAATTGATAGAATTGAAGGAAAAAATAGACATTTTTTTCCTTTTAAAAATTTTTTTAGATTTTAAAAAATTTTTATTTTTTTATTTTTTATTATTCTACTTTAAGTTCTATAACAATTATTGGAGACTTCAATATATCACTCTCAATAATAAATAGAAGGCCGGGCATGGTGGCACACACCTGTAATCCCAGCACTTTGGGAGGTCAAGATGGGTGGATCATTTGAGGTCAGGAGTTGGTCTGACCAACATAGTGAAACCCCACCTCTACTAAAAATACAAAATTAGCCAGACATGGTGGTGCACACTTGTAATCCCAGATACTCAGGAGGCTGAGGCAGGAGAATTGCTTGAAACAGAGAGGCAAAGGTTGCAGTGAGCGAAGATCGCCCCATTGCACTCCATTCTGGGCAACAAAAGTGAAACTTCATCTCAAAAAAGAAAAAAAAATAATAATGAATAGGATAATAAGATAGAAGATAAGTAAGAAAATAGAGGACTTAACACAATAAAACACATAGATTTAACAGACATACAGAGGACAGTCTATTCAACAACAGAATACACATTCCTGTTAAGTGCACATGGGACATTTTAGACTACATGTTAAGTTACATCTTAAGTCTCACTGGACTTTAAAACATGGATATCATACAAAGTATCTTCTCTGACCACAGCAGAATGAACTTAGAAATCAGAATAGACAGCAGAAGAAACATTAGGAAATTCACAAATTCATGCAAATTAAACAACACACTCTTTTTTTTTTTTTGAGACAGAGTCTCGCTCTGTCACCCAGGCTGGAGTGCAGTGGCCAGATCTCAGCTCACTGCAAGCTCCGCCTCCCGGGTGTACGCCATTCTCCTGCCCCAGCCTCCCAAGTAGCTGGGACTACAGGCGCCGCCACCTCGCCCGGCTAGTTTTTTGTATTTTTAGTAGGGACGGGGTTTCACCGTGTTAGCCAGGATGGTCTCGTGATCCGCCCGTCTCGGCCTCCCAAAGAGCTGGGATTACAGGCTTGAGCCACCGCGCCCGGCCAACAACACACTCTTAAAAAACCAATGTACCAAAGAAGAAATCACAGGGAAATTAGAAAATACTGAGAGATCAATAAAAATGAAAGAACAATGTACCAAAAACTTACAGAACATAGTGAAAGGGGTAGTAAGGAGGACATTTATAGCCATAAACATTTACATTTTAAAAAACAGGAAAGATCTCAAATCAATAACCTAATTTTACAATTTCAGAACTAGAAAAAGAACAAAGAAAGCTCAAAGATAACAGAAGGAAGGAAATAATAAAACTTAGAAACACAAGAGAACAGAAAAATAAAAGAGAAAAATCAATGAAACCAAAAGTTGCTTCTTTGAAACAATCAATAAAATTGACAAACCATTCGCTATATTGACTAAGAAAAAAGGAGAGAAGATTCAAATAACTAAAATCAGAACGTTTAAGATACTACTGCTGACTCTGCAGAAGTGAAAAGGACTATAAGAGAGCACTCTGAAAATCGTATGGCAAGGAACTGAAAAACTTAAAAGAAGTAGACAATAAGCAATCTGGAAAGAAAATTAAAAAAAAAAAAACTCCATTTACAATAGCATCAAAAAGAATAAAATACTTAGGAATTAACCAAGGAGGTGAAAGATTTGTATAACAAAAACTATAAAATTCCTGAAATACATTAGATGTTAATAAAGGAAAAGGCATTATTCAATTATTGAAAGGCTTAATATTAAGATGTCAATATTACCCAAAGTGATCTACAGATTCAATGCAAATCCCAATACATTTTTGTAGAAATAGAAAAATATGTCCTAAAATTCATATGAAATCTCAAGGGATCACAAATAGCCAAAACAATCTTAAAGAACAAAGTTGAAGGACTCACACAGCCTGATTTCAAAACTTATTACCAAGCTACATTCATGACCGTGTATGGTGGCTCATGGCTGTAATCCCAGCATTTTGGGAGGCTGAGGCAGGAGGACTGCTTGAGGCCAGGAGTTCAAGACCAACCTGAGTGACATAGTGAGAGCCCATCTCTATAATTAAAAAAAAAAAAAAAAAAAAAAAGCTACAGTTATAAGAACAGTGTAGTACTGCCATAAAGATAGACATTTAAACCAATAGAAAGAAGTAACAAATCTCCAAATAATTGCTTACATATATGATCAAATGATTTTTGACAAGAGTGCTAAGATCATTCAATGAGGAAAAGAAATCTTTTCAACAAATAACGCTGGGAAAAGTAGGTATCCGCATCAAAAGAATGAAGTTGTACCCTTGCCTAACACCATATGCAGAAATTAACTCAAAATGAGTCAAAGTCCTAAACGTAAGAACGAAAACTGTGAAACTCCTAAAAGAAAACGTAAGGCAAAAGCTTCATGATATTAGATTTGGCAATAATTTATTGGCTATGAAACCAAAGGCGCTGGCAACCAAAGAAAAAAACGAGACAAATCGGGCCTCTGGAAAATGACGAACTTCCATTTATCCAAAGACAGTACCAACAAAATCAAAAGGTAACCTACTGAATGAGAGAATATATTTACAAGTCATATATCTGTTAAGGGATGAACATATCCGGAATACGTAAAGAACTTCTAAAACTCAACAACTAAAAAACTATCCGATTTGTTAGGATTATGTGTCTTTTTGCCATTCATATATCATATTTAAAACGATATATGAATGGCAAAAAGGCACATAAAAGATGTTTAATGTCACTAACCATGAGGGAAATGCAAATCAAAACTACATTGAGACCCATTAGGATGATTCTTATCTTAAAAAGTACACACACAAAAAACCTAGAAATAACAAATGTTGATGAGGAGGTAGAGAAAACCCTTGTGCACTGTTGGTAAAATGATATAGCTGCAGTGGAAAACAGTATGATAGTTCCTTTAAAAATTAAAAATAGAATTTACCATATGATCCAGCAATTTCACTTCTGGGCATGTACCCAAAAGAATTGAAAGCAGAATCTTGAAGAAATATTTGTACACCCATGTTCATAGCACATTTATTTATCTGTCTATCTATTTATTTATTTATTTATTGAGACAGAGTCTAGCTCTATTGCCCAGGCTGTAGTGCAGTGGCACTGTGTCGGCTCACTGCAACCTCTGTTTCCTGGGTTCAAGCAATTCTCCTACTTCAGTCTCCCGAGTAGCTGGGATTACAGGTGCCCGCCACAATGCCTGGCTAATTTTTTTGTATTAATTTTTTTTTTTTTTTTTTTTGTATTTTTAGTAGAGCCGGGTGTGGTGGCTCACGCCTGTAATCCCAGCACTTTGGGAGGCCGAGGTAGGTGGATCACGAAGTCAGGAGTTCAAGACCAGTCTGGCCAACATAGTGAAACCCGTCTCTACTAAAAATACGTAGCACCTTTATTAACAATAGCTAAAACATGGAAGCAATCAAGTGTGTATGGACAGATGACTAGATATGCAAACTGTTGCATATACATACTGTGAGATATTATTCAGCCTTAAAAATGAATGAAATTCTGACACATGCTAGATGAATTTTGAGGACATTATGCTAAGTGAATTAAATCAAGCAGAAAAAGACAAATACTGTATGATTCCACTTATATGAGGTATCTAAAGTAGTAAAAATCATAGTAGGAAGTAGAATGGTGGTTTCCAGGACTGGGGAAGATGGCACAGTGGGGAGTTATTGTTTAATAGGTATAGAGTTTCTGTTTTGCAAGATGAAGGCTTCCAGAGATGGATAGTGGAGGCAGATGTTGGTTTCCTCATAATTAGATTCAGTATGCACTGCTGTTAGGAATGTCACTAAAATTGATGCTGTGTTCTTATTGGTTTCCTCATAATTAGATTCAGTATGCACTGTTGTTAGGTATATCATAAAGTTGATGCTGTTTATCTTATTGCCTTCTTAATCAGGTGCTGCAGAATTTCAATTAATTTCAATTTGTCCAATTAGTAATGATATTCACTTTGATAATTTGATTAAGATAGTGTCTGCAGGATTCTTCACCATAAACTTGTACTTTTTCTTATTTATTTATTTATTTATTTATTGGAGACAAAGTCTCTTTCACTCAGGCTGGAGTGCAGTGGCACGATCTTGGCTCACTGCAACCTCCGCCTCCTAGGTTCAAGCGATTGTCCTGCCTCAGCCTCCTGAATAGCTGGGATTACAGGTGCACACTACCATGCCCAACTAATTTTTATATTTTTAGTAGAGACAGTGTTTCACCATGTTTGCCAGGTTGGTCTCAAACTGCTAACCTCAGATGATCCACCTGCCTCAGCCTCCCAAAGTGCTGGGATTACAGGTGTGAGCCACCTCACCCGGCCTCATTTCTATTTAATGTGTTTCGTGGGAAGGTAACTTGAAACTTGGTGATAACCAATTTCTCATCATGGTTTCCTGTTGTATTCGATAAGTCATAACCCATTGTTATATTTATTTCTTTTAATGCTCAAATTGGACTGGACTTCATCAATTCGGAGGCCATCCAAATTGACTTCTGTGCATTTTTGCTGTTTCCATCTTTTTTTGCTTATTTGCTTGCATTCTGTCATAATAAGATAGCCTGGCCTCATCTCATACTTTCCTTTCAACAGGCCATAAACTTTCCAATTTGCCTCAATTCACATCACTCTCTATTGATCCCCCGAATTTCTCCCTGTCTCTATGATTTTGACTACTCTAGGTACCTCATATAATAAGTGGAATGAAATACTGAGGTCAAATGTCAATTGCCATTTATCATCAAGCACCATTTCTCTCTCTCTCTCTCTCTCTCTCTCTCTCTCTCTCTCTCTCTCTGTGTGTGTGTGTGTGTGTGTGTGTGTGAGTGAGTGACAGGGTCTCACTCTGTCACCTAGGCTGGAGCATACTGGTGCGATCATGGCTTGCTGCAGCTTCAACTTCCTACTCTCAAGCAATTCCCCCTACCTCAGCCTCCGATGTAGCTGGGACCACGGGCATGCACCATAACACCTGGCAAATTTTTTACTTTTTTGTAGAGATGAGAGTCTCCCTATTTTGCCTAGGCTGGTCTTGAGATCTGGAGCTCAAGCAATCCTCCTGCCTTGGCTCCCACAAAGTGCTGGGGTTACAGGCATGAGTCACCAAGCCTGGCTACCATTTCTCTTACAGTAGAAAAGAAAATCAGTTTTTATGAATCTTCCAAAAGTGGGAAAATAAATGATGGGGAAGGCCACTTGACTTTTCCTGTACTTGGGCCTCCTTTACCCATTTATGCTCCATATCTGGTCTCTGAAGACATTTGCATTTGAGACTCTTAACTTAAGTAATTTAACAACTACTGCCCATCCACCTTGAGTCATTTTGGCTAGAAGAAATATGTGAGTGTTAAATTTGAATAGAAAAAGAGGTCCTAAGGAAAGGAGAGGTGGGACAGTCATTTTATATGTAGTAAAAATATAAACGTATATTTCTAATATTTATGCCCCCTCCACCCCCAATATAAAAAACAAAGGAAATAGTGAAAAGTGTTACTCAAATACAGAGGTTATAGGAGTATACTTTCAGTAGGCAGGGGAAAACCAAGGAAGAAGGACTCACAAAGTAATTCTTGAACTGAGTCTTAAAGGATAAGGATTTTCCTTGGCAAAGAGAACTTTATTACTTCATGATGAAGTCTGGGAATCAATGTTAGAACTTTAATTTATTCTCTCCCATTTCAATATTTTTCTAATAGCATTCATTACTGTTTTAGCACTTAAATACTCAAAGTGAAAGGCCAGGATAACATGGATCCAGTAAATCCAATGGTCTTATATTATAGAGTCAATCCTTCCCAATAGAATCACTCCTATTAGAATTTTTTGAAAGCATCAAAATTTATTTATTTATTCTCCTGTTGGACGTTTAGTTGTTTACAATTTTGTTTTTAAAACAATTCTGTACATCTTCTTTATATACATTCATTTTTCTGAGGTCTATGGCTGGGAGTGGAATTGCTAGGGGAAATAATACACTCATCTTCAAGTTTACTAGCTATTGTAAAAACTATTGTGCAAAGTATGGCACCAATTTATTCTAACCAAACAAGAATCCTCATTGTACCACATTATTTCCAATACTTGATATTGACAGCCTTTTCATTTTTGAGAGTTTCATAGTTATAAAATGGCATTTCTTTGATATTATAACTAGTATTTCCCTGATTACTAATGAAATACCCATCTTTTCATATCTATGGGCATTTGGCTTTCTACTACTGGGAATTGCTTATTCTTTTGCCCATGAGGTTTTGTTTTGTTTATCTTTCTTATAGTTTATTTGTACACATTATTAATGTATTCTGAATACAAATTCTTGTTGGTTATATATCTTTTCTCAGCCTGTGGCCCATATTTTTACCTTTCATGGTGAACAAAAAATGTTTATTTGCATTTAACATAGTTTCTCTCTAGAAATATAAGCTCTTGGACAGAAGGGCTTTTGGTCTCTTTTGTTCAACGATGTATCCTAAGTGCTTAGGGCAGTGTGTGATAAGTGCCAGATGTTCAAAAATATTTGTTGAATGAATGAATGAAAGGATGATTACTCATCTTGTCTCTTACATGATGGCATTTTGATGGGAATTGTATTGAATTTGTAGATTGCTTTTGGCAGTATGGTCATTTTCACAATATTGATTCTACCCATCCATGAGCATAGGATGTGTTTCTGTTTGTTTGTGTCATCTATTTCTTTCTGCAGTGTTTTGCAGTTTTCATTGTAGAGATCTGTCACCTCCTTGGTTAGCTATATTACTAAGTATTTTATTTTTTTGGCAGCTGTTGCAAAAGGGTTGAGTTCTTCATTTGATTCTTAGCTTGGTCATTGCTGGTGTATAGCAGTGCTACTGATTTGTGTAGACTGATTTTGTATTCTGAAACATTGCTAAATTCATGTATCAAATCTAGGAACTTTTTGGAAGAGTTTTTAGGGGTTTCTAGATATACAATGATATCACCAGTTAACAGCAACAGTTTGACTTCCTCCTTACCAATGTGGATGTTTTGATTTATTTCTCTTGTCTGATTGCTCTGGCTAGGACTTCGAGTACAATGTTGAACAGCAGTGGTGAAAGTGAGCATCCTTGTCTTGTTCCAGTTCTCAGAGGGAATGCTTTCAACTTTTCCCCACTTGGTATAACGCTGGCTGTGGGGTGTGTAATAGATTGCTTTTTATTACCTTGAGGTGTCCCTTCTATGCTGATTTTGCTGATCACAAAATGATGCTGGATTTTGTCCAGTGCTTTTTCTGCATCTATTGAGATGATCATAAGATGTTTGTTTTTAATTCTGTTTATGTGGTGTATCACATTTGTTGTCTTCCCTGTGTTAAACACTCCCTGCATCCCTCGAATGACACTCACTTGATCATGATGTATTATCTTTTTGATATGCTGTTGAATTCAGTTAACTAGTATTTTGTTGTGGATTTTTGTATCTATGTTCATTAGGGATATTGGTCTGTAGTTTTCTTTTTGGTTATGTCCCTTCCTGATCTTGTTATTAGGGTGATATTGGCTTCATAGAATTATTTACAGAGGATTCCCTCTTTCTCTGTCTTTTGGAATAGTTTCAGTAATGCTGGTACCAATTTTTTAAATGCCTGGTAGAACTCACCTGTGAAAATCCATCTGCTCCTGAAATTTTTTTTTTGTCCACAATTTTTAAATTACTGTTTTAGTCCTGCTACTTGTTATTGGTCTGTTCAGACTTTCTATTTCTTTCTGATTTAACCAAGGAGGGTTGTATATTTCCAGGAATTTATGCATCTCCTTTAGATTTTCTAGTTTGTGTGCATAAAAGTGTTCATAGTAGCCTTGAATAATCTTTTGCTATTTCTGTGGTATCAGTTGTAATATCTCCTGTTTTATTCTTATTGAGCTTACTTGTATCTTGTCTCTTCTTTTCTTGGTTAATCTCACTAATAGTCTATCACTTTTTTAGTCTTTTGAAAGAAACTGCTATTTATTTATTTGCTGTTTCAATTTCATTTAGTTCTGCTCTGATCTTTGTTATTTCTTTGCTTCTGCTGGGTTTGGGTTTGGTTTGTTCTTGTTTCTCTAGTTCCTTGAGGTGTGGCCTTAGAGTGTCTATTTGTGCTCTTTCAGACTTTTTGATGCGGGCATTTAATGCTATGAGCTTTCCTCTTAGCACCACTTTTGCTGTCTCCCAGAGGTTTTGGTAAGTTGTATCACTGCTATCATTCAGTTCAAATAATTTTTTAATTGCAATCTTGATTTCATTGTTGACCCAAAGATCATTCAGGAGCAGATTATTTAATTTCCATGTATTTGTGTAGTTTTGAGGGTTCCTTTTGGAGGTAATTTCCAGTTTTTTTCTACCGTGGTCTGAGAGGGTAGTTGACATAATTTCGATTTTTAAAACATTTATTGAAAGTTGTCTTGTGACCTCTCATATGGTCTATCTTGGAGAATATTCCATGTGCTGATGAAAAGAATGTATATTCTGCAGTTGTTGGGTAGAATGTTCTGTATATATCTGTTTAGTCCGTTTGTTCTAGGGTATAGCTTGAGGCCATTGTTTCTTTGTTAACTTTCTGTCTTGATGACCTGTCTAGTGCTGTCAGTGGAGTACTGAAGTCCCCACTATCATTGTGTTGCTCTCTGTCTTGTGTTTTAGGTCTAGTAATAATTGTTTTATAAATTTGGAAGCTCCAGTTTTAGGTACATACATATTTCAGATTGTGATGTTTTTCTTTTGGACTGATTTTTTTTTTATCACTATATAATGTCCCTCTTTGTCTATTTTAACTATTGTTGCTTTAAGGTCTGCTTTGCCTGATATAAGAGTAGCTACTACTGATAGTTTTTGGTCTCCATTTGTATGAAATACCTTTTCTACCTCTTTATCTTAAGTTTATATGAGTCCTTATGCATTAGGTGAGTCTCTTGAAGACAATAGATACTTGGTTGGTGAAGTTTCATATATTCTGCCATTCTGTTTCTTTAAGTGGGGCATTTAAGCCATTTACATTCAATGTTAGTATTAAGATGTGAGATACTCCTTTATTCATTGTACTAGTTTTTTTTTTTTTTAATTGCATTATAGTTTTATAGGCCTTGTGAGACTTATGCTTTAAAAAGGTTCTTCTATTTTGGTGTATTTTGAGGTTTTGTTTCAAGATTTAGAACTCTTTTTAGCATTTCTTATAGTGCTGGCTTGGTAGTGGTGAATTCTCTCAGCATTTGTTTCACGGAAAAAGACTTTATCTCTCCTTCTTATGAACCTTAGTTTTGCTGGATACAAAATTTGCGATTGGCAATTATTTTGTTTGAGGACCCCAATCCTTTCCGGCTTGTAGGGTTTCTGCTGAGAAAGCTGCTGTTGACCTTACAGGTTTTCCTTTGAGGTTACCTGATGCTTTTGCCTTACAGCTCTTAAGATTCTTTGCTTAGTCTTGACTTTAGATAACCTGATGACCATGTGCTTAGGTGATTATCTTTTTGCAATGAATTTCCCAGATGTTCTTTGTGCTACTTGTATTTGGATGTCTAGATCTCTAGCAAGGCCAGGGAAGCTTTCTTCTATTATTAACTCAAATAAGTCTTCTAAACTTTAGAATTTCTCTTCTTCAGGAATGCCAATTATTCTTAGGTTTGGCTGCTTAAAATAATCCCAAATTTCTTGAAGGCTTTGTTCATTTTTTTAAATTCTTTTTTCTTTGTCTTTGTCTGATTGGGTTATTTTGAAAGTCTTGTCTTTGAGCTCTGAAGTTTCTTCTTCTATTTGTTCTAGTCTATTGTTGACACTTTCCAGTGCAGTTTGTATTTCTCTAAGTGTGTCTTTCATTTCCAGAAGTTATGGTTGTTCTTTCTTTATGATATCTATTTCTCTGAATAAGTTTTCATCCATATCCTGTGTTTTTAAAAAATTTCCTTAAGGCCGGGTGCCATGGCTCATACCTGTAATCCCAGCACTTTGGGAGGCTGAGGTGGGTGGGTCACAAGGTCAGGAGTTCAAGACCAGCCTGGCCAACATGGTGAAACCCTGTCTCTACTAAAAACACCAAAAAATTAGCTGGATGTGGTGGCAGGTGCCTGTAATACCAGCTACTCTGGAGGCTGAGGTGGGAGAATCGCTTGAATCCGGGAGGCAGACGTTGCAGTGAGCCAAGATTGCGCCATTGCACTCCAACCTGGTCAACGAGCGAAACTCTGTCAAAAAAAAAATATATATATGTACACACACACACACACACACATATATATATATATATTTCTTTAAGTTGGTTTTCACCTTTTTCTGGTATCTCCTTAAGTAGCTTAATAATCAACCTGCTGAATTATTCAACTGGCAATTCAGAGATTTCTTCTTGGTTTGGATTCATTGCCGGGAAGCTAGTGTGGTGTACTGGGGGTGTTATAGTACCTTGTTTTTTCATATTACCAGAATTACTTTTCTGAGTCCTTCCCTTTTGGGTAGACTATTTTAGTGAAAAAATCTGGAACTCAAGTACTTCTGTTCAGATTATTTTGTCCTGCAGGGTGATCCCTTGATGTGGTACACTACCCCTTCCCCTACGGGTGGGGCTTCCCGAGAGCCAGACTGCAGTGATTGTTATTGCTCTTCTGGGTCTAGCCACATAATGGGCTCCAGGCTGGCCTGAGCTCCAGGCTGGTCCTGGAGAATTTCTGCAAAAAGTCCTGTGATGTGATCCATCTTCAGATCTCCCAGCTATGGATACCAGCACCTGCTTTGGTGGAGGTGGCAGGGGAGTGAAGTAGACTGTGTGAGAGTCCTTGGTTGTAGAATTGTTTAATGTGCTGGCTTTCTTGAATGCTGGTTATGCTAGCAGAGGAGTCATCATGTGGAGAAACTCAGGACATCTGGTTAGCCAGGACGTTGCAGGCAATGGAATTAGCTATTGTTTTCTCCTTCCTTGGAGCAAGGTTATTCTGTCATGAGTTGCTGTGATGTCCTGAGTTGGTTGGTCTTCAGCCAGGAGGTGGTCTTTAAGGAGCACCAGCTGCCATAGTAGAAGGGGGACGTAAGCTTGACCTAAGTTGGCCAGGATAAGTATTTGGGTTTCTCAGGCAATGGGCAGGGCCATAAAGCTCCCAAGGGTTTATGTCTCCTGTGATTGCCTGTCAGGGTGGGTAGAGAAATACCATCAGGTGGGGACAGGGTTAGGCAGGTCTGAGCTCAGACTATTCTTGGGTGGGCCTTGTTGTGGCCACTGTGGGGGATGGGGGGTGATTCTCAGGCCAATGGGGTTATGTTCCAGAGGGAATTATGGCTGCCTCTGTCACCAGGGAAGTGGGGGAAAGCTGGTAGCAATAGGCCTCACCCAGCTCCTACACGGCTGGCCATGCTGGTCTCACTTTGGCTGTGCCGGGCTAATAGCTCTGAGTTTATCTCCAGGAAGCCTGAGTGCAGGACTCAGACCTTGCCCCAGGCTATAAGCTTCCCTGCTGAAAAAGCAAGCATGGCTTTCAGGCCTTGCCCCTCACCCCTCCCCATCTCCCCATACGGGCTGTGTCTCCTGCTCTTCTTTCTGCAGCAGTTCCCATTTGCTACCCAGATTCTGCTCAAGACTTTATGCACAGCCAAAATTACTACAAAGTTCAGTTGGAAGTTTATTTTACCCTTTGACCTCCTCCTAAATTCTGCTGGCTGCCTTCCCTGAGAGCCCCCGTGAGATACAGTCAAGGATGGCTTCTCTGGGCTTGAGTTGGAGACGGCGAGTGCCTACAAGACTCTTTCCACTACTGCTTCTGCTTTTATATTCATGCTAAATCTGTTTTGGCTCTAGGTAAGGTTAAATCCTTCTCCCACAATCTGGATTTTAAGGTTCCCCAGGGGGGATGTGTGTGTGGAGGCAGGTTTGCCCCTCCTCTCACATTTTGGGAACTCACAGTTTTTCACCTGTCTCATGGAATTTGCAGTGGCCTGCCACTTCTTTCAAAGGATCTGCGAATTGTTTTGGTTTCCCTGGTGGTGGTTCTTGGAGCAAAAGTCCACAGTGTGAGTCCCCACGTGTCCTGTCTGTCCAAATGGGAGCTGCATGTGAGCCCTGTCTCGGATCCACCATCTTCCTCCTCCCTCTTCTTTATTAGAATTTACAGATGAGAAACTTGTTGTGAGGAGAAGAAGACACTTTGAAGATGGTGCCATGAGTCCTGTGGGTGAGTTCTGGCTTTGCATCTAACTCCTTGAATGACTTTTAGCAGGATAAAACTTCTCTGAGTTTGTTTTTTCATCTCTAGATGGAAATAATCCCATCTGGCCTGCCTCACATGGCTGTTGTGGAAGTTTACATGGGAAAAAAAATCTGAAAATACATTCTAATCTGTGCCATGTCCTTCAAATGTGAGGTGTAGTTGGGCATATTGGCTCATGCCTGTAATCCCAGCTCCCAGCACTTTGGGAGGCTGAGGAGGGAGAATTTCTTGAGGTCAGAAGTTTGAGACCTGGGCAACATAGTGAGGCCCAATCTCTATTAAAAAAAAAAAAAAAAAAAAAAAAAAAGGTGTTATCCACAAGAATGTCCAGCACAGAGAAGGACATAGACCAAGTTCTTTATATATATTTTAAGTTGTATGTTGGAATACTTGGCAATTTATGGAAAATTTGCAAAGATAATACGAAGAGTTCCCATACACCCCTCATCTAGTTTTAGTTTCCCCTAATGTTATTGTTATACAATGGTAAACTTGTCCAAATGAAAAAATCAACACTGATACAGAACTATTAACTAAATCCCAGCCTTTCACCAAACTGACATCCCGGTTTTTCTCCTAGTGTCCTTTTTCAGTTCCAGGAACTCATGCAGAATATGATGCTGCATTTAATCCTCAGGTCTCTGTCGTCTCATCTGCTCTACAACAGTTTCTAAGTCATTCCTTGACTGTCATGATTTTGACAGTTTTGAGGAGTTCTGCTCAGGTATTTTGTAGGACAGTCTCCAATCCCTGTTGGTCTGTTGGAGTCATGGGATTTTGGAAGGAAAACCATGGTGCTGAAGTGCCCTTTTTTCATACAATATCAGGGGTAGTTGGCATTATTGGCAATGCTCACCTGACTCACCGGGTTAAGGTAGCATCTGCCAGCCTTCTCCACCGAAAAGTTACTATTTTTCCCTTTCTGTACTCTAGTCTTTGTAAGTGAGTCATTCAGTCGAGTCTGTCTTCAAGCGTTAGGGGGATAAATTCCACCCTATTTGGTGGAGTGGGAGGGGGGAAATATAGACATATGTTATTCGGAATTCTTCTGTAAGGAAACAGTATTTTCTTTTTTTAATACAGAGTTTCACTCTTGTGGCCCAGGCTAGAGTGCAATGGCGTGATCTTGGCTCACTGCAAACTCCGCTTCCTGGGTTCAAGCGATTCTCCTGCCTCAGCTTCCTGAGTAGCTGGGATTACAGGTGCCCACCACCACACTCAGCTAATTTTTGTATTTTTAGTAGAGATGGGGTTTCATCATGTTAGTCAGTCTGGTCTCGAACTCCTGACCTCAGGTGATCCACCCACCTCGGCCTCCCAAAGTGCTGGGATTACAGGCATGAGCCACCATGCCTGGCCAGGAAACAGTATCTTTTAAACCATCGAATAACAGAAACAATATTGATAGATATGAGGTTCAGTTTTTATTCTCTGCTTACTTAACTTCTGGTAAGAAAGCTAAGATTAGTCTTTCAGCCAATAGGCAGAGAGCAGGTGGGAGAACGAAGAGTCACTAAAGACCTAGAAAACCCACAAACTAGAGAATAACCCTCTTTATGCCTGAGAGTTGACTGTCATTCCAGCTACCCCATTGCCAAAAAGCAGAGCTTCCTAATATGGGAAACCATACTCCCGTGATAACAGCAGATGTCGCTATTGAGTAACGGCCGTGCAGCTTCTCCCTCACCGGATCTTTACCTAAATACTAAGCTCTTGCTGAAGACTGAAGCAGCAACGTTCTATCATTTAAATTCTTCCCTGGGAGATATTTTAAAATGTAAATAAGAAACATAATAATTATTCAGTTTCTGCAAACTGATCAAAGTAAACAGTGTTTGGGGGTTTCTATATCAATTCTAAAGTCTGATATAGACTATTTTAGCGGAAACATGGGTAAATATTCCATTTAATTTACTGTTTTGTCAGTAGGCTTTCTTAAACATTTGATACTCAGATGTATCTCTGTTCTTGCAATGATAAATATGGACAACATTATGAAGAATTAGAAGGTCACGGATATTTTTGAGACTAATATGTTTTGTATTCTATCCACAAAACTCATTTTCAAAAATAATTGTTAGCTAGAATTGATATAAATCAGTTAGGGCTATTAATCGCATGTATGAGTTAATGTTATTTAAGAAGGATTTCGAGATTGTACTAATGAACCTAAAGTGCTCCATGGAACCCAAAGTGCTTTCACATCCTAAAGTTACTTAGTAGGACCATCTGGGCCTCAAACTGTTGAGTCCAGTATTTTCTTTGTCTCTGCCAAGGTGGCTACTAAACTGGATTGTCAAGATAGGCTCAGAAATAGGGAGGGAGAAAGAAAACAAAGTTAGAGTTGGACTTGATCAGAGCAAGAAAAATCTTTTTTTTTTTTTTTTTTTTTTTATTTTTTTTTTTTTGAGACAGAGTCTTGCTCTTGTCACCTAGGCTGGAGTGCAATCATGTGATCTCAGCTCACTGCAACCTCCATCTCCCAGGTTCAGGCGATTCTCTTGCCTCAGCCTCCCAAGTAGCTGGGATTACAGGTGCCTGCCACCACGTCAAGCTAATTTTGTTTGTATTTTTAGTAGAGACAGGGTTTCACCATATTGGCCAGGCTGGTCCTGAACTCCTGACCTCAGGTGATCCATACACCTCGGCCTCCCAAAGTGCTGGGATTACAGGTGTGAGCTACCGTGATGAGCCCTCTCTCAGATTTCTTGACCTCAGAGTAAACATATATTTCTAGCACTTCTCCATTGTTTGCTTTTCATTAAAATGTATCAACATATCAGACATCATGTCCATTGGGAAGTCTTTATTGGCCACCATTTTGTTCAAGATAGTAAGCTGATCAATACATCAAAATTAGGGTATGGTCTGATATTTGTATTTCTATGAAAAACTTGGTCAGAATTTGTCTTTTCTTTGAAAAGAAACTGTGGAAAACATAATAGATTGCATGTTGAATAATCATGTTTTTAAAAGAAGGTTCATGTTAGTTTCATATAACAATTTCATCTTAAAAGGGTAAGTCAGACTTTTATTGTAAGTTTGAGTGTGTTGGATTATTTCTTGCTAACTGATCCTAGAATAATATTATTGATACAGTAATAGCCACCATTTATTGAGCAGTTGCTACATGCCAGGCATGGCTTTAAGTACTTCACATATATTATCTTATTTAGTCTTTACAATAACTCTATGGGCAGAGAATGTTATCTCTACCTTGCCCATGAGCATATTGAGTCTTAGACACAGGTTAAGTGTATTAGTCTGTTTTCACACTGCTGATAAAGACATACCCGAGACTGGGCAATTTACAAAGAAAGAGGTTTAATTGGACTTACAGGTCCATGTGGCTGGGGAAGACTCACAATCATGGTGGGAGACAAGGAGGAACAAGTCATGCCTTACATGGATGGCAGTGGGCAGAGAGAGAGCTTGTGCAGGCAAACTCTTGTGTTTAAAGCCATCAGGTCTCATGAGACTCATTCACTATCATGAGAACAGCGCAGGGAAGACCCACCCCCATAACTCAATCACCTCCCACCAGATTCTTCCTACAACACGTGGGAATTGTGGGAGTTACAAATCAAGATGAGATTTGGGTGGGGACACAGCCAAACCATATCACTAAGTAACTTACCTAAGATAAGAAAACCAGTGAGTGGCAATGCCCGAATCTTCCTTCTTTAAACTACACCTGGTCTTCCTCTCGTAAGAGGTATTTCTATGGCTAAATCAAATTCCGATCAGTCCTGTCTTGGTAGCAGCAAATCATTATGCTATTTCTCATGCTTCTACTTAAGTTTATTACATGTCAACACTTAATCCAAGAAAATCGGAAAAAGCATCCAGACAAAAAAAACTTTTCTTTTTAATATTAAACAAAAAAAGTCATTAGAATTAGGTTCATTGCACTACGTTATGTTTAGGGTCTTGACCTTAGCATGCTCCTGGCAAACCAATTGTCCCCTGTAATTCATCTTAAAAGAGCTTTTCAGACATTTACTGTAGATTTGAATGTATTGAACTTTTTTTAAACTAAATAACTTCTACGATGGCAGAATAGAAATTATGAAGAACGTAGGTAGGGAAATAAATGATTTAAAACTGATGGTTCTGATTAATTTAGTACATTTGGATGCCTGACATCAGATTGCTCTATCCTTCTCCAGCACTGATTAGTACTGATTAGTGCAACAGAATTATTATTATGGCTTAAAAAAATTAAAGAGTATTATTTTATCTAAGTAGCATATGAATAAGAAATAGGAGAAAAGTTAATCAGCGGCACAATGGTACATTCATTCACCTATATCCCTGCTGTGGTTTAATCTTCAAAAAGTTTATCTCACGTAGCTAACATACTATAGCAAGAAATTTTCTGATACCAGCTTGACTGGCTATTGGTAATTACTTTATCAGTCTCATTCCACAAACTTTATGTAAATCATTGCTGTAGGCTGAATGTTTGTATCCCTCACAACATTCAAACGTTGAGACCTAACTCCCAATGTGATGGTATTCGGAGGCGGGGCCTTTGGGAGGTGGTCAGGTCATGAGGACAGAGCCCTCATAATGGGATTAGGGCTCTTATAAAAGAGATCCCAGAAAGCTCCCTCACCCCTTCTGCCATGTGAGGACACCACAAGAGAAGACAGCTATCTATGAATCAGGAAGCTGGCCCTCACCAGACACTGAGTTTGTCAGTGTCTTGATCTTGGACTTTCTAGACTTTAGGACTGTAAGAAATACATTTCTGTGTTTATAAGGCATCTGATTTATGGTAGTCTGTTATATGGTATTAAGTATTCTGTTATATATATTTATCGTATTCTGTTATGGTATTCTGCCATTAAAAGTAATGGCAAAAACTGCAATAACTTTTGCGCCAACCTAATAGCAGCCTTAAGGAACTAAGACAACCATACAGCTTTGTTTGGAGGAGAGAACAGAAGGATGACTAGATTCCTCATTTTGTATTGTTACTTGTCCAAAATCAAGCAAGAATTTAACAGCTACACCAAACCCAGAAATGGGTGTTCCTGACTTCTACCTTTGTGTTTAGATGTGGCATTCAGCTTCTTTCTGTGTCTCCCTCTTTTCTGTCTCTCTATATACAAAATTGCAAGTTAGGAGGCATCAATCAAACGCCAGATGTTTATTCTCTGTCTATTTAGCCAGACTCAAAGGCTTCTTTGAATCAAGGAAATCAGGTTTTTCCTCTTTGCTACACCATAATTATTTGTTTTCTAACTTATGTCCAGGTTGAAATAAGACTTGCAATGTTTTCAGACCAAAAGCAGTGTAAGTAAAAACTTAAAACTCTAAAATAAATACCTTTACATAATTTCTGATTGAGAATCATGACCATGAAAGAAATAATAGCCACATATATGAAAACAAAGACAAAGGAAGAAATATAATTAAGTGACAGGGAACTTATAGCAAAGATAGAAGGTGGGCTTCTCCTGGCTTAATGCCACTTTCAATATACCTACACTAAGCCAAGCCTGTGCCCAGGTTAACATGTTAAGAGCAGAGACATTTGAGATACTAATCAATTAACAGAAAAGTCATACTAAATTAAGCTGAAATCTAAGATGTATCCCTACACGTAGAAGAAAAATTACTGAAGATTCAAGCTCCTTTTTGCTGCATTTCTGCCACTAGGAGGCACCTGGTATAAAGAAACAAGTACTTAACAGTTTTCAGGGAAATTGCATTACAATCCAAGCACTATCATTAATTCAAGCTCTACCAATTACTAATATGAATAAAGGAACTGATTCATGTCATCTCAGGCAAATGATCATATATAATAGTGAATAATTTTATTAGCTAAAGACACTGTTGAGAGTAAATAGGTTATAATAGACGTGATACTTGAGTCATAATTAGTGTGTTTAAGATCCAGTCTCAGAATTTGAACTCAGGTTTCTCATTCCCCATGTAGTATTCCTTCCACTCCTGAACGCAGTGCATTCTGATTATGACGGTCAGAAGCCTGTTCTGACTCCTCTTGGAAAAGGTAGCTCTTTCTGAAGGCAGCTGAGCAGTATATTTTTATATGCTTTTTCTTAGACCAGTAGTTATGTGGGATTCTTATTTTAACATTTTGGCTCAACGTATCTGTTTAAAGCAATATGGAATTCATGCTAAACAGATGAAAATGTGTTGTTCTTAAAGAGGTTACCTTTCTAATAACATATTTTAAATAAGATTATTTTATGTTTTTTAAAAAGCAGACTGACATTTGAGCTAATTTTTCAGAAAGGTACAAATCTAAATTCCCTTAGCAAGATAATTTTGTTCTTTAATTGAGGCAAGGGGTGGGGCTCAGAAAAACTCTTACAGTGACTTTGGTCATGATCACCCCCAGAGGGCGAACAACAGGGAGACACAGGGCAAATGCTGAAATGCCAAACAATACAGAGAACAGAACAGAGACTTACCTTTCCAAGCGCAGCCTAAGAGAGAGGTGCTAAGGGGCTCAGAAAAAGTTAGGGGTGCAGAAGAAGTCATTGAAGGAGGGAGAAGGACGGACCTGGCTGTACAAATTGGCAGTAGGCAGAATTCCCTGAGGAGACAGCAGCCTGTGTGAAATTCCCCATGGCAGGGGTTCTAGGATTAGGAGGCCCAGTATTCCATTTTGGGTGAATTGCTATGAAGTGCCAAACTGCAATCCCCCTCCCTTGTCATCCTGTAAGTCTTTAGGAAAATTGCTACCTGGTATGGTCTTACTTGGGAGATAAAGAAGTCTGTTACCACTTGGGATTTAATAGGATAACTCTAGGATGAGACAGACAGATAACTCTAGGATGAGACACAGCTAAGAGAGAGGAGACCAGGGTTTCTCCAAGGAATATGCAGAAGTGCAGGGGCTTTGCCGGATAGGAGTGTGAGCTACTATAGAGTGTTAGGTTGACCCAAAGTTAGGCCTTTGGGACATGCTAGGCTCAAAGTCAAGGTAGCATATGAAATTTTAGTCTTCTCTTTCCCTCTCCTTCTATTCTTCCCTCCCTGTCTCCATCTGTCTCCTTATTTCCCTCTCTCTCCCTCTTCCCCAACTCTGCTGTCTGCATGCTGACATGGTTGATGTTGTATGCTACTCTTAACTCTACCCTTATTGTATCTTCTGCTTCTTGTCACCTCACCCTTGCTCTTTAGCTTTTTATCACACAGACATAGATCTTTCAAAGGCAAAAGTAGTCAAATATAGTAACATCTCTTTTTATCCAGTCATTCACTTTAACTGGCAAGTCAACCAGGTACAGTGTTTAAGATGCGATCTTTGACAATTTAACTCAGTGTCAACTGCTAAAAATTAGTTCCCACTTTTCTTTTCTTTTTTTCCTTTTCTTTTTTTTGAGGAGGAGTCTCACTCTACCACCCAGGTTGGAGTGCAGTGGTGTGATTTCGGCTCACTGCAACCTCCGCCTTCTGGTTTCAAGCGATTCTCCTGCCTCAGCCTCCCGAGTGGCTGGGATTACAGGTGTTCACCACCACCACCACACCTGCCTTTTTTTTTTTTTTTTTTTTTTTTTAGTAGAGATGGGGGTTTCACCATGTTGGCCAGGCTGGTCTTGAACTCCTGACCTCAAGTGATCCACCTGCCTCGCAGTTCCCACTTTTCCACATGACTCCATAGTACAGCCCTGGTGTGGCTGGCACATTGGTTAATAAACAGTAATATTTCACTGATATTTAAATGAATGTCCTAACATTCACTTTGTGTTAGTTCATCTTGGGGTCTCTGAAGGGTGGGCGATAAATAGTACTCCTCTTGCCCATCTGAAATCTAAGCTAATTGCAGGGGGAAAGTGGGAGATGGAGAACAAAATATCACGTTTCTTCCTGAAAATGGCTAACTTGGAGGCTATAGCTTAGCGAGGGACAAACAGGTTTGCTAACTGAACCCCAGAGCTCAGCAGATTTGTCCACCTGTCCCAGTCTCAGCAGTGTGAACAAAGAAGGCCTTCTGGGTAGCACACAGGCCCTCCTGCCCCATGTGGGAGATTTGCTCACAAGAGAAGATCAGAGCAAACCAGGCACACATGAGATGTTTCTTGTGGATTCTTTAATCACCCCAGGCGCTCAGAGGAGGGGAGAGAGCAGAGGTGCATTGAGGGAAAATTCTTCCTGAGGAAAACCAGAGACCTGGGGAAGAGGCCTTTTTCCCTCTACCATTTTATCATGGCTACAATATGAAATTATTTACTTCAGGAAAATTACATATAAGAGGAACTTGCTAAGTCCCTCTTAGTATTATAATACCAATTAAGTGTTTTCAATTTTGATTTTCTACTGTATGGATCATTTTATTATGTTAAAATGTAGAAAAGTATATTCATTTGGTCCTTGCAATGCATCTTATTTTGGTGCTGGAGAGATTTAAGATTTTAAAATACTGTAGAAATAAATCTTCATGAATTTTCTTAGACGTTAAGACTGGTGGCAAATAATATGCATATTTTTTTATCTCTTTCTATAGTACCTATAATATTAATCTTTCTACGTATTATGGAAAAATAAAAACACAAACCAAAAAGCATAGTCACAATGTTGAAAAAAAACAGAGGCCGGGCGCGGTGGCTCAAGCCTGTAATCCCAGCACTTTGGGAGGCCGAGGCGGGCGGATCACGAGGTCAGGAGATCGAGACCATCCTGGCTAACACGGTGAAACCCCGTCTCTACTAAAAAAATACAAAAAACTAGCCGGGCGAGGTGGCGGGCGCCTGTAGTCCCAGCTACTCGGGAGGCTGAGGCAGGAGAATGGCGTAAACCCAGGAGGCGGAGTTTGCAGTGAGCTGAGATCTGGCCACTGCACTCCAGCCTGGGTGACAGAGCGAGACTCCTTCTCAAAAAAAAAAAAAAAAACAGAGATGATTTTTGACCCTGGAAGAAAAAAATAAAAGCAGCAGAAGCATGACCCTGATTCAGTATTAAACATAATTATGTACTGCTTTAAAATGCAAACTGGGTCACGTAGCAGAAGTATATATAATATGTATTACGGACATTTTCAATTTTGATGGTTTAATATGAAGTACTTGCTATGTTAAATCTGATTTAACGCTTCACTTTTTTTCTTATAAATAAGTTATTAATTTAATATTTGTATGCTACTTTAATTCATAAAAGAATAATACATAGAAACTATATGGCACTTCATAGCCCAAAGTAATTTGCAGACTTTAAATGAATAATGCAGACAGCAACACTAGGAGCAGGTCACAGATGGTATCTACCTCATTTCCATGAGAGCTCCTGAGGAATTCAGTCATACAAATCACTATGTTTAGAAATTGTATGTAACTAGACAAATGCAATATCTATGGGGCGGGGGTGTCTTGAGTCTATCAAACACACGAAAGAAAGTTCATCGAAAATGAAATGGGCAACTCCGATTTAATAGGATATTGAGATAGCTATGGTAAATACATGCATACAAATAGGAGAGTTAGCATTCTAAAAGCAATAC
The DNA here is from genome assembly GCF_001698545.2 of Rhinopithecus bieti. Lineage (NCBI taxonomy): Eukaryota > Metazoa > Chordata > Mammalia > Primates > Cercopithecidae > Rhinopithecus > Rhinopithecus bieti. Next base: position 4,178,929 of record NW_016815913.1, on the reverse strand, counting down.
ACTGTCTCACTCATAGACTACTGGATATGGAGTCCAGGAAATCTGAGAGATTACTTGTCCCCTGAGATTTTTTCCCCACGTATATAATGGACTCAATGCAGTAAAATATCATAGCAATACCCCTTTAAATTAGTCTTAAGAAGGGATTTGTGAAGGTAAAAGGGCAATTTAGAAATGAAGGGAAGTGTAATTCCAGCACTTTGGGAGGCTGAGGCGGGAGGATCACGAGGTCAGGAGATCGAAACCATCCTGACTAACACGATGAAACCCCATCTTTACTGAAAATACGAAAAATTAGCCGGGCACGGTGGCAGACGCCTATAGTCCCAGCTACTGGGGAGGCTGGGGCAGGAGAATGGCTTGAACCTGGGAGGCGGAGCTTGTAGTGAACCGAGATTGCCCCTCTGCACTCCAGCCTGGGTGACAGAGAGAGACTCTGTCTCAAAAAAAAAAAAAAAAAAAAAAAAAAAGAAAAAAAAGAAAGAAATGAAGGGAGGAAGGAAATGGCAGAATGGAGGAACTTACCATGATCTCCAACTATGTTTTTTTAAACCTTGTTTACTGCATCTGTACTGAAAACTGTGATTGCAGGTTTGCAGCTGCTGGAGCATTTCTTGGGATATCTCCCAGCATGTGTTGAGGAACAAATCATGTATTTTTTTCATCAAAAAAGAAATGATGAGCTCCACATTCAGGAGAACAGGAGAAGTTAAGGAAAAAATCACTCCTCCCTGCCCCTACTTAAAGCCTCTCTTGTTAGCTACTGATTCTCATTTGGACCTCCCACCTGCCTGCATCGCTCTCTTGATGGTTTGTATTTAAGGGGAAGCATTTTGTATCAGGCTATTTTATAATGCTGAGGATTTCTGTCTCTCTGAATTGCTCAAAGTTGAAACTTTAAGAATAAACATTTTATAAGCCATTTTCATAGCTGTTCCTGTTTCTATTGCCACACTTTAAGGAGGGTCCATCTTCTGCAATACACACTGTGGACAATAAATGCCTCCATAGCCACTGTTTGCTTGAGAATAAATTCTCTCTCGACACTGTAACATTCTTTCCTGGTTGTTTCATGTCCCCACACTGTGTCGTTGTTGTGGTGCTGGCCTCTTGAGTGTAACAGAAGAGTTAGTATGAATAGTGTAGTAGGTAATAACAGTGACTTAATCAGGTAAGGGTTCTTGATCTTACCCCAAGTGAAGTCCAAGCAGCCTAGTGCAGATAGGGAAGAAGCGGACTCTTTTCACCACTTTGTTCCATCATGGTTCGTGTGCTGGCTTTCCTCCTCAAGCCTGTCACTTCATGGCTGCACAATGAATGCCGTGCTGAGAGGTGCTATCACATCCATTCTCTGGGCTGGAAGAAGGAAGAGGTGGAGGTGATGGTACCAGCACCCTTCAATGGCTGGAACTGTCACATGATGTTTCTGGAATCTCTAACCAGGTTTTTCCTCTAGCTTTCACACCAACACAGTAACAATCAACACAGAAGACTTCTGTGATCCTAAGGTACGGGGATATTTCCCACCAACAAAAAAGCAATCAACTCTGCAGCAGACATGAGCTGGGTGTCCTCCAGTTCAGTTCTGACAACATCTACCTGGAGATGGCATCAGATCCCACAGATTGAGGCCTCAGTCCCCAAGCCCCCCACATCAGTCTTCAGAACTTCTGACCAACTGGCTTCAAGTTGGGGTTCACAGGACCCCTTCTTTGGGTTCAATTAATTTCCTGGAGCAGCTCACAGGACTCAGGGAAACATTTGTTTACCAGTTTATTATAAAAGGATATTAAAAAGGAAACAGACGAAGAGATGCACAGGGCGAGGTATGGGGAAAAGGGTGTGGAGCTTCCATGCCTTCCTGGGGCACACCATCCTCCAGGAACATCCAGTCCTCTTGGTTTTGTTTTGTTTTGTTTTTGAGATGGAGTGTGGCTCTGTAGCCCAGACTGCAGTGCAGTGGTACGATTCAGCTCACTGCAACCTCTGCCTCTTGGGCTCAAGCGATTCTCCTGCCTTAGCCTCCTGAGTAGCTGGGACTATAGGCGTGCACCACCATGCTCAGCTAAGTTTTGTATTTTTAGTGGAGATGGGGGTTTCACCATGTGGGCCAGCCTGGTCTTGAACTCCTGACCACAGGTGATCCGCCCACCTCGGCCTCCCAGAGTGCTGAGATGACTGGTGTGAGCCACCATGTCAGCCCTCTTGAGTTTTTTTTTTTTTTTTTTTTTTTGAGACAGAGTTTAGCTCTTGTTGCCCAGGCTGGAGTGAATTGCTTGATCTCGAACTCCCGACCTCAGGTGATCCGCCCGCCTCGGCCTCTCAGAGTGCTGGGATTACAGGTGTGAGCCACCGCACCAAGCCTGCCCTCTCCCAAGCCTGCCCTCTTGGGTTTTTATGAAAGCTTCAGGATGTCATCATTCCTTTCCCCAGGATATGGGGTGGGTCCCTCTCAGGTGAGGGTCCTAAGACCCACAGTCAGAAAGGAGGGGGAAAGATTAGAGCCCTGCCTTGGGGCAGGTGAAAGGAGAGCAGAAGCAGGTGAGAGAGGTTCTGTTTCTTGAGGTCTGCTCCTGAGGCCTAATATACCCAACACTGTAACAAAATACTGTAACAAGGCCTACGGGTGTTGGGAGCTAGGAACTGTAGACAAAAATTAATACATATCATAACACCACACATCGCCCCTCAAATTTCAAGGGAGGCTGGGACATGGAGATTTTAGCTTTCACTGCTTCTGTAGGAGATAACAATGTAAAAGAAGTGAGTTGGAAATGATATCAGCCAAACTGTAGTGTTTGCAACAATTGTGGACAGACTAAATCCCTTTCTAATCTCTCTCCGGTGGTCAGAAGTGATTGATTTCATTATGTTCTCTATATTTCATTATTATGCTCCTTCCCTAATTTCACATAGCATACCAGTTGTTTAAAAACTAAATACCCACTCTGTAGGCTGCATTAGAACAAGGATAGTAATCACAATGATATTGATTTGTTCATTAAGTCCCACAATTACTGTTTGATTATGGAGTATCTGTCTACATTGCCAAGCACTGAGATACAATGTTCACTGATGTATATTTCTTCTCATTGAAAATGTCTTATCTATACCATGCTTTATCAATTAGGAATGCTTTTAGCTACTAAAAGGAGAAAATTCAACTCATAGTGATTTAAACCATATTAAAATCTATAATTTTTAAATAATTCAAATGGAGGTGAGAAACTCTACAATGTTAGATCACTGGGATTATGTCTCTGTGACCCCCACCTGGTTACAAGAAGGCTGCTAGAGCTCCAAACACCTCATCCTTCAAGAATGTGCCCGAAGACAGTCATGATGGTGAGAGAACTATTCTCTCACGTCTCCTTATTTTATCAGAGAATGCAATCTTCCCCAGAGGCCTCCTTAGTGAACTCATTGGCTACAGCAGGATCAAGAGACCATTATTTGCTTTAAGGGAGGCTAGAAGAGTATCTGGTGAGAAGGGAGAGGGGATTGTGAATTAATATTGGGTGGCCAACCAAGAGTGTTGTCATAAACACTTTATAGCTTTCCACATACTGTCGCATTCATGATCTCATCTTGTGACTCAATGAGACTACTATCCAAACATACTGGAAACCCAAAACTGGAATAGGTGTTATAAGTGGCATCTACTATGTGGGAACTTCTGGCTGTGAAGTAGTTTAATGGTCCTTTAAAGGTACAATTTAATGCAAAGGGGCTTAAATAAATTATAATGCATTTTGCTTACAAAGTGTGCATGGAAGAACGTAAGGAATAATTCAGAAGATTTTATAGTTTAGTAAGATAATTAGAAAGAGAAATCAAGATGTGTGGATTCTAGTCTCAGCTTTGGGTAAGACACTCGAAGAATTTTGAGCCTCTGTTTTGTCAGCTGTAAAATTACATACTTGAACAAGATTAGATGATCTCTAAATTCCTTCTCAAAGATGAGAGTACTCATATAACCATGATGCCGGAAGTTGTGAGCTTAAAAAAAATTAAAATAATCTATTCCAATCTCTTTTTAACAGTGAGATAACTTAGACTTGGAAAGATCACGTTTGTCTAAATTAACTTATTTAAGTTAGAAATTTGAGTCCCAGTATTATACTTTCATGAATAATTGATACTGCATCCTGACAGATTTTTAAAAATTTGGCCTCTTCTATAATTTTTTTTTTCATTTTAGGCAGAATCTCTGTGATAGCATTTACTCTGCTTAATAGAGTGCAAATAATGAGATTTTTTTTTAAAATCATTTTTTATCTGTAAATTCTTGGGCAAATTACTTCTTATCCTTGCTGTAATATAATAATTGTTCCTTCTTCATAATTTTTCTTTTCTTATTTGAGGACTGGATAAGTAATCTATTAAGAGACCTTAATGTACTAACACACAGCAAGGAGTTAATCTGTAGTAACCATGATTATCATTAATATCTCTCCAGCCAGCTCAAGTGCTTAAAGCTTGAGAAAGTGTTTGAGAGCAATTTCCCCAGCAGGTTGTATGGAGGTGACTCTGATTCTCACTATTATTATTTTGTCTTTGATGATCATATCTTTCATCATCACATTATATAGGTATGAAGGCTCTGTGTAATAACTAAGGGTGTGGTACCTAAATGGAAGTCAAGCAATCATTCTTATGCTGTCACTGAGCCCAGTAACTGGTGATTTGTAAGAGTTAAAACAACTTAAACTAAACAACAACAACAAAAACAAAAACACTTAAATTGGGGATTCTGAATATGGGATTCATGAATGGACTTTAAGGGAATGGGAAACCACCTAATATTTCCTTCAAATCATTGACATTTTGGCCCAGGTAATTTTGGGGACTGTCCTGTGCACTGTATTTAGCGGGATCTCGGGTCTTCACCCACTGGATACCAGTAGTACTCCCCAGTCACGGGTTATGATAATCAAAATTATCTTCAGACCTTGCCAAACATCCCTTTCCTTCTTCAGAATCACTGTGGTAAAACTTTATATGTATGTGTATTTTTTTTTTTTCTGAAAGGCTTATCAGTTTCATTATATTTTTTAAAAGACCTGTGACCTCAAAAGGCTTGGAACCAATCACTTAAGATCTTTCAAAATAATAATAAAAGAACACATATCTCCAGCTGTCGTTGTGGGAAACATGTACACCATCATGGCTAATTAAAATAGTGCAGTCTGAAAATCTGCTATGAAATATATACCTGCCAATTTATTATTTTCAACTCCTCTAAAAAGGCACCTCACAAAAACTGTATCTGGGAAACTGTCTACTTCAAAAACTGCTGTTCCCAGATGGCATACTTCTTAAAATACTGTCTTCAGCAGAGACTCCCACAGTCATCTACTGAATCTAGCTCTCAACTTCTAAAGGGGTTAGTGCTAATGACAAGTGGAAAAAGTCCTTAAGTCCAGAGGGGAACTAAAAATCAGTTGTTTCGCAGAAAAGAAATCAAATGATGGAATAAATTGCAAAATTGATCAGGAGGCAGGATGGAGCAGAAGGGAGGGAGGAAGTGAAGGGAAAGGGAGGGAGGGAGAGAGAGAAAGAGAAACAGCGAGCGAGCGAGAGAGAGAGAACTTTGAAATAGAGTACCGCTTGGGAGAGGCTCGCTAGAGGTCTGCCCCTGCCTTCTCCCTGGCTCCTCTGGAAAGGCAGCTGCCCCCATGCCATACAGGAGCCTTGGGCTCTCTGCTGTGCTTTAATTCCCACGTCCAAAACCGCCTCGTTCAACGCCTTCCAAAGTGACCACTTCTCAAAAGCCTCCTCAAATCTCAAAGGGGCCACTTTACCCACTCTGTAAGGCCCTCCTTCCCGTCTACCGCTTCTAACGGCGGCAGGAAAACGAGCATAAACCCGAACAGTAAACCCAGAAAAGCCAACAGGCAAAGTGTGTCATCTTCCGTGGCCCCTCGGGGTCACCCACGAAGACAAGCAACTTTCTCCCATACTTCTCGGTCTGCCTGCCTTCCCCACTCTCAGCTTTGAATGAGACGCAGGGAGAGGGGCGCGAGGGGCTCGGGGCTAGGGGAGGAGCCGCGAAAGCTGCCTCCGGGGGTGGGCCTGGACCCGCGCGGACAGAGAGGCTCCCCCCACTCCCCTCCCGGCGCTCCAGGAACGTCCCCGGTGCGTCCTGGGTCTGTCTGCGCGGAGTTCCCGGGGCGCGAGGGGAGGGGACTGGAGAGAGGAGGGCCGGGCAGCGGAGGGGAGGAGGCGGTGCGTGCCTCGCCTGCCAAAGGGAGATCCACTCCTCTGCGTGCGATTCCCGGCGCCCGCTCGCGGCCACGGCGCTCCGCCAGAACCGCCGCCGCGGACTCGCCGGGAGTGGGGGTCTCTGCTGGTGCCAGCCCGCTTCTGGAGACCCTCCGCCTCCTGCCGACTCCTGCTCTTCAGGTTGGGCCCCGGAGCTCTGCGGCCGTTAGGGACAGAGGCAAAGAAGGGCAGGACGGTCTGGTTTTTCGTGGATGTTCCCGCCCGAGAAAGACAGCAAGTTGTGTGTGCGCCCGGGACGCGGGAGGGAAGGGAGCCGCCGCCCTCCAGCCATGTAAGTAAAGCGCTTGGCTGCCCCGTGGGCGTGGGCTCCGCTGCTTTCTCCCGGGCTCCCTCTCTGCCCCAGAGCCGGAGTTGGGCTGCTCCCGGGTTCCGGACTTCCTGAGCTCGGCGGATCCGTCGGCTCTCCCTGCCAGCCGCGTCCGCTCTTGGCGTCTGCCTCCGGGGGGTGCTGCCTTCCCATCCTTATCCCCTCCCTTCACCCAGAGCCGGCTGGAAAATGCCTCTTGCCCCCTTTTAGAATGGAGGGATCATTGTGTGTCTCCATGGGTGAAGTGGCTGGGTGAGGCAATGGCAGGGGGCTAAATATGGGCTTGTCTTGGCGAGGGCGCCTCACCGCAGTTGGAGATGGGGGCCCCCTGCCCCACGCCACCCCCTGCTGGTCTTCTCCAGCCTCGTGGCCCAGATAGATCAACTTCAGCCACTGACTGCAGTTGACAAGATTAGAAAAAAAAAAGTAGTAGCCGGACCTCCGTTTTGAGTGACATCCAGAACTGAAAATGGGCGGTGGTTAGAGAAAAAACGGGTAGGGGCGAGTTGAAGAAAGGGGGGAATTTGCTGTGGACCCTGATAGCTAGAGTTAGGAGTCCTGGGGGTGGAACTCCTAGGGTGGAGAGGCTGTGTGCTTCTGTATTCGTTTCTTTATAGAAAGTGTGAGAAATGGTTAAGGAACTCTTTTCGAAAGGCTGGAGTGGAAGTAAATGTTCCTGGAACCATTTGGATGACTGGGGTTTGACGTAGAATACTGGGAAGTATGGATTGCTGTTCAGATTAGACAATCATTGAGTGGGAGAAATTATTCCAATAAAACTGTTGGAATCAATGAATCAGAACTGCAGACCCAAAATAAGTCATACACAGGCATTCTTTTACACTAGAAGATGTTAAGACTAAAGAAATTCTCAAATGCTGCTGAATGAGTACAAAGACTGTCTGGTAATAGTTCTGTAATGTGTGTGCGTCCGCAGACCATAATGCTTGTTAAATTTATGGTACTCTGCAATTGTGAAAAATTATCCTAATTAGTTTGTTTGGCTCATGCAGAGAGTTAATGCACCCTTAAAGGGACACAGAAAAGTTGCAACAAACTATGAGCACGAACTTGCAAGCCAAAAAAAGGAAACCATGGCATGGTTCATTTTATTTTCATTGTTTATTGCCAGTGAAAATGCTACATTACTTTTAATGTCAGGATATAATATATAGAATGAATTCATTGGCGTGTCAAATACAAATCAGGCGTTTCTTTAAGTAAATAGCTGTCAGAGTTAATTTGGAAACATTTATAGGAGATAAAGACATGAAAAAGCTTTGAGCTGGTTTGACAAAAATCAAGTTATGGAGAAGCTCATAGAGAGAATTAGTTCTTCCCACTTTTAAAGTGTTGAGGCAAGTCTGAATGTTTATCAATTGAAAATTGTAGACTAGCTGAAACAGTGTTGTCACTTCTTTTAATGCCTTTAATTTTTAATGTTTCCTGTTGTTTTATCAGGGACCGTCATCCTTAGTACAGAGGATGGAAAGCTGATGCCCAGTAAGACTGAAGATCCATTCGGCATTACAGAACTGTGGATTATCTGTGGGTCCCTGGTGATTTCACGTCTTCATTCACTCCTGCAGTCCCTGGACACTTACTTGGGGTCCTCATTGCCCTATCTGGTGAAAGATGGCATCCAGCCTGACTTGTACTGGAGTAATCTGGGCTTTGCTCTCTTTTCTTTGTGCTGCCACCTCCTGCGTGGGGTTCTTTATGCCTTACTGGCTCTGGGGATCACAGCTGGGCAAGCCTGTGTCCTTCGGTACCTTCCGGAGGTGCTCATATCCTGTGCATGATGAGAGTCGGCAGATGATGGTGATGGTGGAGGAATGTGGGCGCTATGCTTCCTTCCTAGGTATCCCCAGCGCAGAATGGAGGATCTGCACCATAGTGACCGGCCTGGGTTGTGGCCTCCTCCTCCTGGTGGCACTCACTGCCCTCATGGGTTGCTGTGTTTCCGACCTCATCTCCAGGACAGTGGGAAGAGTGGCTGGAGGAATTCAGTTTCTTGGGGGTAAGTGACTTGCTGAGCTTAAGTTGTTTACTGGAATCCCAAAGCAGTATTAAAAATTACGTTTCAGTTGTCTACTGAGATTATTATAAATGACACCTGGAATGCACAAGAGAAAGAGATTTGGAATGGCTTTGATGATAGGTTGCCAAAGTCAAGATTATTGTCAGAATTGCTTTACAGCTTCAAGAGTTCTTCATTTCTGTACGTATACATCACTGGCCTGCTAAGTGCCACCTATGTGAAACAGTAACATCTAGGTTGTTTGCAGTGTAGTAGGGGAGACAGTTTGGATTTTATAGCTTCTTGTTCTTTATGTTAAACAATAGGCAGTTAGATTATCTTTGTCTTCATGGAATCCTCAGGTCTTCAGAGGTAAACATTTCACAGAAAAGTGGAAAAGGGTTTTGATCCAACATTGTTATCATGAACCTCTAATACACTTTGGTGGATGCAAAATTTACTCTTGCCCAATCTTAAACTCTATTTCTAAATAAATGTTAACTCTTTGAAATGAGAGATCAGTTTTATATAGCAACTATGAACTTAACTATTCTACAGAGATAGCTATGTACTTAATTACCTTGTTAGGTCTTGACTTTCCTGGGTGCTCTTGCTGTGGAAAAAAAGAAAAGGGATATTTAGCAAACGACGTGTGCTTGTCCCAGACGGACTGGATAGTTTCACTAACGCCAGAAAAGGTTTGATTTTTACTTGGATTTCCTCCAGCGAGTATTGCTTCAATATCTCTGGTCATATGGTTTTAATTGTACTTTATGTATTTTCCACTGTGCTTTTCACCTCCATTCTTCAACCTGACTGGCTGAACTTGTCTGATTTACAGTCAACCCTGGTGAAATATGACAATCTCCATAGATAGTGCAGAGTGAAGGGAAACAGGAAGCCTGGAAAACTGATACAATGTATTTGGAACTTCATTACAAAGTAAAGGTCTGTTACTCTCCCATTTGGTGTTCTCTTACAGTCTTTTGTGAAGAATCCTGAAGAAGAAAAACAAATTAAAAATGAATAGTTGTGAGATAGTCTCCCCGTATTAGAGAACCCCAATGGATTATTTCAGATTATTTAATATAAAACTAACATTTTAAGTAATGTTTAATTCTTGTGCTGCAAATGCAAGTGGCAAAGTTTTGTGTTTTGAAATGAGATAGAAAGTTTTGTTTTGAAGGGAGATAGAACTGTCCATTCTTTCCTTACTAATGTAACTTTGTTCTCATTTGGTTTTTTTCCCATTGGTTTTGCATCTTAGTCCCTCCCTGGAGGCAGTGTGGGGGACCTACCTGTCCTCTCTTTACATCTTCAATGTTTAACACTGACAAAAGTCTTGCATGTGATATAGATATTTACACAGATATGTTGTTAAAACTGTTAGGAAACCTGAAGAAGTTGCTGTGGAAAGTGGAAATGTAAATTCAGAGTTTGAAAACTTACCAATTTTAAGAATAGAATTAATGCCAAGAGTATTTAAAATATTTTTCTGTAAGAATAAACTTGGTCTGCTGTTTGTGTTTCACTTGGCTCAGGAAAAATGCTTAGGCAGTTTCATTTTCTCCTCTTATGGTAAATATTACTTTCCATTTTTCCTTCATTTTAGGGCAGGGCCTGCTATTATTTCCGGCAGAACAGGAAAATGCTTACAAAGAGAAATCAGTTTTTATTGATTATCTTTAAACGTGTAATGAAGGAAGGCAACAGGAAGTGAATCTGAGACCCATGAGATTTATGGTTCCCTCTCTAAGCTGTGTATAGATTTTTTTTTGAATTATATAGAGCTAAATGTTCTACTTTACAGAATACCAAAGGGGACAGACAATTGGGGAAATTATATATATTTTTAAAGAACCGTGTTTTTTTCTTTGTGTGTACTTTTCATGAACTCTGGCTTGGTAGGAGTTACTGACATTAAGCTAAAAGTATAATTTGTTAATAGCAGCAGGCCTGGCGCGGTGGCTCACACCTGTAATCCCAGCACTTTGGGAGGCCGAGACGGGTGGATCACGAGGTCGGGAGATGGAGACCATCTTGGCTAACATGGTGAAACCCCGTCTCTACTAAAAATACAAAAAAATTAGCTGGGCGTGGTGGCAGGTGCCTGTAGTCCCAGCTACTTGGGAGGCTGAGGCAAGAGAATGGTGTGAACCTGGGAGGCGGAGCTTGCAGTAAGCCGAGATCGTGCCACTGCACTCCAGCCTGGGTGACAGAGCGAGACTCTGTCTCAAAAAAAAAAAAAACACACAACAAAACAACAACAACAACAAAATGTGTTAGTAGCAGCTGGTATTCTCCCATTTCTCAAAAGTATTTCTTATACTGGCAAAAATAATTCTGGATGTAAAATCTAAGAGGGTTTTACAGAATCTCATCTCTCAAGGGTACAAGTAAACATACCATTACCAAAGATAACAGTAAATTTAGAATTAAAAAATAACTTGAAACATGGAAAAGGTTTTAAAGAATCCCTGTTTATCACTGTTACTTAATGGGAGACTAGATGACCAAAAAAAAAAAAAAAAACTTTGAAAAGAATTCCCTAGGTAAGTTTTCATAATAGTTTAGGTTTTATTCACGAAAACTTATGCAGTAAGAAATTTTATTTTAATAAATTTTTCTTATGATGGGCTGGGTTTCATAAAGACTCGGCAGGGTGCCAAACCAGTGAGTTCTCTCAATCTCATAGACTGCCATGTTTCAGAAATGTAATCAGCATACAAGGAACTTTGCTATGAGGCAGATTCTCCTGCTAAAAATGATATGCCCAGGAGGGTTATGTTTAGCTAAAGTTAGGCTGCTCCAAAAACAACAGGAAGCAGGAGAACGGCAAAATACAGAGGCATCCTGCTTAACCCCGCCTGCTGTGTCTAGAGTTTGCACATATGGTGTAACATCAGGCAGTAAAACCCCTGCAGTGCTTTGGAACAAGTTAAAGGACAAAATGTCAAACTTAATTCTGAATCTTCTTGCTATGGTTGGTTAGAGGTTAAAATGTCAGCTGTCAACTGATAGAGCAATGTAAAATGGGGCTGCCATATATGGATATTTTTTTACCTATGGTAGGAATACCTCAAGGGGTCAATGACTATCACTTTTCCTGTGGTAATCTGTACAGAAAATTGAATTGCCACCATCTCCATTTCATATTATAAGGTATGTTTATGTCCTAACTTAAAAGAACCCATGTGGGTTGAGTTACCCTCAACTGAGTTTTTAAAAGGCATGTAGAGAGGCTGTGGGAAATACAACATAAAATAAAAATGTTACCATGTATATAGTGTGGTAAGGATGCTAGGAGAAAATAGAGACTTTAATGTTTTTGATTGGTGAATATAAAATTTTGTGCTTTCAAATACCGTTTTAGTCATTAAGGACTTTAACAGAATTAAAAAAAATTAATATCAAACTTTTTGATGCACCTATTAGTAAGATTTACATGCCCTGTAAATGATACACGTAAGAACATTGTAAAGGCATATTAAGTGTATTTATAAGTTCTGTCAGGTGGTGCTTGCAAATGTCAGAATCTGAATGGGTACATTTCATCTTAAGAAACTGCTGGTGCAGTAATGAGGAAGTACCAAAGAGAGTCCCAGATTTATATTATTCCACGTTTAGTTTGATCATTTGTCGTATATACATATGAAATGCGTGTGGAGTGCTAACCAGCAGCAAACCATTACCTTTCCAGCTTAGACACTGTTTTGTTCTAAGAAGCTGGAGGAGATCATCTCAACTAATTGATAGTTAAGTGCTGCTGAAGACAGTGACGATGTCAGAATATTTCTTTGAGCATCCCTTGCTCTGTGTTCTGAAAGTATCATTGCCTTTTCAGAGTCTACCTACTGTGGAGTTCCACCTGGGCGTGTCTTTCATGGCTTGAGCGAGACTGCTTGGGACTCTCCTTCCCTTGCTTGACATGCCATGTTATGCTTTTCTTTATAGCCAAACTCTCCGCCACGTGACAGCTGAGTAATAAGCTAAATAATGAGTGTTGGCATATTAATGGGCATAGTGGCTTTCTGTGACCGTGTCTTAACTGAAAACAGTTGCTCTAATTTAAAGAAATGTAGGGACTCTTCTTAGGCCACTTAGGGAAGCAGGCAGGCGTCTTTTTTTTTTTTTTTAATGATGCCTTATAGATTACGATAATAACTACTCTTGTTTTATTTGGCTCACTGTAACCTATGATAGAAGGTCCAGGTGAGTTGTCTTGAGTTTTAAGCCAGCAGTTTTTAAACTCTAGTATGCATAAGAATCACCTGCGGGACCTTTTAAACCATGGATTGCAGAATTTCTAAATCAGTAGATTTGGTGGGGTACCTGATAGTTTGCACGTCTAACACGTTCTCAGGTGATGCTGCTGCTGCTGGTTCAGACACCACACCTTGCAAACCAGGTTCTAAGTTAACCATTTCCTATTTAAGAAAATGAGATTTCTGGTAGATGGCTTACTTTCAGAACTGAGTTAAAGTGTCGTCGTGTCATAATCTGCTATAAACCTCTCTAAAATTGCACTATAAAGGGGTCTACCTCTGTAGTTTGGTACTGATTTAGCACATTCTTGTTCCGTTTCTCTTAGTTCTTGTCACAACAAATTGTATGGAATTCTCTCTTAATACATGTTATATATATACATACATACATATATATGTTATAATATATGTATTATACATAACATTTCCTTTTATTTATCATTTTCTTATATCAGACACAAGATTTTATATATGAAGAATTCAAAATGAGACTTTAATACAACTTCTGAAGTTTGCATGCAGTGGATTTTCAGTAAGAAATTGTTAATTGAAAGATATTAATACCATACTATAGACCATAGGGATGGTCCTGGACAGCCCTTGGCCAACTCTGTACAGTCATATACATCTTGGAAATATAGAATGATTAGGCCAGAAGGGCACCCTAGGAGCCAGTCCTTCTGAATTTCTCTAGCAAGGTAGAATGGCACTTAAATCAGCTTTAACTAATGAAAAGATCTCCTGGTCTTCAGCATCTTTGGGGAAGAAGATGATAAACTCTTGCTCAGTGGTCATACTTTTCTAGGGCCACAGACCATGCCTTTCATCACAACCACCAACACCGATAATATAGAGGAGCGAGCTTGAGATGGAGGCCTACATGGTGAAACAGTGGGAGTGGGGCTTTGCCAGCCAGGAAGGAGTGAAAGGGAGATGCACGCCAGGCGCAGTGGCTCACGCCTATAATCCCAGCACTTTGGGAGGGCAAGGCAGGCAGACCACCTGAGGCCAGGAGCTTGAGACCAGCCTGCCCAACATGACGAAACCCTAGCTCCACTAAAAATATGAAAGTCAGATGTGGTGGCATGTGCCTGTAGTTCCAGCTAATCTGGAGGCTGAGGCATAAAAATCGCTTGAACCCAGGAGGCCGAGGTTGCAGTGAGCCAAGATTGTGCCACTGCAGCCTGGGTGACAGAGCAAGACTCTGTCTCAAAAAAAAAAAAAAAAAAATGAAAGAAAGGAAGATACACTGCAGGCAGCTGACAGTGAGCACCAAAGAGAGCATGCACTCTAAGCTCAGGGTTTGTTAAAAGCAAGGTTGTTGAGGAATTAATAAATCTTTTATAATATAGATAACACAAAATTGTATATGTTTGTATCTAATGATGTTTTTAAATTATGTTTCCAGATTGTCATGGTCGCCAGTTTCGTTTTTTACGTATTTTTTTTTTCCTAAAAAGCTTGTTTTCTAAGCCTTAACATGAGAAAGATTTTCATTGTTTTGATGCTTTCCTATGAGGTTTCTAAGTTCTCCATATCAGGATTCAATGCAGTATTCTTTTTGTTGTTGTTGTTGCTGTTTTTTTGAGACGGAGTTTTGCTCTTGTCGTCCAGGCTGGAGTGCAATGGTGTGATCTTGGCTCACTGCAACCTCTGCTCTCCTGGGTTCAAGCGATTCTCCTGCCTTGGCCTCCCTAGTAGCTGGGATTATAGGCGTCTGCCACCATGCCTGGTTAATTTTTGTATTTTTAGTAGAGACAGGGTTTCACCTTGTTGGCCAGGCTGGTCTTGAACTCCGGACTTTAGGTGATCTGCCCGCCTCAGTCTCCCAAAGTGCTGGAATGACAGGCGTCAGCCAATGCACCCAGCCTCAATACAATATTCTTTTAGCTTTCTAGTAGGCTTAAAACTCACCAGAGAGATTATTCTATGTAAAGAGTCCAAGGCCTAACCCCAGAGAGACTGCTGGAAAGGTCTGGGTGGGGCCCAGGGAGCACTTTTGAACAAACTCCCCAGGTGTTTTAGACACAGATGGTCCACAGACCATATTTGGAGAAACACAAACCACTTTTATTTGCCTGAAACTTCATGTTGTACTGGTATTGGGATGTAGACTTACACCACTGTTAAGCTTAGAGTGAATCATCATTACCTCTGTAGTGGTCATTTTGGGGGTGTTGTGATTTGAGCTGCAGAACATAAGAATTGGTGTAGGAACAGATGCATTTATTGTTGGTTTTGCTTTTATATTGTTTGCTGACCTTAGGTGATGGTTAGCCTTGTATATACACTCATAAAAAAGAATGAAATGTTTTCCATGCTATACTTAGATGAGGACTGTATTTTGATGTATGACTCCAGGTACAAAGGGCAAACCCCACCATCATTCCCAATGCTGTATTTTTCCTCCTTCATCCTGCAACAATGTGATATTGCTGCTACATGTTCTGTTAGAGTGGGCTCAGATCTAGTTTCTTTTGGCCAAATGTATCAGCTTTTCCCTGTTTTGCGTTACTGTGTTTTACTTTTGAACTTTATGTTTTTGAAGTAAAAATAATAATCATAGTAAGTCTTAAAATGGTGGGATATAGAGTTTTCCATTATACTTGGACTTATTAGCGGCTATGCAACACTTTTTTGCTAGAATTATTTATTTTTGACATGGTTCAGTTCTCCATTTACTTTAGGCAGAGTAGAGTCTTTCTAAGAGAATTGTTTGATTTTTAACTTACTTCCCTTAGTTTCCACCAGCAAACACAGCCATAGCCAGATACCCCTGAGGCCATGGTCAGTGTGGATCAGTTAGCCTCACTAACAGAGTGAAATGCAAATTGTTGACCTATCTTGTGAAAACAAATTGTTAGTCACAAAGGAAACCAACTGAGAAATGTAAATTCATAACCATTTCCGTAGAAAGAACTCAAAAACCACACTCAAGAGATCTTTACATCATTCTATGTATCATATATATTTACATATCAATGATACATCATTCTATGTAAGTATGATGAGATGCATACAATTTGCACTCCACACAAAGTCATCACTGTTATACACTCTGTATTTGAACTCTCCAGGTTGGCAAGGGTGTCTTATTGTGTGGGTGTTGGTTATAATCAGAAAGCATAAAAGCAGCAACTCAAAACTTGTATTCTTGGATGTCACAAGAATTGATCTTGTTGCTCCCTTGAAGCATCAGCCTTAAGTGAGTTCTGAGGAACATTAATTCCTGGGTGTACCAATAGGTGCTACCAGGAAAAAGTAAAACAGTTTTAGGGACAAGTAGATTTGAGAAGCCCTTGGTTTTGGAAAGTTAATAGATTCATTGCAGCAGAACTTCACAGAGCTTTTGGTGTGTTGATGCATATTGCCAATCTCCTAGATAAAATGGGCGGGAATATAGGATTCAGTATTTACCTAATTTATTTGAGTCCTGCACCCTGAAGGGACCCTTGAGCTGTGGAACATATTCAGTTTTCATTTCACCTCAGTGAAGCAGGTGGTTAATTTTTTTTTAACAGATGAGAACACTGAATTTTAGAGCATGAAAACCAAAGTTATCCCATTAGTTACTGACTAGGCTGTGAATACCATCACCACAATATTAAAAGTGCTGATTAAACTTCTACTTTATATTATATTTAGAATTCAGAATTTTTGTTCACCGTGAATAAATCTCAACATAAGGGAATATTCTTATTGTCTCTTTGGCCCTCAGTTTATGCTTCTGGTATGACTGAAATACTTATAATATGATATAGCAACTTTTTGCCAATATTCAAAAATTATATTACAAGTTAATATTAATAACGTAATGTGTAATAGAGAGGCCATTTGGGGAGAATGCCAAAATATCTGACCAAAGCAAGCATACTGTCTTTTAAAAATTATTTAACAGATGATCATGTGCTGGGTAAATTTCCTGGTGTAGACACCCACTGCTGGAAGCCTTTGTAATAATCCTTTGTGAAGGTAAATGATAATGTTAATTCCAAAGGACATATTGCTTAGATAACAAAACCAAAGGCTTTGTGTCTCTCTTTAAAAAGGAAGGATAATGTCCTACTTTATTGATCTGGATCAATAAAACAAATAGAAGTTTTAGCTATATCATAATAAAAAAAAGTCAAACTTCTCAGAGATTTTTTTTTTTTTTTTTTTGAGACTGAGTCTCCCTCTGCCGCCCAGGCTGGAGTGCAGTGGCCCGGATCTCAGGCTCACTGCAAGCTCTGCCTCCCGGGTTCATGCCATTCTCACTGCCTCAGCCTCCCGAGTAGCTGGGCTACAGGCGCCCGCCACGGCGCCCGGCTAGTTTTTTGTATTTTTTAGTAGCGACGGGGTTTCAACCGTGTTAGCCAAGGATGGTCCTCGATCTCCTGACTCGTGATCCGCCCGTCTCGGCCCCCAAAGTGCCTGGGATTACAGGCTTGAGCCACCGCGCCCGGCCTCTCAGAGATTTTTAAATGGTCATTTTTAGAGCCTCATGGTGTTGGATAAAACATTGCCAAGTTCTTGTCATTAATATTGTTATTATTGGTGATTTAGCAAAATCTGGGCTGGGCATGGTGACTTACATCTGTAATTAATCCCAGCACTTTGGGAGGCCGAGGTGGGCAGATCATGAGGTCAGGAGTTCGAGACCAGCCTGAGCAACGTGGTGAAACCCCATCTTTACTAAAAATACAAAAATTAGCCAGGTGTGGTGGCACGCACCTGTAATCTCGGCCACTCAGGAGGCTGAGGCAGGAGAATCGCTTGAACCCAGAGGCAGAGGTTGCAGTGAGCCGAGATGGGGCCACTGCACTCTAGCCTGGGCAACAAAATAAGACTCCATCTCAAAAAAAAAAAAAAAAAAACCAAAAAAACCAAAAAACCAATTTATCTGGTAGATGTCATTCCAGTTAGTGATTTGCTCTTATAATTTGTGAAATTGAGATTGTAAGCTCCAGAGCTGACTTGCTTATCACTTCAGTAAATAATTACCCTCCATGGGTCTTCGAGTTTTAATAATCAAACAGCACCAGGTATCTTGATGTACTAAAGCATGTATAAAATATTGTTGGATAAAAAAGAAAGTTCATTTTACGGTTCTCTGTTTTTCTTATCTCTTCAAATAGGGTAGGAGCTATGACTTATATTTTTATTCTAGCCCTGCAGTGACTGGAATAGTAAATGACACCTTATATATCCAATTAATACTTGATGTGTTCTTTAGCTTTAATTATTTATTAGTGACACTTGTATCTTCAAGGTGTGACCTTATTCTTCTGTACCTCATGGGAATATTTCAAAGATAAAAGGAAGTAATGCTACCAATGTGAAGATATTTAAGCAATATCTCCTTAGAACTGAGGTTCCTGCATAATGTTAGCTCTTTGGAAAAAGTGTTTAGTCGTCATGTATGTTGAAACAATGCTGTGTCACACTACAGTTCTCTCTTCAAGCACATTTTAAAAACTCTGAATAATTCTGCAATAAACAAACCAGCTTAAGTTTATTTAACCCTTTGTTTCACAAACTTACTTGGGAATGGCAGGGCCCTATTTACTTGTAATATGCATTAACATCTCTTTGAATTAATGGTCAACAGAATAAACTTTGGGAAATACCAAGTGAAAGTATGTTGTAAATCCAGGGGACTGGTGGTTAAGGGCATTTACTTATCGAGCACCCACTGTATGTCAAATAATGTGCTATGTGTTGGGGTAAAAATTGGGTTCCTGCTGTTGCTGAGCTCACGGTGTTATAGAGGAAACCAACGTGCGAGGTATAATTACAATACAAGGACTCATGATATGTAACACACGCACTTCTGTGTTTTGCTCAGACAGTGATCAACTGGTGAGGCTCACTCTGCAGCCACGTGAGGGGCTCAGCAGCCTCACACACTGTGTGCCACTCATTTTCCATCCCGCCCTTTCCCTGCTTGGTTGTAAATCACAAGGACCACGTTCCTGGATGCCTTAGCATCTGGCATCTGGACATCCGGCCAGTGGGAGGTACTTTTGGAAGACAAAAGGAGACTGGAAGAATCCAGGGTATTTCTCCTTCTCTTGCTTTTCCTTGCACAATTTTGTGGGCATGGTTCTCTCCTCCTAGAAAGCCCTGCCCTTCATGGTCCCAGCTCTCATCAGAAAATCACGACATGATCCTACCCTGGTCAGCAACCCAGGCCTCTCATCACTAGTAGTGCCTTCTTATGTCAATATCACTCCTATCTAATGGACAGCAATAGTTTTCTGTTGATGCTACTTTCTGGGTTGCCTCTTTAGCTCCTGTTTGGCCTTTTAGCTCTTCCATCATCTGTGGAACCAATTTCTTGTACAACATTCTCTGTGTTTGAAATATCTAGGATGATTTCGGCTTCCCTGGCTGGACCCTGGGTGAAACGCAATATATAATTCAAATTCATACTGTCGCCAAGGCAGTATGGAGGATTGTGTCCTGCTATGACCTTTTAGGATTTTTGGTGACTAGACCAAAATCATAGATGTTTAATCTAGGAATGTCCAGGGTGCACTGGAGTATGAACAAAATGCTGTGGGTGTGCAGGGCAGGAGTGACATTGTGTCTGGGAATGTGTCATAGCAGAGGTGCTAGTTGACCTGGGTCTGGTGAGCAGACAGCCTCCTCAACGTTCAGACAGGGGAACATCAAGTCCTCAAAGCCAAGGAATTGTAAAGAGATCTGATGGGAGTTCAGGGAATGGTAATGAATTTACGACAAGGTATGGGGTGAGAGTGATGTGACAGGGACTAACGTGGACAGGACAGATGGAGTCAAGTTATGAAGGCCCTGATTTATGTTCCAGGCTGAGGATTATTTTTTTTGAGACGGAGTTTCGCTCTTGTTGCCCAGGCTGGAGTGAGGTGGTACAATCTCGGCTCACTGCAACCTCTGCCACCTGGGTTCAAGCAGTTCTCCTGAGGCAGCCTCCTGAGTAGCTGGGATTACAGGTGCATGCCACCACGCCTGGCTAATTTTTGTATTTTTAGGAGACACAGGGTTTCACTATGCTGGCCAGGCTGGTCTTGAACTCCTGGCCTCAGGTAATTTACCTGCCTCGGCCTCCCAAAGTGCTAGGATTACAGGCGTGAGCCACCGTGCCTGGCCCCAAGCTGAGGATTCTGTATTTAACTAAATTGAAGCTTTTGAGTGGCTATGGGTGCAACTGACTTAGGAACTATATATCTAGTAGCAGTGAGGAGCAGAGATTGGTTTGGGGAACATTAAAAACGGAAAAGGCAGTTACAGGCCTGTTATAGCAATGTCTGCCAGCGTTGGTGAGAATCTCAGTGAAGCTGTGGGAATAGAGAGAAAAGGAGTTTGAAGAAATTTCTGAAGTAGAGTCAAGCTCTGCTGTCACAATGCATATTTTTAGATGAATAGATGAATGAATGAATATCTCAGTAATTTTATATCTCTGTTTATATAAGTAGCCAGCATTTTCTTTTTTTCTTTCTATTACCTCAAAAGTTAACCAAAAGGGGGAAAGAAAATACAATAAATTACAACTGCTTTGGCTTTCAGTGGTTATTTTTTAAAGTAGTAAATATTGTTGTTACCATGGTATGTAGATGTGACTTATACAGCTTTACAATGTGCATATCTCTGATTTTAGAATCATTTGCACAGTGGTCTGCATGTAAGCATGTGTTACTAACAGTCCAGCACAGCTGGGGGCTTAAAGGGGGCATATTGATGACAATTAAAGCAGCTGACAGTGTCACTGAACTTCACTGCTTCACACAAAAAGACGTTCTTTTTTTCTTCCTAAAAATGCAGGAAATACTGTGATATATATAGCTATTATATATAGCAGCGAAGAGCAGTATATATGTACACACACAAAATAATTGGGTGTAAGAGTGATTTTATACATCTCATTTTCATAAACAATTTGATATTTTCTTTTTTTTTTCCTCCATGTTTTAATGGATCTATTGTTATTTTATTAGTCTAGAGATCTGCTGGGAGTTCAGGGAATGGAAAAAGATTTATGACAAGGTATGGGGTAAGAGTGCCCCATTTATTTTTTGAGAAAAATCTAGTAGATTTTAATCATAGCTAAAGTTAAAATGTCCTAACTTTTGTTAGGTTAAGCATCCTGCAGTAGCTGTTAGTGGCTTCCTTTTTGCCCAAGAAGGATGTCTCATAACACGATACATAATACTATGAAAAGAAAAACTTTTGACAAGTTGAATTTAATAGCTTATTTGACCAAAGAATGGTTCTCCAATCAGGCAGCCCTCAGAACCAAAGGAGGCTCAGAGAGTCCCATTGGGCAAACAGGTGGGCAGAGAGCATTTATAGACAGAAATGGAAGTGAGGTACAGAAACAACTTGATCAACAATTTGACATTTTAAATTATACCTATATTTTACTTATAAAGAAATAAATGAATGTTATTTATCAACTTGTTTACCATTGAAAATTACTGTCAGTTACCTGTAGTAAATTGATCTTTTAGTCTGGAGACCTAATAGATTTGCTTTCACAGCTTATGTTAGTTGTATTACAGCTATATATTAAAGTATAGCAAATAAACTAGCTATCCCTTGATTGTTGTCTATGAGTTAATACTCATGGTATGTCCCAAGAGCCAGTTGCACTGAAGGCCATGACACACAAAATGTACTCTTGTCAATCTAGTGTAATTTATAGTTCTCATATATTTGCCGTATCACATTTTTGGGAAAAGCAACGTGCCTGTAAACTGGAAAATGTTATGATTCTGTGATAAAATGTAATCCTCATTTGATATTGTGCTCCTTAGCAAGACTCACTATGTATGAGGCATGGATTTCCTAGATGTTTCTGTGTATTCCCTCAAGCTCCAGAAGCTGTATTAAAAGCACATACCCCTAATGCCATCTTATGATGAGATTATCCTATTTGCCCTCTCAGTAATCCACTAATGCACCTTCCATGTGGGTGTATTGGGGTGGTGTGGGGTGCAATTGGGTACACACATAAAGCAGGGGACTCCTTACAGGACTGTGTCATTTCAACATGTGTGTGACTGGAAAGTGGGAACCTAGGTACACGGCCAGAGTCACCATAGACTTCTCACTCTTGGCAAAACTTGGCTCCCCATAACAATCCAAGCTCCTTGTATTATTTCTTCTTCCTGGCTGTGTGTGCACAGTTGTTTTGGGTAGAAGTATGAGATTCTTCCATGTTCTCTTCATGTCTAGAAGGGAACTACAATGGAGTCATTATTTTCTGCAGTTTGGTATATGTTGGAATGTTGTTTTTGTTGTTGTTTTGCCTTTCTTACTTGGGTTTGCATTACCCAATCTAAAGGGAAAATTATAATCCTAGACATTAAGGCTGTTCCTTTAAAAAGTCTATAGTCAGGTCTATGTAAGAATTGTTTACCATAACATTACTCTAAAGAAGAATGTTAACTCTAGTCTTAAAGGAAGTTACCCTGGTACACACTAGATATAAAAACATAAAGAAAAAATTAACGTATATACACACACACACATATACACACACATATATATGTATATATGTGTATATATATATAAAAATATTTATTTTTTGAGATGGAGTTTCACTGTTGTTGCCCAGGCTGGAGTGCAATGATGCGATCTTGGCTCACCACAACCTCTGCCTCCCGGGTTCAAGTGATTCTCCTGCCTCAGCCTCCTGAGTAGCTGGGATTACAGGCATGCGCCACCATGCCCGGCTAATTTTTGTATTTTTAGTAGAGACGGTGTTTCTCCATTTCATCAGGCTGGTCTTGATCTCCCAACCTCAGGTGAAATGCCTGCCTCGGCCTCCCAAAGTGCTGAGATTACAGGCGTGAGCCACCATGCCCGGCCATTGGTTCTTTGTTTTTATTCACTTATTCAACAAATGTATTTTAGGTGCCTACTACGTATCAGGCTCTGCTCTAGGCCCTGGACATAGAATGCTGCTCAGAAAAGTCTGGTTCTTGCCTACTAAGAATCTAAATCTAGTAAGAGAGACCAACATTAATCAAATTCTCCCCAAAATGAAAGTATAATTGCAGACATAATAAATGTTAGAAAGAGAAGATATGTCACAGGCAGGCATGACCTAGATGGATGCCAAGGAAGACATTCCTAAGGAAGTCAGGCTTGAGTTGAGGCCTGACATGGAGGAGGAGGGGAGGGAGCCTCTCAGGGAGGGAACAGCAGGGACAAGACAAGGCGCTTGGGTGTGAGGGAGCAAGTTGCCTTCTAGGCACGCTAGACCAGAGGACATGAGGAAGGATGGGTCAGATGAAGCTGGAGAGGGAGGCAGTGGCCAGAAGGACTTGCGTTGAGGATTGGTTCAGGATATTTATGAGGTCAAAAGCCAATGAAGAGGTAAAGAGGTATGAACCAGGAGGTGCTGTTTATCCCTATACTTGCTTGCATGAGAAGTTTGTTCATTTAGGCAAACCATAGGAGGGTTAACTTGGGGGTTTGTTGGCTGGAAGACACCTGGATTCTTTCACTTACACTAGTCCTTGTGAGGTAGAGGTAACCATTATTGTAATTTGGAAAGAGAAAATGTCATGGAATTTCTCTACGTATTGTTTGAATGTGTAAGTTAACTCTGGCGTCTAGGTATTTGATTAGGAGGTACAACTGTTAGAATTTTGCACCCAGCTGTATGTGATAGCTCACACCTTTAATCCTAGCACTTTGGAAGGCTGAGACCAGTGAATTGCTTGAGCCCAGGAGTTCAAGACCAGCCTAGGCAATATGGCAAAACCCTGTTTCTACAAAAAATACACAAAAATTATCCAGGTGTGGTGGCATGTGCCTGTGGTTCCAGCTACTCGGGGCTGAGGTGGGAGGATCAGTTGAGCCTGGGAGGCAGAGGTTGCAATGAGCTGAGATTGTGCCACTGCACTCCAGTCTGGGTGACAGAGCAGGACCCTGTCTTAAAAAAAAAAAAAAAAAGAATTTGGCATCCTGTACATTTTCTTCATAAAATATTTTATGCTTGTGATAACTTAATTTTTGCAATTAGGTGTATAACGTCTTTCTTCTCTGATTGTAACTCCCCTAGGTCAGAGGTCTGTTTTAATCACCACGCTGTTTCCAGAGCCTTCCAAAGTGCCTGGCAGAGAATGCAATAATTTGCTGTCTGCCTGAGACTTAATATAATATGACCTCCTTGAAAAACTGTTGCATATATACTTTTAACCCAGTTCAATTTTGAAGCTATTGATCCAGTTTCTACTTTGCAGAATGGCAGATGCTAGGCCTTGTGTTGAATAATGACTTAAATATGACAATGTCTGTCTTCAGGAGGCTCAAAATCTGGTGTGTGGAATTGTACAGACAAATGATGCAGCTGCTAAGATGATTGCTGTTTGTTTGATATCCTCGAGATCCCGTAAGATACATATATTGGGTAAGCTATGGAAAAAGGTCATCTGTCTGCCTTAGGCAAACTCAGTTGCAGCGCCTGAATCCTTTCTCCTCAATCTTCAGCGTTGCCATTAAAACCACACTCCGCCAAAAGCGCCAAGCAGGGGGTACATTCAGCTCTCTTGAATATTTTGCTACTGATTAAATTCTTGCATTGTGAAATGCCTTCCCATTGGTTGGGGGTTAGCTGTGGCAGCCACATGATCATTAAATTTCCATCCTCTCCCCCATCCTGCTTTATAGCGTTGGTTCTGCATTGATTTCCTTAATGACCTTACCCTCCAAATCCCCTAGCTTGATACAATTCTCACTGGACTGCAGTTCACACGGTTGGGTCTTGTCACCCTTTTCTTAGTGATCTGCGGAATGAGACCCTGGACTCTGGGACATGTAAGACAGAAAGAGAGCGAGACTTAAGATGGGATGAGAAATGCAGTTGATGTGACTTGGCAATTGATTGTCATGTGAGATTATGCATCAGTAGTAGCAGCTCTCTATTTTCAAGTTCGTGTGCCCCCTAGAATGAGGCCGTTGCTTTTGGAGACTGATGTGTCTACAGGAGGCATGATTTAGGAAGCAAGGGGATGAGTTGAGTTCTGGACAGCTTTCGGTTCAAATTCTGTAGGAACTTTAAGGTGGAAGGCCAAGTGGACAGTTGGAAACACTGGACATAGATCTCATGAGAAAGATCAGGGTAAAATACATAGATTTATAAAAATAGTGTTTTGAAAACCTTCATGTGAGTAGATACTACTTCCTTTACTCTTAAAAACACATGGCTTTTGAATCTTGACATTTTCTTTTACATTTGACTCTACTGGTTGAAAGGCAAGCTCCTAACTGTGTCTACTTTAATCATTAATTGTAAGCCTCCCCTCAGATAGTACCAGCTGCTTAACAGTTACTATGCCGGTGGACCAGGATGATGGAGAAGTTTGTACTTTATAGGAATAGCACTATTTTTTTGGTTTGTTTTTGGTCTGGAACAGATTGCAATAAAAATCGAAGTAGGAAAAAATTGCGATGTTCATTAACAAAAGATGCCTTGGGGGAAAGCAGAATCTAGAAGTGACGCGATGAAGAGAGTTGTGAGAAAAAGAAGAAGAGCGAACGCCCCCACAACCCGAGAAAACGCGGCCCGGCGGAATCGAAAGTGAGAGATGGGTCCTGCTGTCCCTTCTTCTCTGTTGTGTCTTTTGTTGTTGTCCGTGCGCATGCTGAATATTTTAATTTCTTCTTCTTCTTCTTCTTCTTTTTTTTTTTTTGGTCTCATGCATAAACATGGTATTCTATTTTGATCGCCTGGTGGAAGAAAGTCAGTTCATTTATCTCATCCACCCACTGGTGGCTATCCTGATTATAGCCTCCTGGTAGGAACCATTTAAAATTCAATTTGGCTGTCTGTGCCCTTGGTGCTCAGTAGGTTTCATTAAATTACACAGCAGTGAGCTCTTCTTCCCTGTGTGGCACCTTTTGATGTACATTTGACTTCAGTGTAATTTCAGACAATTGTACTTTGTATGGAGTGGTTTTACCATAATAATCTTGCAGTCCAGATAGGGCAGATCTGGAAATCTGACTCTGATGGGATTCTAAGATGGTGGAAAATATTGGACCAGGGAAATATTTTCATTTCTCTATACTTTCCTTATTTAGCTTGTTAGGCTTGTAGAGTTTGGCAGATTGTTTCTGTAGTATTACTTACAGCATGAGATTAGAATAACATTTTCCCCCCATGTGGGATGCTTTAGGATTTTACATGCAGTCAGATTCCAGAAAAAACTGTTTCCTTGAGTCTGTAAGTAAAATTAAGTGTTAGTACTTTTTTTCTTGTATTAGCAAGTCTTAAAGTACTGCCTTTATTCTTGTGTTCACATTACTCGATGGCCACGTGTTGTTGTGCAAAGCAAACAAACAGAGAATTCTGGACAGACAGGGTTAAATTCTGCCACACATCAGCTTCCTGGTTCTGGACAAGTTACAGACTCTTGGCCTCCTGTCCTTTGTAATAATTCTGTTAACTCTTTGAATTTTTGTGAAATTTAAATACATATAAGTTACCTAATATCAGGCCTGATAAAGTAGATTCCCAATAAATGGTTGCTATTACTAACAGTTGGTTACATAAATATTTATTGAATCCTGCTCTGTGCTAGGCAACATTCTAGATACACTGGGGATAAGGTAATGAACAGAAGCAGACCAAGAAAGAAAAGTAAATAATTATAAAGAACTGTAAAGGCAGAACTACAAACAAAGGACTTTGGTTCTATTTTCATCTACTTTTACTTCTCTATTGCTTTCCCATTGCATTTCCTTAGCTAGCTGATTTTTGAAGTTGTAATGTTCTTATTGGTAGGTGACTTCTTATTCAGGACCTGGTAATTCTACTGTGTTACTAGGTATATTTGACCTCCACAGATCATAATTTGGGATGCCATGCAGATATCCTTATGCATGTTCTCAGTGTCTGGACAGGTTTTTTTTTTTTTTTTTTTTTTTTTT
>NW_016815913.1:4137877-4151057 GCF_001698545.2 Rhinopithecus bieti | reverse complement strand
TTTTTTTTTTTTTTTTTTTTTTTTTTTTAACACCTGTCACCACATAATGGGTTTTCTTACTTCTGATTGCATTTTAAATATCATCTGTCCCTTCTGTGAGACCCCATCTTTAATTCCCCATCTCTCTTCCCATATGCTTTCATGTGTTCATAGCCTGATTACTACCTGTTCCTGCTCATAAATTTGTATTTTTTATCTCTTTTGTATAACCACTGAGATCAATTGAAAGTACAATTAGTTCTTTAGAGTTCTAAGTCAACTAATGCCAACTACTTTTAATATGGCACTTTATAATACACAGGAAATGTTTGTATACATTTTCTCATTTAATCTTAAGATTCTGCTGCAGCTTTGTGCTTGAAACTGTGATAGGTACTATGGGAAAAAAAAAGAAGTAAATGTACTACAGGTCTGTGACCCTGAGGCGTTTATAAATTCATTGCTTTGGTCACTAGATTCTTTTCCTCAGAAAGATGCCGTTGCTATTCTACCAACAGCAAGCTTCAGTATCATGTTATATTGCCACATCGTTATTCTATCTTCACAAAATGAAACTTGCCAGTGATATTTGCAGGTGTATGTTGAAGTGATATTTTCTAAGATTAGAGCTCAATTCAGGGGTTTTGGAGCTTTCATTTCTGATCCTCGGGGGAATTGAGCAAAATAAAAGAAAATAATATCTTTGATGGTTGTGTGTAATTCTTTAAAACTGTAACAAGTATATTATTAGAAAAAGAAAAAAATTTCAAAATTGATGTCAGAAATGGGGCGGAAGAATGTGCTGTAAAACTGAATTATTTTGAGACTAGAAGCTGAATCTGCTAGAATGACAAGACATTTCATTGTCTTGAATTTACTGTAAGAGAGTTACTTAATGTAGTATGTACCTATATGTCATGGAAGCGTGCTGTTCTAAGAGTCATGACCTGCTGGGTCATGCCCTGCTGGGTGACCATTTAAAAAGCCTTCTGGCATTAAATATTGTTCTCGTTTAGTGTCTTGGTGCACTATCACATTTGTTTCAAAATGGCTCAGAAGACTTGTGGTGGGTGGAGAGTATCTGTCCTTGGCCTGAGCTCCCTACCTGCATGCCTACCTCCCTCCTATGCAGCCTCATGTTGCTGCCAGAGTAATCCTCTTGGCTGTGAGCATGGCCGCTTCATGCTCAAAATACCCTGGCTGCTCCCTGTAAGATAAAGACCTCCTGCAGTGTTACCCCAGGCACTACTGGACATATTACCATCCAGTCACCTCCGTCTTATTTATTCTACTTTAGCCACACTGAATCTTCTGGTGTTTCTTGTGCACTCGCTACACAAGAGGTTCCATAAGATTAGAGTAACCTTGTGCCTTTGTTGAACACTGTTCCCTTGACCTTTCTCTTCTCTCTTCGCAGACCCCAAACCTATTTGCCTTTTAAGGCCTGGTTTGACTGTTGACTTCTCCATGAAGTCTCCTCTGATTGCCCAGCTGGAGGGAATCCTCTCTTTCCTGAGCTCCTGGGAAACTTTATGAGCAATGTTTTTGGTGGGGCTTTGGGAGAGCACCATCTACCATAGATGATTGTCAGCTCCCCTGGCCCCCCACTGTGGCCTCTTAGCATAACCTATACCTGTCACAATTTTTATATGCATTTGAATGATGACTTGTTGAAACTTATTCTGGAAACTTTTGAATTCAGGTGTTCACCTGAGCAAGATACTGATTTTGGGGTTCATGACATGCTTGTCTCGTGCCCTCTGTGTTGCGCTGTTAAATTTCCGTCCTCTTTTGGCTGAGTCACTTGTGTCCATCACTGTCACACCTCATGGCACAATGCACATTCTATGCAGTTTTCTGTCTTGGATGGCCAGTGACTGTATGCTTAAAATAAAATTCTGTTTAAATGTAAATATCTCTGGTCAAGTTAATTTCAGAAGATGATTTTCTTACATCTGTTCCTGCTTTACTTGCACTCATACAGACAGCACAGAAATGCCCAACAGTTGAAAATGTTACTGTGAGGTAGTCTGTGGCTGTTGCTTCATGCTGATTTAATCATTTTTGTCAGGGGTCTTTAGTAGGGTGCTTTCGTCCTATCATTCTATGGTGATTGATTCACCCATTTACTTTAGACAACAACTAACTTGGTTGCTCTTTTCCTGAAAAGGAAAAGGAGAAATGTCTAGTGATATGGGTTGAGACATGCTGCCCGTGTGTATTTTAAAGGTGGTGAAGGTACTGAGAACACGTCCCTTCAATTCAGTCTTGGTTGATGGATAGCATGTCTTTTCTGGCAAGCTGCCAGGACGTGCTTGTTTGTGTGCTACCAGACATTTCTATTTTAAAATATTATCAAATGGCATTAATACTGAGTTGTTGGGGCTGGGCTCATGGGATTACAGGCTCATGCCTGTAATCCTAGCACTTTGGGTGGCTAAGGTGGGCAGATTGCTAGAGGTCAGAAGTTCGAGACCAGCCTGGCCAATGTGGTGAAACTCTGTCTCTGCGAAAAAAAAAAAAAAAAAAAATCTTAGCTGGACATGGTGGCATGTACCTGTAGCGAGTCTCACGCTTGGGAGGCTGAGGCAGGGAATCGCTTGAACCTGGGAGGCAGGGGTTGCGTGAGCCAAGATGGTGCCACTGCATTTCTAGCTTGGGCGACGGAGTGAGACTCTGTCTTTAAAAAAAAAAAATGAGTTGTTGGAAAGACACTCATAAGCCACCAATTAATGCAGATATTGTGGTTTCATTAAGACCATCACACCATACTGCCTCTCATAGATGATCCAAATACATCTAATGGGATAATCGCTCACTGGGGTGCTTAGGGCTTGATACTTAGAGACAAGTGGAGCTCTCGAGTGTGTGTGCACACTGAGTTTCATTCTTTTAACTTGTACTTGGAAGCACATATGTTCCTTTTTAGAATGCTAACCTTTCCAAATTTGAAAAACAATTTCCTGAAATGAGTACAATTGGCCCTCAAGTAGTTGCTACTTCAATTTTCCTTGGAGGAACACTGCTTTCTCACTCAGCATGTAGCCTGGTGGAGACAAGTGGCGGATGCTCTGGAAGACTAGGAGGAGCAGCAAAATCAGGCATATTTGTTCAATTTAGGAATACTGTAACCTTTTTAACTACCCAGTGAAATTTTTGTTCAAGTTTTAAAGATCACGTTAGCACTGAAGTATTTTCTTAAGTGTTATCATTTTTCACTGTTATGTTTTTTCTTTTCATTTTTAACTCCATGAAGATAGTGAGTGTATCTGTCTTACTGGAGCGTTTTGCATCTTTAGCACACAGTAGGTCTCAACAAATTAGGTCACTGGATGACTGAATGAATAAACACATTCTATTGGTAAGAAGGTAAGGGTAATAGAATAATAATGTTCATACATCTAATGCAGGACTGGTGATATAATCTGGGAGACTGAATGCAAAATGAAAATGCAGGGCTCCTTGTTCAAAAATTATTAAGAGCCCGAGCAATGTAATGAGACATTGTCTCTAAAAAAAAAAAAAAAGTTTTTAAACTAGCTGGGTATGATGGTGCATACCTGTAGTCCTAGCTACTCAGGAGGCCGAGTTGTGAGCATCACTTGAACCTAGGAAGTTGAGGCTGCAGTGAGCCATGATCACACCACTGCACTCCAGCCTGGGCAATGGAGTGAGACCCTGTCTCAAAAAAAAATTATTAAGAATTTCAAGATGATGACAGCAGAGCAAGTGTGACCCTCTGGAGCTGCATGGGTTGGAAATCATGAAGCCACTCTTTTGTAATGCAGAAAAAAACCAGAGATTTGAATTCCCGTTTTTATTTTTGCTTGTGAAGTAAGCATACTTTATTTTTTCTTTTCTAGTTAATAGTATGAAAGCTTTGCTTCTTGGCTTCCTAATGAAATAGGGAGAACAACTGTTTAATACTGGTACCTGTCACACCACAAATTGGAACTAATGCTTAATTTACCATCTTTGATGTCAGCATCCGCCAGTTTTCTTAGCACAAAATTTAAAGTAGTAAACTCTACCAACCTAAGCAATCTATTCTCATTCATAGCCCCAGTATTTTTACTGACTTTAACTGTGCTGCACTAGTAAATCATTTTGACCCAAATCTAGTCTGTATGAACTCTGTTAAAATGATTTTAAATTAGACCAGTGAAAAATGAGCTTATTTCCTCTTGACTTTTGGAGACATAGGAACAAGTCCCAAACGGAATTGCCACAGAGCCAGTGGTCCCAGGAAGAGGTAAGCGAAACCTTCACATTTAAGAAATGCCCTGGGGTAGGTTTGGTTTACAAGTGAAATTGAATTGTAATAAAGCAGAAGGAAGAGATACCTCCGCTAGGGCTCCTTGCAAGGTACATAAACCTGAACAGAAAGTAAATGTTGGCCCCTCTGTGGTCTCCTCACATTTGAAAGTAAACTGGTGATTTCTAATCAGACGTGTCAGCACAGATAATCCTTCAGCTGCTGAAAGTCAATCGGAAGATCAGGAGCAGGCTATAGTCTGCACCAGGGCTGTCCTGTGACTAGAAGTGAGACATAAGGAGAAACCGTGCACACCCGGGCAGAAGCGAACCGGACCCCACAGCGGAAGGAGCTCCCCACTTCACAGTTGTCCCGTGTCTTTCCTACTTCAGAATGTTGAACTTTTTGGCTGGCAAATTGCTACCCCATTTCTTTGCTGCTTCTTTTCCTTTAGTTCATTGCCTGATTCACAGCGTTATCGCTTGTTACTAAAAGCTAGGCCTTTAAGAATTAAAATGAAGCTAAAAATAAGTCTGGCCACTGGACTTCTTAATTCTGAGACATAGAGATTTCATAGTAAATTAGCAAGGCATTGTGACTAAAATGGTATCTTATGACTATTTGTGGATTTTCATGATACTAGTTTTTAATTTTAACGCTAGTCTTTAATTTCAATATAGATAAAGAATTGCTAGTAGCCTGGAGGAAAATGTATTAAAAATCATTCCTTAACTGTACGCTAAAGTCTGAAATACAAGTAAGGGTACAAATAGCTTCAGAAATGATTATCTTGTGGGCATTAGCAGAATCACAAACAAGGATATAACACATCGTCTTTCAGTCTTTACATCTGTGCTTTCCTATTCCCAGGAAAGGTAGTATAGCTCTGGTTAACTGTGTGTGGTCATCATTGTGTTTTCATTTGATGAGGTATCCTATAACAAAGACAGAGGAGAGGGATGGGCAAGGAACAGAATGAAAATTTCTTAGATCCACCTATTTTTTTTTTGTTTTTTTTGAGATGGAGTTTCCTCTGTCACGCAGGCCTAAGTGTAGTAGCGCTATCTCGGCTGACTGCAACCTCTGCCTCCCAGGTTCAAGTAATTCTCATACCTCAGCCACCTGAGTAGCTGGGATTACAGGCACATACCACCACACCCAGCTAATTTTTGCATTTTTAGTAGAGATGGGGTTTCACCATGATGGCCAGGCTGGTATCGAACTCTGGACCTCAGGTGATCCACCCACCTCGGCCTCCCAAAGTGCTAAGATTATAGGTGTGAGCCACTACTCCTGGCCCCACCTGTTTTTTGATGAAGAAACCACACTCCCTCATTCTTGCCTGTACACTTGCCTTGCACATCCAGCCTCTTGTACATCAGTCTCAATTTGCAGAAATCTCAGTATTTCGTCATCCAGCTAACTGTGGATGCAATACCTTGCTCTGCAGTGCAGCTAGGAGAACAAGATTTAAACATACAAAAATCATTGAATAATCAATTAATGAATACTCCAAATAATATGAAATGTGACCTATTATTTACACACCATAGGTGGAACATGTTTATTTGTAATCTTCACTGTATCTTTCTAAGATCGTGTGAGCCCTGTTTCACAGATGTGAAAGCCGAGGTTTAGAGAAGTCAGGAGTATGCAGCAGGCTACTGGCTGAGCTAGAATTCAAATATGGAGCAGGTGCATCCAAAGCTGTTCCTTCCCATTATAATATGCCCCTTCCTTATCTGACACACAGATAAATTATAGTGAAGGTATACACCTTCTATTGGGAGATACTTCATTTTTCTCTGGAATGGTGAGAGAAGGTGCCTTGGACCCATATGTAAACCTGGTGACATATGGTTTGCAAAAATGATAAATAGAGGAAAATATTTCAAAACTAATAGAGGAAAATATTTCAAGCTTCCTTTTAATAAAAATATTTCCAAATAATAGAGGAAAAATATTTCAAAGGCTTCTTTTTATTTTTATAAGGTATCTCCTGTAAAATTTCAAAATGATTAACTATTAGCCTACTCATAAATATTAATATAGGAAGGAATTTACTGGATGCAATATTATTTCTTTTTTTTTTTAGTTATTTTTCTTAGATGCCAGATTGTTCCCAATCCCTTTTGTATGGGGCAGAGTAGAATAAAGATACACTGTAATTTAAAGACTTGCAACTTTAAACCGAAAGTATTTTGTAAAAAGTTATACCATGTAAAAGAAGGGCATTTAAAGTTCTGACCTTCAAGCTCAGAAAATTTCTATTTACAACTGTGGCCGCTTTTCCTTAGATGTGGATATGCATTCATAAATTTTAATCTATTTTGATGATTATTCTTTTAAAATAGTTTTCTTTATTCTATATTTTCATTAAGATCTTCCAGGTATTTTTCTGGTCCCAGAACAAACTCCATGTGAGCAGTTCTTTTTAAAAACATGCATAAAAAAAGATGCCTTCCTTTTGAAGGCTAAGACCTATTGATATATACTCATTTAAATTGTAAAATCTATTTCAGGAATTAATTTGTTTCACCTAGTTTTTATTGCTTAGTAGGAATAGGAGTATTTAGGCAAGAATGAATCTCTATTCCACATTTTCACCTATTTTGATAGGGGAAAATCTCTATCAAATGTGTTTTGTATCTAAAATACTGTTGTATCTAGAATCCTATACCATACATTTTGACAAGTCTTCAAAACACAATAGAAGTTACGGCGTTGGGTAGGTTAAAAAACAGTATGCAGTACATTCAGTTTCAATCCTGGTTGTTTCTTCTTTATGTGGAAATAAGCTAGGAAATTTGCCATCATCAGATATTAGATTGTGTATCTCACCTTTAACCTCAATAACTTTATTCATTACTTTCCTATGAATTCTGATCCCCTTGCCCTCAGCCTTGTGACCCAAAGACCATGTGACTGGCTGACTTGGAGGAGAAGCTAATGGTCATCGACTGGTATCTCACAAATCCAGAAATCCTTCTACTTAGGAGAAAGATGGCTTTTCTACCAGTTTTGATGGCTTGGGTATGCAGACTCTGAAGGTTAAGATCTGGCTATTTGTGCAACAACTGAGCCTTAAAGTGGAAAGTGGTGATTAAATGAAACAGAGGACCGGAGAGGCAGGCAGCAAGAGTGGAGGAGACACAGAACCGCCAATACATTTTAGGTATGAGCAGAAGGAAGATAGGTGGCCAAGCCTACTTTGCATAGAAAATTGGACTGTGGTATGTTTTCCTTTTCAAAAGCCATAGCAATTAGGGATAAAGCTTTTACTTCTTAAAGAGAGGTTTTTGAGTAATAGGAGATGGATGTACTGTATAATACCCTTTATTGAGAATAGGACTGAAACCTCTGAATTATGGCTTTATACATATATTCATAGAAGATTTATGTCTGGGTCCTGCATTTGTGTATGTGTATGTGTTTCTGGAAAGAAGTCTCAGACTGATTCTCATTGGGGACTGTGACACACACAAACACACATAGTTTAAAAAAATACCACTGCAGCTCTGAGCCATAGATGACTAACTCTTTAGATTGTTCTATCTTAAATGCTTTATTTTGTGTTTGATTGTATGCAATATTCAGTGTCTTTAGAGTATTTTTATGAAAGCTTACTGTGTTGCTATTTGATTACTACTTATGTGGGACACAAGTACAATTCTAGGAGATTCTTGTCCTGTGATATAGTATCCTTGGCCAGTTCATGTCCTTTGCCCCGATTTAATTGTCACGTTTATAACCTTGGACATATCAATGCAGGATTTTTCTCGGCCCCTTCACCAGACTCATGTCAGGGAGCCCCCTCTACCTGGCTCATCACACTCAACCCCTTGCAGGAGGCAGCACGTGAGCGAGCAAGTGTAGGATCCGGCCAACTACTCTGGGTGCTGACACAGGAGCAAGCTCCATGCAGGGCCCATAGCCAGACCAAGCATGTCACCTTGAGGGGAATGTGGTGGCTCCCATTTGAGGGTGCCCATGACCCCAAAGTCCCAGAGAGGATGTTACAGTGCTCCTTAAATTCCACTGTCCATGGACAGTGGTGTGTTAGCAGCTCAGTTGGCCTCTTGCCTTGTTGTGTGGGGTGGCTGCCCTCTGCCGTCAAGGGCAAAAGGCCGGTGTGACAGCCTTTCTGGATACTCACAATCGGTGGGTCCTGAGCTCTTGTCCGGTGTCCAAGAAGAATGAGGTACACAGATAGTTGAAGGATGGTGAAGGTGGATAGTTTTACTGAGTGATGAAAACAGTTCTCAGCTGGAGAGGAGACGGGACGGGCAGGTCATCTTCCCTGATGTCAGGCCGTCACCTCCCCAAAGTCAGGCCGTCTCCTTCTCTAACAACTGAGTTTGGGGTCTTCATAGGCAAAAGGTTAAGGTGAAGACACCACTCAAAGTTGGGTATGATGGTGTAGAAGACCAATTAGGAGAGGGCAGGGATATGTAAAATAGGTGAAGGGTGGGGATCAATCAGAGGAAAGTGCATCAAACAGGAAGACAAGTTCTCAATCTGGTCCGAGGTTTTAACTTGTAGCTTGGCTTTCAGGCTTTAAACTGTCTTTGGCTTGGAGATGGGTTTTGACCAGGGACCTGCCCTATCTGTCTAGGCATTTGGCTGCCTCCTATTGTTATCAATACGTGGTCACAAACATCTGTTGAAATAAAGCCTGATTTGTGGTTTGAGGCATCTTTCAACATTTCCTAAATAGAATAAGCTTGCCTAAAACCTGAACTACGTGAAGTGGTTAGTTTATTGTTGTTTTTTACACTTTCAATCTAGTAGTGGTTAGACTAATGGAAATTAAGGATTTTTGCTTACTGAGTCTGACTGGTTGGGGAGATAAAGAATGTTATCCATGGGTAAAAGAAATTACAGGGTTCTTCTTACTTTGAACATTCATCTTCAAGAAATAACCTCATTTACTTTAGGCTTTTGCCTTAAATATTTAGGAGAAAAACACATACATGCATACCCAAGCACACACACACACATTCACTCACACGTACTCACATGCACACACTGTTGCCCCATACTGACCGCTGATAGTATTAGTACTTAAAATACAACTACTTTATATCTACCAGAGCTATACTCACGATTAAATCATTGTTGCTGCAAATGCTAATTGCATGGCAATCTTCTTACTTAGTTCTTTGATTATCATTCTATATGTCATTCTAATATATAGATTATATATAATTTATTTATAAGATTATCATTTTGTTTTATATTCTATTATATATTACTCTATTATTTTACTTCCACATCCTCTTTTCTTGCCATGCTTTTAATGAATCCTTCTGGATATTTAAAAATTATATAAATTAGCCAGGCATAGTGGATTATGCCTATAATCTCAGCACTTTGGGACAGCAAGGCTGGAAGATGCTTGAGTCCAGGAGTTCAAGACCAGCCTGGCCAACATAGTGACACACTGTCTCTACAAAAAATGTAATGATTTTACAATCTGAAGTGATGGCTCACTTCTGTAGTCCTGGCTATTCAAGAGAGGATTGCCTGAATCCAGGAGTTCCAGGTTACGGTGACTATGATTGTGCCACTGAACTCCAGCCTGGGTGACAGAGCAAGACCCTGTTTCTAAAAATAAATAAATTAATACAATAAAATAAATTTAAAAAGAGTAAAGAAAGATTAAGCTTGAAAAGCTAACTTGGAGTCAGAACCTGCCTATGTGACTTTTCCTTAGGCCATCATTTCCCTTGTATATGTAGATATTTCTTAGACTCTTAGAATTTTGAAGTGAAAAGTATGTAAGAATTCCTTTTTCTCCCACCATTCTAAATCATTCCTTCTGGACAGTCAGAGTCACCATGTGCTTGAACAGGTGCTTAAAGACTCCAGAAGTTGTTTCATCCATTTTACAACCTTTCAAATTGTTAGCATTTTCATAATTTTCCAGATGAGCTTGTGCCTACCACTCATTTCTGCTGGTTCTAGTTGGGCACTCTGTATATGTAGGAAAGTGAAGATATTAATTTATTAATAGCACCCTTTAGTGGTAATTTTCAATAGTTTGAATACACCTTACACCTGTCATGCAAACTTGAGTTTTCCATGTTGATTATAAAGAATCTTAATTCATCAAATATCTTGCAAAATCAAGACACTTTGTACCTGTAGCATTTTCTTATCAAAACCAAAGTTGAGGTGAATTTAATGCAGTTTATTCTTAGTGATGTAGTGTTGCTTGCTGGTAATCTACTTTTCTTGAGTAAGTTTTTTAGGACATCTGGTTAATAATGCCATTTGCAGGTTTTCAGGTTCTCAACATAAAATTATTGACCTGTGTTTCCAAAACTAACATTTTTTTCTTTTGAAAATGAAAACAATAGTTTGATGGGTTCCAAGACCTGGCTATCTAGCCTATTTGTGCTTGCTGAAGTCCTTGCCATCATTCATTGCTAATAGATCCCTTACATTTATGAACTTCAAAACCACTATGTTTTAACTGTTCAAATAGGTTTGCAAAGACATTTGTGGATAAGTCCTGTATGGTTTAGAAACCAAACACAATTCAGATGTTTGCAGTTTTATCCATCCATCCATCCATGTTTACTAAGCCTCTATTGTGTGCCAGAAACTGAGCTAAGGCCAAAGATACATTGATGAGCAGGGCAGAAATGGTCTGTGCCCTCATGGATCTTATTCTGCTAGGATTTTCAATTTCCAAGCAGTAATGAGAACCAGTATGGGAAGTGATTTTAAGCACCAATGAAAATGGTTAACTGCTCAGGTTGGAGGATGGATGATTGAGGAGTGTAGATGAAAGTTCAGTAGAAATCCCTCTGTGTTTGTCGAATCCTGAGCTCTAGGGTTGAAGTCACTAGATATGATCAACTCAAATTCTGGTCTGCTGCTGGAAAGCAAAGCAAGAATCCATCTCTGGAAGTAGCACTGGCCTCCACCTAAACTGGACAGTGTGAACATTTGAGGATGTGGGGTGAAAGGAGCCAGAGCCTGGAGCTTCTGAGATGGGCAGGAAGGAGTTTTGAGTTATGCATCATGCAGAGAAAAGTGAAATATAAATACATACAAAACAATTTCACAGTGCTTTCCACGTTTAATTTCTAGGATGAAATATTCTGCTTACAGAATAGAGAGAAAGCTAATTGAGAAATGTGACTTTTGAAATGATTTGATTTGGGTTAGTTTTTTTTATTTATATAGGCAGATATATATGGTGCTTTGCTCTGTTTACATAGCTTTATACCTTTTATATACTAAATTGAAATGGATAGGTGGAAGCAATATTTTCAGAATTGAATAGGTCATTGTCCTGAATAAAGTGAGCCACTGTGTTCTCTCAGGCACCATCCAAGCTCACCCAATATTCATATACCACAAAAGGGTGTTTTCCTGCCTAAGTTTATATTCTATATCATATTCTATTTTCTTTTCTGGATATTTCCACTTCATATTGTTCTCTTTCAATATTTTGTACGAAGTAGTATTTCCTATTCTCTGCTGTTACAAAGACTATGAAAATACATGCGACCCATTTAAAGAAACACGTGGATGTCTGGAAGTTTTCTCTACCTAACACTTTCACATATAAAATTTATAATATTTGGTTTCTATGGTATTTAACATTGGCAAGAAAAAATAACTCCCAATGAAGTAACAGACCACTTGTTCTAGCTCTTCCTATAGTGGAGAGGGATAGAGAAGAGTGATAGTAACAAAGCATTCTCATTACTCTAGAACAGAGATTGGCAAACATTTTCTGTAAAGGGCCAGATGGTATATACTTTTGGCTTCGTGGGCCATATATGGGGTCTCTGTTAAAACTGCTCAACCCTGTCTTTGGGGTGGGAAAGCAGCAATAGATACTTTGTAAGTGAATGGGAATGGCTGTGTTCCAAGAAAACTTTATTTACAGAAATAGGCTGTGGGCGGGATTTGGCCTTTGTTCTGTAGTTTGCCCATCCCTGCTCTATAACAAGGGTAGGAAACTGTGCCCTGGGGCCAAATCTAGCCTGAAGCCTAGTTTTGTTTGGCCACAGAGCTAGGAATGGTTTATGTGTTTTCACAGAGTTGTTAAAGGAGGAGAGGGAAGAGGAGAGGAAGGAAAAGGTAGAAGAGGAGTGGAAGGGAGAGAAATAGGAAGAGGAAGAAGAAGAAAACCGTATGTGGCTCACAAAGCCTAAAAGTTTACCATTTGGATTTCTATGGAAAAGTCTGTTAGATCTTGCTCTGAAAGATTGTTTACTTGTAACTTCCTTGATAATTTCAACGTATGGATTTGATTTTGTGCTCATTTTCTATTTTGCTATGCTTATAGTCTTATAATATGGAGCAAGTAAGTTTATTAGTCGGATAAAATATAGAATTTAAAATTTTGACGATATATTGGCTATCAGAAAAAATACTGATGTTTTCTTTGTCACTTTATTCTTTTGAAATTTGAGATTTTGTAAGAAATTTTGAAGAGGAATATTATTCTCTTATCTTGAAAATGTTTTTAAGTGGGAGTATAAGAAACAAGGATATATTCCTGCTTAATTCTGTGCCTGAACTTTGGAGTCTTCTGATCTGTGTTTGGGACAGAAAATGCTCTATCTCTGCAAAAACCTTTTCAATCGTTGTAATGTTCTTTGATGTTAGCAAAAAACAAAACAAAAAAAAATGGAAAAAAAAAAAAAACCAAAACCCTGGATAGCATTTATTCAGTGCCTAACTATGTGAAAGGCCACCATCTAAATGCTTTTAACATTATTTTCTCACTACTCTGGGAGGCATGTGTGATTAGAAACCTGGTTTTAAGGCCGAAGAGATCAAGACACAGAGACATTAAGTATTATTATTTGTCCAGGATTAACAGCCAGATAGTGGTAGAAATGGGGTCTAATCTGGGTTTTAAATGAGTTCCCCCAAGTAGAGATCACTTTCGATTTTCCTACAATGCCCTTTAAAGCA
>NW_016815913.1:4129572-4137128 GCF_001698545.2 Rhinopithecus bieti | reverse complement strand
AGGTGCTTAAAGACTCCAGAAGTTGTTTCATCCATTTTACAACCTTTCAAATTGTTAGCATTTTCATAATTTTCCAGATGAGCTTGTGCCTACCACTCATTTCTGCTGGTTCTAGTTGGGCACTCTGTATATGTAGGAAAGTGAAGATATTAATTTATTAATAGCACCCTTTAGTGGTAATTTTTCAATAGTTTGAATACACCTTACACCTGTCATGCAAACTTGAGTTTTCCATGTTGATTATAAAGA
This sequence comes from Rhinopithecus bieti, assembly GCF_001698545.2. Lineage (NCBI taxonomy): Eukaryota > Metazoa > Chordata > Mammalia > Primates > Cercopithecidae > Rhinopithecus > Rhinopithecus bieti. The sequence continues at coordinate 4,136,879 of NW_016815913.1, read as the reverse complement.
ATCTTAATTCATCAAATATCTTGCAAAAATCAAGACACTTTGTACCTGTAGCATTTTCTTATCAAAACCAAAGTTGAGGTGAATTTAATGCAGTTTATTCTTAGTGATGTAGTGTTGCTTGCTGGTAATCTACTTTTTCTTGAGTAAGTTTTTTAGGACATCTGGTTAATAATGCCATTTGCAGGTTTTTCAGGTTCTCAACATAAAATTATTGACCTGTGTTTCCAAAAACTAACATTTTTTTCTTTTGAAAATGAAAACAATAGTTTGATGGGTTCCAAGACCTGGCTATCTAGCCTATTTGTGCTTGCTGAAGTCCTTGCCATCATTCATTGCTAATAGATCCCTTACATTTATGAACTTCAAAACCACTATGTTTTAACTGTTCAAATAGGTTTGCAAAGACATTTGTGGATAAGTCCTGTATGGTTTAGAAACCAAACACAATTCAGATGTTTGCAGTTTTTATCCATCCATCCATCCATGTTTACTAAGCCTCTATTGTGTGCCAGAAACTGAGCTAAGGCCAAAGATACATTGATGAGCAGGGCAGAAATGGTCTGTGCCCTCATGGATCTTATTCTGCTAGGATTTTCAATTTCCAAGCAGTAATGAGAACCAGTATGGGAAGTGATTTTAAGCACCAATGAAAATGGTTAACTGCTCAGGTTGGAGGATGGATGATTGAGGAGTGTAGATGAAAGTTCAGTAGAAATCCCTCTGTGTTTGTCGAATCCTGAGCTCTAGGGTTGAAGTCACTAGATATGATCAACTCAAATTCTGGTCTGCTGCTGGAAAGCAAAGCAAGAATCCATCTCTGGAAGTAGCACTGGCCTCCACCTAAACTGGACAGTGTGAACATTTGAGGATGTGGGGGTGAAAGGAGCCAGAGCCTGGAGCTTCTGAGATGGGCAGGAAGGAGTTTTTGAGTTATGCATCATGCAGAGAAAAAGTGAAATATAAATACATACAAAAACAATTTCACAGTGCTTTCCACGTTTAATTTCTAGGATGAAATATTCTGCTTACAGAATAGAGAGAAAGCTAATTGAGAAATGTGACTTTTTGAAATGATTTGATTTGGGTTAGTTTTTTTTATTTATATAGGCAGATATATATGGTGCTTTGCTCTGTTTACATAGCTTTATACCTTTTTATATACTAAATTGAAATGGATAGGTGGAAGCAATATTTTCAGAATTGAATAGGTCATTGTCCTGAATAAAGTGAGCCACTGTGTTCTCTCAGGCACCATCCAAGCTCACCCAATATTCATATACCACAAAAGGGTGTTTTTCCTGCCTAAGTTTATATTCTATATCATATTCTATTTTTCTTTTCTGGATATTTCCACTTCATATTGTTCTCTTTCAATATTTTGTACGAAGTAGTATTTCCTATTCTCTGCTGTTACAAAGACTATGAAAATACATGCGACCCATTTAAAGAAACACGTGGATGTCTGGAAGTTTTCTCTACCTAACACTTTCACATATAAAATTTATAATATTTGGTTTCTATGGTATTTAACATTGGCAAGAAAAAATAACTCCCAATGAAGTAACAGACCACTTGTTCTAGCTCTTCCTATAGTGGAGAGGGATAGAGAAGAGTGATAGTAACAAAGCATTCTCATTACTCTAGAACAGAGATTGGCAAACATTTTTCTGTAAAGGGCCAGATGGTATATACTTTTGGCTTCGTGGGCCATATATGGGGTCTCTGTTAAAACTGCTCAACCCTGTCTTTGGGGTGGGAAAGCAGCAATAGATACTTTGTAAGTGAATGGGAATGGCTGTGTTCCAAGAAAACTTTATTTACAGAAATAGGCTGTGGGCGGGATTTGGCCTTTGTTCTGTAGTTTGCCCATCCCTGCTCTATAACAAGGGTAGGAAACTGTGCCCTGGGGCCAAATCTAGCCTGAAGCCTAGTTTTGTTTGGCCACAGAGCTAGGAATGGTTTATGTGTTTTCACAGAGTTGTTAAAGGAGGAGAGGGAAGAGGAGAGGAAGGAAAAGGTAGAAGAGGAGTGGAAGGGAGAGAAATAGGAAGAGGAAGAAGAAGAAAACCGTATGTGGCTCACAAAGCCTAAAAGTTTACCATTTGGATTTCTATGGAAAAGTCTGTTAGATCTTGCTCTGAAAGATTGTTTACTTGTAACTTCCTTGATAATTTCAACGTATGGATTTGATTTTGTGCTCATTTTCTATTTTGCTATGCTTATAGTCTTATAATATGGAGCAAGTAAGTTTATTAGTCGGATAAAATATAGAATTTAAAATTTTGACGATATATTGGCTATCAGAAAAAATACTGATGTTTTCTTTGTCACTTTATTCTTTTGAAATTTGAGATTTTGTAAGAAATTTTGAAGAGGAATATTATTCTCTTATCTTGAAAATGTTTTTAAGTGGGAGTATAAGAAACAAGGATATATTCCTGCTTAATTCTGTGCCTGAACTTTGGAGTCTTCTGATCTGTGTTTGGGACAGAAAATGCTCTATCTCTGCAAAAACCTTTTCAATCGTTGTAATGTTCTTTGATGTTAGCAAAAAACAAAACAAAAAAAAATGGAAAAAAAAAAAAACCAAAACCCTGGATAGCATTTATTCAGTGCCTAACTATGTGAAAGGCCACCATCTAAATGCTTTTAACATTATTTTCTCACTACTCTGGGAGGCATGTGTGATTAGAAACCTGGTTTTAAGGCCGAAGAGATCAAGACACAGAGACATTAAGTATTATTATTTGTCCAGGATTAACAGCCAGATAGTGGTAGAAATGGGGTCTAATCTGGGTTTTAAATGAGTTCCCCCAAGTAGAGATCACTTTCGATTTTCCTACAATGCCCTTTAAAGCAAACTCTTTTTTTTTTTTTTTTTTTTTTTGAGTCAGGGTCTTGCTCTGTTGCCCAGGCTGGAATGCAGTGGTGCAATCTTGGCTCACTGCAGCCTGGACTTCCTGGGCTCAGGTGATCCTCCCACCTCAGCCTCCTGAGTATCTGGGACTACAGGTACACACTACCATGTACCAATTCATTTTTTGTAGAGACCAGGTCTCCCTATGTTGCCTAGGCTCGTCTTGAATTCCTGGGCTCAAGTGATCCACCCGCCTCAGCCTTCCAAAGTGTTAGAATTACAGGTGAGAGCCACAGCGCCCAACTGAACTCACCATTTATTACTTCGTCAATCTCAGTAACCTTTTGCAAGTGATGCTACAATAGATGATGTATACAGAGAGTCATTTGGATATGGTTTCTGCTTTCTAAGGATTAATATTTCTAAATGATGCTTGACGTCTAGCAACTAGAAAAATCCAGTTGCCTTTATTAGGACTTCACAAAAATGAATGGGTTAGAAAATTAGCAGTCACGTATTCCTCTGTTCTGTACAGCTAAATACAATTTCCAACCTCTTGACGAGGGGCCGAGAGTTCTGTATGAAGACTTGTACCTCCTTTTTCTTTTTGTTATTTTTTCCAGCAGGATGAAATCATGTGTTTGACATGTTGAACTTCAGAGGCACATCCTTGCCATAATAAGTATACATGGTTTTTCAAGTTCCTAAAAGTCCTTTCTTCATTTGTTTGAATCTGTGTTTCAGATAGATCCTAGGGCATAATAATTTAAAACTCCGGTTAAACCATAAACAAAATGGCCTTACTGTTTTTCTGTTGATTTGGTGTCTTTTTATTTGGCAGCAGAGTTTCTTCCTGTTGTTATTTCCCGTGTGATGCCCATGAACTGGTGGGTCCTGGAATCCCCACGTAAAGTGTGTTGGAACCCATTCTGCCTGGGAGCCCTAGTGTAGGTGGCTGAGGCAGTGAGTCAACAGCACTGGAATTTGCTTGCTTCAGAGTGATAATTCTCATGCAAATAGTTCTCAGATTTTCAAAAGAAGGGCTTGTCAGCCCCATACTTTCAAAGTGACTCTGCCAGGAATTTACAGTTTTACGAGATTAAACGTAGAATGTTCTGTTATAATAATCAAATGTTCATTCAGAAATAACCCAGTTAATGCAGACTGTACAACAAATCCCCACCATTGGCACCAAAATTCCTTTCAAACTACAAGTCCCTTCTCTACTGTTTCTTTGGTCCTTTCCCTCCTCATTCAGCAGCTTGTTTTCTGCTGTCTGATAGTTATGCCAACATTCCATCTTATTTTAACAACTACACAAATATAAAAACCACAGCACCAAAATTGAAGTTGGAAATTCATTTTGTACTATTTAAGAACTGTATTGTCATATGTAATTTGCAGTAAACTTGAACACAAAATGAAATTTAAAAAACCTTTCTTTTGCCTATAATGTTTAGAAATGATGTTCTCTTTGAACTAGACTGGATTTTTTTTTAAGAGTACACTATCATTCTATGATGAAATATATGGCAATTCAACTACTTTTTCTGTTTTTCCTTTCTTGGCTTATTGTCCTCCTGGATATAAGATGATACAGATGGCAAGCTTATTTCAGGACAGTTTGTTTTTTATTCTAAGGAAATGGTAGTTTTTAAACAACAATGATCATTTTGATCTTTGGAGATCAGCCTTCCATTTTTAGAGCATTGGAATGTGGAAGAGATGTTTAGGCCTGGGGATTGCCACTCATCCAGAGCCACTCCTCTGTGAGAATTCAATCTTTGATTTGTTGCTGTTTATATTTATTTTACTTCTTATTGAATGATGCTTACTACACAATAGCAAGACATAGTAAGGTGTAGAGACAGAGTTTACAGAACCTTGCCCCATTAGCATTTTAAAATTTTGTCACATCAGAGTTACTATACTGCCCCAGTTTTCAGAAGGACATAGCTCATTGGCAGAAGGTAGAAGTAGTGTTCTTAACCCTTTTACATAAAAGGCTACTTAAATGAGCAAACTTCTTCTTCCATCAGCTTTTCTATTTTCTTAAGTTCAAACTGACTTTATTTACCCATGGTTAGATGCTTTTGACTTACATATTTCCCAAAGGCAACCAAAATGGTATAATAGCGTAGCACAATTTTATGGAAGTCTCTTTGGCACCGCAGTAATTCTTTTTGATCTACAGTTCTCCTCTGGGTATGGTGGCTACAGGTGGTGTATCGCAAGCAGAGTCAAAGGCCATTTTTAGTGCTCTTGGGTTTTGTACTGCATGGGCCGTTGTTTGAAGTTTAGAAATACGAAGATGCACATACTGGTTGCTCTGGCCCAGTGTGGATACCATAGGCCAGATGGGTTTGAGCTAGAGAGACACATACATATTTATGTTCTTTTTTTTTCTTTATTGCCTCTATTGGAAGGACTCCAAAGAGGTCACCTCATTTAATCTTGGCAATAGATTTTATCATTTTTTATATCAAATACTCCCCATTAAGCACTCTATATTTATAATTGTGTGTTAGGTGCTATATTCAGAGTGTACTAAACAGACTTTATGCCTGGTCTTGACAATTTGTCTGCTGATTTGGCCAAATCTGTGCTGTATTTCTTTTGAACAAAAAATAAAATGCTCCAGAGGAAAACAGCTCCCAGTCTCCTGGATTTAATGACTCTCGATGGTGGGAAGCCTTCCAGTGCAATGATAATAGCAGCTCATGTTTACTGAGTGTTCACCATGGACCCAACATGATACTGGGAGGCTTACACCATTTTTATCACCTTTGGGGGATATACAACAAGTGTCTGTTCTCTTACATAACCGCCCTAGGGGATAGCGTCGATTAGCCTCATTTTACAGGGGAAAAAGCAGAGGCTCTGAGAAGAAAAGGAACGTGCCATACCTCATTCTTAATTTTGTTTTCAATCCCCTGAGTTAACTGGTATACTTTATGACCTGAAAGCATGAAGATAATCTGTTACCCTGGCAGGAATAATAAAACACAGAGACATGACAATGGATTAATAAAGATCTGATGAGGAGCAAACGCCTCCCAATCACCTTAAGAAATGCTGCTCCCAGGGAAGTAGAAATTATGTTCCAAGTCCCATATTTCCACTTTGCCTGTCTGTTTTATTCTTATTAGCCAAGAAGGTATTAAAATATGCAACGATTCTGCTCTTGAGAATGCCTCTATACTGCTGACTTGTGAGCTTTTACCCTCTAAGAATATTTTCACTCCCTTGTCTCATTATCTAACACCTATTTGATCTGTGTAAGTCACTTATCAACCCACCAGACTCATGTATTCTAGTCACTTAAGAATATGTTTGCTTTTTTCCTGTGCACAAGATATATCTCTGTATTTTGTTTCTGTCAACTGCAGATTTAGTGACTTGGGGCAGCCTGGACTGTCACAGAGGGGTTTTCTTATTTGATCCATTCTTCTACTTTTCTGCTTTTATATGATCTTTATAATTTAAAGTTATTGGAATTCCAGCTCCCTTTTATTTTTAGTTTAATCCTGATTTTAATTTTAATGTATTTAGCTCTAATGGTTTTAAAAATCGATTTTTAACATTGTTGCTTTGCTGGATAATTCAGAGATGCTGTGTGTGTGTGTGTGTTTCTAGTATTGCCTCATGACCTTTATGACTCATTTAATGAGGAATTTAAACAAATTACTATTACTCCTACTGCATTCATTATCAACTAGCAGGCATCAGCTTTCTGCATAAAATATTTTTTTTCTTTGAATACCCTCTATTTCCCCTCTGTGAGGAATTTATTCTCCCCTTGGTGCGTGGGGACAGATTACAGTCATAATAGCCATTAATGATAATAGGACGAGTGTGTAAATCTTTGAAGCATTGAAAACTGAATGGCGCTCTGGTGGGTCTTTTTCTGTGTCTTACCTTAACCAAATTTTGTTTTGCAGCAGGTGCTATTGGTTGGGTAAAGTGCCATTACTCATGTTTTTCTCTTTATTTTATACACATAGTATACACACACACCCCCTCCCCCCCCACACACCCCCACACACAGAGCTTGGTTCTTCTCACACTGGAAGAGGATTACTCTTTATTTGTTGGTATCTCCATGAGGGCAGGAGCTGATTCGATTCATTTTCCTCTCCATGTTTAGTACTGCACACAATGCACCACTCATGCTGGGTGGATATTCCTATCTAGAGGAATGAAAGGGTGCATTCACTTCATGCACATGAAAGCAACGCGGCTGCTAATCCTGCCTGGGCAATATTCTTATGGTAACATACATATTGTATGAGTTATTGCATAAATATTTGTTCTTATTTATAATGCATGGGAAATAGTTTAGAGAAATGAAAAGAATACAGACCTTGAGATTAGAAGATTTGACCCTCATCCTGCTAACTATTGATTATGTGTGAGTTTTAGGAAATTTTTTTTTTTTTTTTTTTTTTTT
>NW_016815913.1:4121116-4129342 GCF_001698545.2 Rhinopithecus bieti | reverse complement strand
CAGTGGCCGGATCTCAGCTCACTGCAAGCTCCGCCTCCCGGGTTTACGCCATTCTCCTGCCTCAGCCTCCCGAGTAGCTGGGACTACAGGCGCCCGCCACCTCACCCGGCTAGTTTTTTGTATTTTTTAGTAGAGACGGGGTTTCACCATGTTAGCCAGGATGGTCTCGATCTTCTGACCTCGTGATCCGCCCGTCTCGGCCTCCCAAAGCGCTGGGATTACAGGCTTGAGCCACCGCGCCCGGCCAGGAAATTTTTTAAAAAGTCTCTAGCTTCAGTTTTCTCATCTATTACATAGAGATAATAGTTTCTAACTCAGAGGATTGTTGTGAGAATCAAGTGAAAGCCCATGTTCACTTTGATTCAACAAATATTTACAAAGTAGTCACTCAGTGGTAGGCCCTGGGGTAAGTTCTGAGAACAAATAAGATGCCACTCCTGGCCTGGTGCCATGGTTCACACCTGTAATCCCCAGCACTTTGGAAGGCCTAGGTGGGAGGATCACTTAAGGCCAAGAGTTCAAGATCAGCCTGGGCATTATAGCAAGATCCTGTTTCTGCCAAACAGACAAACACAGCAGACATGGTGGCTTGTGCCTGTAATTCCAGCTGCTTGGGAGGCTGAGGAAGGAGGGTCACTTGAGCTCAGGAGTTTGAGGCTGCAAAATTACACCACTGCACTCCAGCCTGGGTGACAGAACAAGACCCTGTCTCTTAAATATATTCAGAACAAACAAACCAAATGCCACTCCTCTCTTCCCAAAATTCAGACACTGAGAGAGTTTCTCCTCAAAGTCTAAAGTGCACATAAGTTGTGGGGATCTTATTAACAGTGTCAGTTCTGATGCTGTAGGTTTGGGGACAACTCAGGATTCCCTGGAGACATCAATGCTGCTGGTCCATGGGCCACAGCTTGGATAGAAAGGGTTTAGGGAGAGGTTGACAAACAAGTAATAATGCAGGGTGGGTGAGTACTGCTTTACTGGCATTCTAAAAGCAGAGTGGGACATAGAGAGGGGTATGGGGAGTGGGAAGGAGACAGGCAAAGCATCCTAGAAGTGGATGACTTGGGCCCTGAATAAGTGAGTCAACTTACCAAGCAAAAAAGTAGGAAAGGCCTTTGATCAGAGGGAGCACCATGGATGTGGACACGGGCTGGCTCCTGCATAGAGTGAAGAATGCAGAGGAAGGTGATGGGACAGTGGCCAGAGAGGAAGCCAGAAAGCTCACCAGGGGCTGGATGGTGAAGGGTCAGTCCTGTTTGCCATGGTAAGACCTAAGACTCCAGTCAGCAGGGAGTCTTGAGGCTTCATAGAGGTCTAGTTATACAGGATATGACAAACTGCTTTGAAAACAGCCCAAACCACATCATGTTAGACAATTTGCATAACCCAAAGGAGATTGTGCTTGAACACTCCAAGGCAGTGAATAATCTGCAAAGGAGTAAGACTGTAGGTGAGAGGCAGGTTTTTAGACTTCCACAGTCTTGGGAAACAGAACAGGAATTGATTTCTGGTTCCTTGCTTTCTAGCTATATAACCTCAAGAAAATTAATTAACTTTCTGAATCTTAGTTTTCTCATCTGTAGAAAGGATGCAATAAATCCTGTCTCATAAAAGAATTGTGAAGAGGAAGTCATTCATTTAATTCATTGAGGCACTACATTTTGGCAAAGCATGCAGTTTGCTGATAACAGGAAGTATTTGTTAACTTATTATTAATGTTGATTTGGAGCTCACATGAACTTTTGCCTAGGAAATGACCTGGTAGATTGGATAGTTACCATGTTGATAGATTGCCAAGTGCCTTTTCTCATGTGTGGGGTTCCGATGCCATCGTCAGCTGGAAGCTCAGTTGGTCTTGTGTGTGGAATGCAGCACCAGCTGTCTGATTCAGCAATGCTGTGAGAGAATTGAGAGGGTGTTCATTCAGTAAAGGGTGGCAAGGATTTTCTTAAATGTTTAAAAATAAAAAAGACAAAGAAATGTTTTCTCTTTAGGGGAGGGAAAATTGGGGACTGCCATAGTACTCCCCAAGGATTTAATTCAATAAACACGTTATTAATAATGATAGTTGAGAAGATTTTCCTGACGCAACCAGATGTAGGTTAGATGGCCTTCTCTGCACTTCACAGTATGCAGTGACCATTTGCAGCCTGGCACTCCTCACATTCAATATAATCAGTACTTTTCACTCTGTCTTCTAGATTTGAGCTTCTTGAGGCAGACAGTTGTCTTTCTGTCTTTGATTTCCCACTGTCTAGAGCAGGGGCATGTCGTTGACTTTCACTAACTGCTCTTATTCTCTGAGCTCTTAACACTTGTTCTCTGAGCTATGTTATCCTTGGTAGAAACGAATGGCACTGGAGGAGGTGGGGCTTACGGAGCTCCGTGTCTTCACTCGGGGGATCTGCAGTGTCCTTGCTGATTAGTCAATTCTGACTCTGCGCCCTACTTTGGATATTGTTTTTGAGATCGAAGTGCCCCTCTTTAACCCTGTCTGCCTCCGCATCATGCTTCCTGTTCATTAGGTCAGTCACATGAGAATAAACACCTTGTCTCCTCCGATCAACTCCCATCCTCTGACACCAGCCCCTGCCTCTGAATCCCAGCCTAGAGAATGGAGCCTGTGGGCCTCTCCCACGTGGGCTGAATGTGGCCTTTGGGTGAGGACATTTCTACCTGTCCCTGGAGGAGAGGCACTGAGTACTCCCTTGGCCTCCAACCTGGTGTCTTCCCTGACTCTTGGCGGTCAGTGTGACTTCCACTGGCTGTCTGCTGTTGTCTCCTTGGATGTTGCCTTTGGTCTGATAGACTGGGCTTATTTCAGTGCCTGCAACAAGAACCTGTCTCTCAGCACCTCTCCAGCAGGGAGGCTCTAGCCCCTCCTACTCTGCTTTGTTCGTTTAAACTTAAATGGGCCAAGACCAAAGGTGTGATTTCATGAAATGAACAAGAATTTCATAGAATGGAATTTTCTAACGATATTCGTCATTTCCAGTAAGGATTTTAAAAAGGTCAGCTTTGCTTAAATAGATGCAAACAGAGTGGCATTTAAAGATTGGAAAGCATTATTTAAGAAAATGATAGATTTCCCTTCCTAAAATAGGGTATCCTGCCTGGTGCTGGGGAGAGAGTAGGCAGGTCAAGGGCTTCTCCTCTCTATAGCATTTCTGCTACACAAAGTCATTGTCGGATATCCCTGATTTTATTTTATATGCCAGCGTACAACTTAAGCCAAAGCTTGTGTTAGAACTATTTTAATGAATATATTTGTTGTGGCCTTTTAAAAATGATATCATCATCCTGTCATCCAGTAAGCAGAGGAGGTAAGTGACTTTGAAGCAAGTGCTATCACTGAAAAAATATTTCATCATTATGAGAGAACGTTGAATGATGAAAAATAAAGGAGCGCATTATACAGTTGAGAGGTAACTTCCAATTATGTGTTGTCAGAATGTCCTATTAAACTTTCCTGGAGGTGGTGGAGAAAGGGTAATTAACACCTAATATTTGTTTAGTAACTGCTGTCTTATAGGCATTGCATGTATGTTATCTCATTCAATCTTTATAACCTTACCTGTTCCCTACCACGAGGCAGGAATTACTCCTATTTTTCATGTAATGAATTAGAGGTTAGGTGACCTGTCCAAGGCCCCACAGCTCATACAAAGTCTGTTACTATTCTACACTCTGTAAGACTAGTGTAATATTTTAATATTCACAGTAATACCTTGATTAACTGAGTGGTGTGATAGTGTGTTGGTCTGCTCTTGCATTACATTAAGAAATACCTGAGACTGGGTAGTTTATGAAGAGAGGTTTAATTGGCTCACTGTTCTACAGGCTGTACAGGAAGCATGGTGCCAGCATGTGCTCAGCTTCTGGTGAGGGCCTCAGGAAGCTTCCAATCATGGCAGAAGACAAAGGGGGAGCAGGTGTATCATGGCCAGAGCAGGAATGAGAGAGCAAAGGGGGAAGTCCAAGACTCTTAAACAACCACATCTTGTGTAAACTAACTGAGCAAGAACTCACTCAACATTAAGGGGGTTCATGCTAAGCCATTCGTGAGGGATCCACCCCCATGATCCAGCACCTCCCATGAGGCCTTATCTCCAACCTTAGGGATCACATCTCAACATGAGATTTGGAGGGGTCAGATATCCAAACCATATCTTTCTGCATGTGGCCCCCGCAAATCTCACATCCTTCTCATGTTGTAAAACACAATCATCCTTTTTCAGTAGCAGATCTACTACTGTATCTACTGCAGGTGGGACTGGAGGGCGGCAGCCCCTTGTCACAGCTCCACTAGGCAGTGCCCTGATGGGGACTGTGTATTAGGGTTCCAACCCCACGTTTTCCCTCCACACTGCCCTAGTAGAGGCTCTGCAGCAAGCTTCTGCCTGGACACTCAGGCTTTCCCATACACCTTCTGAAATCCATGTGGAAGCCGCCAAGCCTCCTTCACTCTTGCATTCCATAGGCCTACAGGTTTAACACCACATGGCAGCCACCAACGCTAATGACTGACCCTCTCTAAAGTGGTGTCCTGAACCAGAATGTAGGGAGCAGTGTCCTAAGGCTGATCAGGGCGGTGGGGCCATGGGCCTGGCCCCTGAAACTACTTTTTCCTCCTAGGCCTCTGGGTTTGTGATGGGAGTGGCTGCCTCAAAGATTTCTGAAATGCTTTCTAGGCCTTTTTCTCATTGTCTTAGATAGTAACACTTGGCACCCTTTTAGTCATAGTAATCTCTCTAGCAGGTGGTTGCTCCTCAGTGTGCTTGGAATCCTTCCTGACCACAGGGCCAGGCTGCAAGTTTTCCAGACTTTTATGCTCTCCTCCTATTATTTATTTATTTAGGGACAGGATCTTGCCCTGTCACTCAGGCTGGACTGCAGTGGTGTGATCATGGCTCATTGCAGCTTCAACCTTCTAGGCTCAAGAGATTCTCCAGTCTCAGCCTCTTGAGGAGCTGGGACTACAGGGATGTACCATCATACCTGGCTGCTTTTTATTTTTTTGTAGAGATGGAGTGTCACTATGTTGCCAGGTCTAGCCTCAAACTCCCGGGTTCAAGCAATCTTCACCCTTCGGCTTCCCAAATTGCTGGGTTTATAGCATGAGCCACCATATCCAGTCACTGCTTTCTCTTTAAATATAAATTCCAACTTGAAGTCATTTCTTTGGTCCCATTATCTGATTATAAGCTGTCAGAAGCTACTAGGCCGCTTCTTGAATGTCTTGCTGCTTAGAAATTTCTTCTGCCAGATACCGTAGGTCATCACTCTTAAGTTCAAACTTCCATAGATCCCTACGGCATAAACCCAGTGAAGCCAAGTTCTTTGCCAGGGTGTAACAGGGGTGACCGTTACTCTAGTTCCCAATAACTTCCTTATTTCCATCTGAGATCTCATCAGTTTGGACTTCACTGTCCATATTTCTATCAGCGTTTTGGTCACAACCGTTTAACCAGTCTCTAAGGAGTTCCAAACTTTCCCTCATCTTCCTGTCTTCTTCTTTGACCTCCAAACTCTTCCAGCCTCTGGTCATTACCAAGTTCCAAAGCTGCTTTCACATTTTCAGCACCCCACTCCTCAGTACCAATTTTCTGTGTTTGTCTGTTCTTGTATGGCTGCAAAGAAATACCTGCAGCTGGGTAATCTATAAAGATGTTTAGTTGACTCACAGTTCTGCAGGATGTACAGGAAGCATGGTGCTGGCACCTGCTCAGCTTCTGGTGTGGACTTCAGGAAGCTCCTAATCTTGGTGGAAGGCAAAGGGGGAGCAGGGTGTCACATGGCAAGGGTGGGAGTGAGAGTGAAGGGGGAGGTCCCAGACTCTTTTAAACAACCAGATCTCATGTGAACTATTTGGGTGAAAACTCACTTACTGCGAAGGGGATGGTGCTAAGCCATTCATAAAGGACCTGCCCCCAAGATCCAGTACCTCCCACTAGGCCCCACCTCCAACGTCTTCAACATGAGATTTGGAGGGGACAAATATTCAAACCATATCATGTAGGGATGGAGTGTTATTAATTGAAATTTCTTGTTGAAGGCCATGAAAATATTTTTCAGTTTTGTTAAAAACCTTTCAAAATTATGTTGGTTTCTTTTGCTATCTTTATAAATACATTATATGCTATACATAATTTAATACTTAAATTTTTGTTACTAAATATCTTGCCTTCCCTTGTGTTTATTATTGTGAACACCAGTTTCAGTAAACTGATGCTTAATAAGCTCACTAAAGTTTAGTGCTCAGGTAGCCTCAGCCACTCATTTTACAGATGAGGAAATAGTGACCCAGAGAAATTGAGAGACTGCTTAGAATCACCGTGTTTGTTTTTAGAGGCACAGTGTGTGTGTGATTAGAGAACTTTCATCTGAATGTTATAATATGTGCCTAAAAGAAATGGCTATCAAATGAGTCCTGGTAGCACCTTATTATCTTTCTTAAATTCACAGCAAAATTTAAAAAAAGAGAGAGCTCTGTTTTTCTAAGTTTTACTGTGTTCAGAAACCACCTTTCACTTATCTCATTCTTCCAAATGTGTCAGACAGTTGAGGATGAGAGTAGAAAGGGATTGGAGCACTTGTGGGTCCTGATTCTAATTGAATTTAACATAGTCATATTTGTCAGTTTCCGAGTAGGAGTGAAGTAGCTGATGCTGTACTAATATGTTAGAATTTTGAAGGAGTCAAAAGCTTACTTGTCCTTGTTTGTAATCTTTTATTTTTGATCATAGAGCACGAGTATTTATTTGCACCGCATCTGGACTTGACTTTTGGCTAGAAAACACATTTTTTTCTGAAGAGTTCCTCCCCATTCTAAGACCCCAGATCCACAACACATTGCATTTACCCTATCAAGCCTTGTACTATTGTATGAGGGATGCAAAGGTTCATATGCAATGCTGTCAAAAATTTACAACCTTTAGCACTTGACTAAGTAAAGGTTAAACTTTAATGAAAACTTTACTATAACAATGGAGGCATATTCGAGGTGTTCAGGGAAAAGGACAGATCTACTCAAGGCAGTAGATGGGGATGTGAGTGGCTGGGGGGACACATGCCTACTGGAGAAGACGGTCAGAAAGTTGTCAGTAGTTGAATCAGCTTGTTGGAAGTTCAGTAGGTGGGGAGGAAAGGGAAGATGACAATTGAAAACATGGAGATGACTATTTTGGTGTGATGACTGTAAAAGTATGCAGGGATTCGGGGGAAACAGCTAGAAGGAAAAATTGGGATCAGATAATGAAGCGTCTTGAATTCCATGCTCAACTGTTCAGAACATTATGTAGGAAACTGGGGGTTGTTAAAGTGTCTGACTTGCATTTATGGGATGATATGTCCTGACATGCATTTTAATAAAACAATGATTTTGATTTAGTAAGAAAATTATTCCTCTTTAGTGATTAAAGAATGTATTAAAGAGGCAAAAGAATGAGGAAAGGAGACGTTTTAGAAGACAAATGATGAAGACCTTTACTTGTAGTGTGGCAGAAAAAATGGAGACTAGCAGATAGCTTTGAGATCTACATCTGTATAGAAGCTGCCAGATTAAGTGATTGATTATGGGAAGTACAGGAGAGGGAGAAGTCAAAGTAGATTGCTTAATCCAGAGTCATAGGACGAGTAATGGTGATATTGGTAGCTGAGAAAACACAAGGAGAGTTAAATAGAAGGTTATAGAATGAAATCCAAGCAGCGACTTTGAAAGGTAGATGAGCCTTTCATAAGCTATAACAAACCACCTCAAAATTTCATAGCTTAAAATGACAACCTTATATTAATTATGCTTATGAGCAGGGTGGTTCTTCAGGTCTGGGCTGGCTTAGGTTAGTTTGACCTTTTTTTCACTGATGATCTCCTGTCGGCAGAGAAATTGGCTGGTGGCTGGCTGGTTTAGGATGGCCTCAGCGGGAATGCTGTTCCACTATCTGTTTCTGTTCATCCAGCAGGCTGGGTAAAGTTTGTTTCATGACAGTGGGGCAGGACTCCAGCGTGCACCTGACCTTTTGTTATTTATTTTGTTATTTTTTGAGACAAGGTCTTGCTCTGTCACCAAGGCTGTAGTGCAGTGGCGCAATCATGGCTCACTGTAGCCTCACACTCCTGGGCTCGAGTACCACCTCAGCTTCCTGAGTAGCTGGGACTACAGGCACACACCACCTTGCTGGCTAATTAAAAAAATGTATATATTATAAATATATATTTATAATA
>NW_016815913.1:4087597-4120969 GCF_001698545.2 Rhinopithecus bieti | reverse complement strand
GAGGATAACAAACAGGTCACAATATTACATATGTAAAACACCGCATCGTGTGGTGATGTACCCTATAACTTAATATATTATAAATATATATATATATATATTTTTGTAGAGATGAAGTCTCACTATGTTGCTCAGGCTGGTCTTGAATTCCTGAGCTCAAGGGATCCTCACATCTTGGCCTCCCCAAGTATTGTGATAACAGGTGTGAGCCACCATGTCTGGCAGTGCCTGAAGTTTTGAAATCCACTCTCAGGACTGACATAGTTATCACTTCCATTGCATTTTTTTCTGGCCAAAGCCAGTTACAAAGCGTGTCCAACTTCATGGGGTGAAACTGCAAATTTACATTCCAGGGAGTTGGGTATAGGAAAGGTTGAAGAATGGGGTTTTTGCTGTAATTAGTCTACCACAGTGATTCGTAATTATTAGATGATTATCAAAATATTTTCTAAATTGTATTCCGTTAATTGTATTCATATGCTTTCCAGTGAAGACTAAAATGAATGATTTTCTAATATGAGCTTAAAAGTGTTGACATACTTGTTTCAATTGCTCTCATTTTGTGGGATATTATTCTGGTTGCTCTTTGCAGGGTTCCTGATGCTTTACATTTTTTAATTTAACTTCATTCAAAAGCATTAATAAAGTTTTTTCTCTTTTATTCAGAATTACCTCCAGAAGAATATTAAGTCTACAACAAATCCTGCAAGTAAGGTATCCCAAAGCGTCATCCTCACTCTTGGTCACCACCTCCAAAAAGGCACCCATTAAATTTAAAAATTTGACTAAATGTGTAACGGTGCCTTCAGTGTCTTTGGGTGGAGACGTTCACTTCAGAAGCTTCGTGGGCTGTTTTTTCACTGTTGCTGGTGCGTTGCAAGATGTTGCCCTTGGCAAGGTGTGCTTGGTCCCTATAGTTCTTCTCTATCATTCTTATTAATGATGTTTTGCTAGTCGCATGCAGAGTCTTTGAATAGCATTCCAAGAAAGGACCACCCGCAGTGAAAATATTACGCCTATCCAGTGGTCTTGAATGTGTCCTTTATGAAGTGGAATCTTTATGTAAAATAGACACTTGGGAAGCAATTATTATTAATTATGGACCCTTTCATCACAGCCTTTGATTCCTTACATGCACCAGTACTCACTCCTGCTGTTCATGACAGTGACAGTGTGTTATAGACCAACAATGGTTTTTGTGCCATGAAGAACAAAGAGACTTTGTGAAATATATTCAGTTTACCAATTGCTGTCACAATTGTAGTCTTTGAATATGGTTGTGTGTGTTCTTCTCAGTTAATGGATTCTCCTTATATTAATGCTGACCCCTGCCTCTGTTACAGGCTTCAAGGGTATGTGTTTAAACTGACCCGTTGACATTGGGGTTAGATTATTCATGTATGCAATTTATTTTGAACCTTGTGAATGAGATAATCACATACAATTTCTGATCCATGAAGGGAATGCTATCTGGCACAGAGGGTACTGATTTGTTAGACTTTATGTTCTCATGATTATTTTCTTTTTTTTTTTTTTTTTTTTTTTTTTTTTTTTTTTTTTTTTGAGACGGAGTCTCGCTCTGTCGCCCGGGCTGGAGTACAGTGGCCGGATCTCAGCTCACTGCAAGCTCCGCCTCCTGGGTTTACGCCATTCTCCCGCCTCAGCCTCCCGGGTAGCTGGGACTACAGGCGCCCACCACTTCGCCCGGCTAGTTTTTTGTATTTTTTAGTAGAGACGGGGTTTCACCGTGTTATCCAGGATGGTCTCGATCTCCTGACCTCGTGATCCGCCCATCTCGGCCTCCCAAAGTGCTGGGATTACAGGCTTGAGCCACCGCGCCCGGCCTCTCATGATTATTTTCTGATGTTTGGAATAATTATCATTGTTTAATAAAAAAGCATAGGCCAGCTGTATATAGCTAATTCACTTATAATTAAGGAAGTTAGCCAAGATATTCTGAGTCATTATTCAGTCGAAACAATTTAGATACAGAGGGCTATTAGTATGTTAGTAACTGAAAACCTAAACATATAAAGATACTACTTTTGTCCCTGTTTTAAGCATATTCTTTCAAGTGTCAAAACTTGACTTTGAAGAATGGAGTGAGGGATAGGCAGGGATGAAAAAGAAGATACCAGAAATAAAAACTAATTTTTTCCTTAGAAAAAAATTAAATATCTGAATAAGTGGAGAGAGATACTGTGTCCTTGCATGGAAAGAGTCAATATTGTTAAACTCGATCCTCCTCTGGTGGATTTATAGATTCGATGCATTCCCAATCAAACCTCAGCTGGACTTTTTGTAGGTGTTGACAAGTTAATTCAGAAACTTCAATGGGAAGGCAGTGGAGCTAGGATAGCAAAAACAATTTTGAAAAAGAAGAAGGACAAAGTTGGAAAACCATACTACCTGATTTCAAAATTGCTGTGGTTTGAATGTGTTCTCCAAAAGGTCATGAGCTGGAAACTTAATCCCCAATGCAACAGTGTTGGGGGGTGGGGCCAAATAAGAGGTGATTGGGTCATGAGAGTAGAGCCCTCAGGAATGGATTAATGCCATTACCACAGCAGTGGGTTACTTAACTCAAGAGTGGGTTGTTATAAAGTGAGTCTGGCCCCTGGTGCTTTGCCCGGTCTCACACACTTCTGGCACCCACCAGTCCCCCATGGGATGACACTTATCAGATGCCACACCGTGCTCTTGGACTTGCCAGCCTCCAGAGCCATGAGCTGAATAGGCATCTGTTCTCTATAAATTACCCAGTCTGTGGCATTCTGCTACAGCAACAGAAAATGGACTAAGACAAAGATTTATGGACTGTTGCATTAATCAGGGTCAGTTGCTATTGGCAAAAGAATAGGCAAAGGATAGATCAATGGAACAGACTAGAAAGCACAGAACTAGCCCTATATATATAAAAGACAGCAAATGACAACATATGGGTAAAAGGTTAGTAATCAGTGAATCTGGGTAAATGTTATTTAGAAATTCTTTATACTATTCTGATTCTTGCAAACTTTCTGTGTTTCACGGTGTTTCTGATTTAAAAAAAATACAGCTTTCCTAGTAGAAAAACCTAACATACTCTTTAAAAGCATTCAAGACTGAAATAATTAAATTTTGGAATGTTTCTCTTAATTAGGCACATGCTTTTTCAGAATGTAAAGCCCTTTGTTAACTTAATAAGCACATGTAAACTGAATTTATCTTATTCATAAAGCCAAAATAAATGGATTCAGGTCTAGTTAATAGCTTTATAATTGTGACTAGAAATGCACATGTCTGCATTACCTCTTACATTTATTCAAAACAATTTAAAAAGTGGAATGGAACTACTTCAATGATTAAAAAAATGCAATGACATCAGGTATTCAAAGGTATTATGATTGTGCACTAATACAGTATTGGTGGGGGAGGGTTGGTGAATAGTCTTACCACTCCAGTATACAAATTAAAAACCACAAAGCAAAACACAATTTTTCTGTTGGAAAATATGTATATAGATATTTAAAAGTCAAGTTCATTGAGGTATTATTTACTTGCAGTAAATTTAATCCTGTTTAGTTGAGTTTTGACAAGCACGTACAAATGTGTAACCCCCACCACAACCAAGATATAACATGGATCCATCACTCCCAGATAGTTCCCTCAAGCTCTTTCTAGTCAACCCTTCCATCTGTCCTGACAATCAGTGACCTGTTTTCTGTGCCTATAGTTTTCTCTTGTCCAGAAAGTCATATAAATGGGATCATGCAGTATGTAACTTTTCTATTAAAAAGAGCTTTATTGAGATAAAATTTATGTATCATACAGTTTCCTCTTTAAAATATATAATTCAGTGGTTTTTGGTATATTCACAAAACTGTGCAGTTATTTTCACAATTTGAGAACATTTTCATCACTTCAGAAAGAAACTCAATACCCATTTATTGGCATTCTCATTTGCCTGTTTTCTCACAACCTCCTAGTCTCAGGAAGCCACTAATTTACTTTCTGTGTCTAATGTAGCCTTTTGAGTCTGGCTTCTTTTACTAGGCAGGATGCATTTGAGATTCATCCATGTTGTTGCATATGACATTACTTTGTTTCCTTTTATTGCTGAGTAGTATACCATTGCAGGGCTATGTCACATTTTTGGTATCATATGTATCAGTTGAAGGACATTTGTTTTATTTTCTTTTCAGTTTATAGTGATTATGAATAAAGCTACCATAAACATTTTGTTTGAAAGATTTGGGTGAACATAAGTTTTCATCTCTCCTGGGTAAATGACTAGGATTAAGACATGGCCTGTGTGTGTTGAACTTTATAACCCAAGCTGTGTTCCAAAGTGGCTGTACCATTTTTTGCTTCTACCAACAGAATATGAGAATTCTAGTTGCTTGACATCCTTGCCAACATTTTGTATAGTCTGTCTTTTTAATTTTAGCTATTCTTATCTATGAATGATGGTATTTCATTGTGGTTTTTACGTTGTATGTAGGAAATCATTGTCTAACTCAGGGTCACAAAGATTTCTTGCATACTTTTTTTGGAAGTTTAATTGCTTTAGATTTTAAATATTGGTCTATTTTCTGTATATGCCACAAGTCAAGGTTGTTTTTTGTCTGTTTTGTTTTGTTTGCATATGGATGTACAATTGTTCCAACATTATTTGTTGTAAAAACTGTCGTTTCACCATAAAACTGCCTTTGCACTTTGAAACTCAGTTGAACATATATGTGATTTCAATTTGCATTTTCCTAATGGTTAGTGAACATTATTTCATATGCCTGTTTGCCATCCATCCATCTTCTTTGATGAAGCATCTCTTCAAAATCTTTTGTTCATTTTGTAATAGGGTCGTTTTTATATGATTGAGTTCTGAGAGTCCCTTAAGTATCTTGGATATGTTACTTGATAAGACATACGTTTTGCAAATACTTTCTCAGTCTGTAACTTGGTTTTTTCATCTTCTTCTGAACAGTGTCTTTCAAAGAGCAGAAGTTTTGATTTTGATCAAGTCTAAGTTATCAATCTTTATGGATTATGCTTTCGATGCTTCCAAAGTGGCTCCTGCATTTCCATGACACAATCCCATCTTTTTATTCAAGTACTTCCTCATTTTCTGGAATAACAAGGTGCTCCAGGCCTCACTTTACACTTTCCCTGCGTTACCCTGGAATGAGCCTTATCTATGGACAAACCATGGTTTCTTTTACTGAGGCATGGTATTAAGGAGGGAGAATTTTGAAAAACTTTTTCTGTCTCTTTTCTCCCTTAACGTGCGCCATAGATTTATGAGTCATTCTGCATTATGATTTTGGACATGAGTTTGATTCTGAAGGTAGGTAATATGATTTTTTTAAATCAAGAAATAAGAAGGAGAAAAGCTTGTCATCAGTGACTCTGAGTTGTTTTAACACAGATCCCCATGTGTCCCATGCCTAGTCTATGGCAGCTGCTGACCATCGGGAGATATGTTGTTGTCCAAATAGTGGGACTGCAACAGAAAAGGTCACTAGTCTTTTCCACATTTTACAGACATCCAGGTCGTCCTTTAATTTGAATTAGAATCTATTGTTTTTGAGAGATTTTCTTTCACCTTGCCACAGTAACAACAACCATAAGGGGACACAGTCTCTGATTCCTAAATTTGTCCACTGATGTTTGCCTTTGGGGAGAAATGTCTGCTTTGATTTCCCAATGCATATTCTATTATTAAATCTTTGGAAGGAGGTAATTTCCCAGGTAATGTTTTCATAATATTATGTTTAACTTAGTTTTATTACATATATGTATTCTTTTGGAAGCAGTCCTTTATAATACTTTGTGAGCATCTCCTAGCCTTTCTTATCTTGCCATGGTAATTATTTTATGTTTAAGGTAGAACAATGTGGTCCCACTGAGTTTTATGACCTTTAAATTGTGTTGATTTTCCAGGGAGTGGGATAAGGGCCATTGTACGTAAATCCATTGTGTTCCTAAAAGAAAGTGACTTAAGTTTGCATCTAAGTTATAACATTACCTAGCTTTCTTCACTTTGGGGCATTGAGCTCCACTTATTGATTCTCATCGTTTAAATACATAATGTATATCAGAATAACTCTTCATTCCTTACAATATTATGAAAAAAAGGAATACATTTTTGTAAAGTGCTTGGAAACATTAAGTACAGTCTTTGATTTGTAAACAGTGTATAATTTAAAATTGGCTGAGTCCTTCTGTCTGAGGTTTAGCAGCATGCAGCACAGAAGCCTCAATTCTCAGGAGCTGGTCCAGGTCAGATTTGCTGCGATATCTCACTGTTTTGCAAAATGTTCAGAATATAGTGTCTGCATTCTAATTTAGATAATTTGAGAATAATGATCATGAATTTAAGACCAGTTCCTTGGAAAGACTCACTACACAGAACATTACCTGGCTGCAGACCACAACCCTGATCTCAGCCAACAACATAGTAAATCTTGTTACGGGTGGACTAAATGGTTCAGCAAATTGATTTTGATTTCTTTCTGTGACAAAGCCCCTTGCTAGGTATTGGGGATACAAGATGAATGGAGCAATGAGTGGGTGAAATGGACATAAGGAAGCAGGCAACCAGAGACGAGGCAATGTGTCAGAAACCACTGAATGGGCTGTAACTCTACCTTGGGAGAAAGGTAAAAAGGGCTTGGGATTTTTTTTCCCCGTAAAATAAATAAATTAATTAAAATTAGAACTAGTAAAATTTAGCCGGGGCGCTGGAGTGGGGAGAGTGAAATGTGGAAGGAAGGGAGCAGCAGGCGCTGAAGTTTACAGGTGGAAAATAGTAGAGTTTGTGGAGGAAAATTCTAAGAGGCTTCAGCTGTTAGGGCAGAAAATTGGAGGCAGGGGGTGGTTATTAGCGAAACCAGCATGCTAGGCAGAGGCAGAGTCTGAAAGGACTGATAAGCTATTTTAAGGATCTTTAGTCTTCAAAGCAATGGGAATTTGCGGAAGCGTGCTAAGCAGGAGAGTGAAAGTGTCAGACTTGCAGTTTAGGTGCAGCACTGGATTTGAGAGTGACATGACTGGAAGCAGAGAAATTTGGTAGGAGTCCTTTGTGGCAGTCAAAAAGCAGTGGACAAAGACGTGGGATAGAGAAATAGAGGTTGGCAGGGAAAGAGGACAAAACAAAATAGGCAGTACTTGGTGGTTGATTGGCTGCCATAAGTGAGGAAGAGATGGGGTGGAGTCAAGGGTGACCCTGGATTGCTGGCTCTGGTGTCTGGGTCTCTGGCTGTATCTGAATAGGAAGGTACAGATTAGTGCAGTTGTAAAACCCAGCTGGAGGGTTGTAAAACCGAGATGTCTGGTTTATCCTAAAGTTTCTGATTCACTAGGTCAGGTGGACCCAAGAATTTGCATTTCTAACAAGTTCTCAAGAACAAAAACTTGAGAACAACTAGATTATTGGTTCTCAAAATGTCTTTTGGAATGTGCTAGAGTGTTTGTTTAAGGAAGTGGATTCTCATTCCCTAAAACTAATTGAGTTCCAATTTGTGGGCATTGCCCAGGAATCTACATTTTTTATAAAGGATCGGAAGTGATTTGTAATGCTGATGAGAACATAGGCCACATTTTAAGAAACATTTAGATTAAGGGCCGGTCTGTGGCATGAGTTAGGTGTGTATTACTAGCTAGGTCATCTGGCCCCAATTTTCTTACACGTAATCTCATCATGAGATTTCATAGTCTAATAGCTATTATTTATTGGGGGCTTACCATAGGCTAGGCATTCTCTAATCATTTTACAATATATAATTTTATATAAAGCTTGCCAAACTTTACAAAAGAGATAGAGTTGGCCCTTCATATCCATGGGCTCCACATCTGTGGATTCAACCAACCTTGGATAGAAAATATTAGGGAAAAGAAAAACAAAAAATAGCAATACAACAATAAAAATAACACAGTTTTAATTTAATTAATTCATTTGTTTGTTTGCAGAGAAGCAGTCTCACTATGTTGATAGGGCAGATCTCAAACTCCTGGCCTCAAGCAATCTTCCTGTCTCGGCCTTCCAAAGTGTTGGGATTACAGGTGTGAGCCACCTTGCCCAGCCTAAAAATACTACAAATTTTAAAAATACAGTATAATAACTATTTAGGTAGCATTTACATTATATTAAATATTATAAGTAACCTAGATGTGATTTAAAGTATACAAGAGGATGTATGTAATGTATATGCAATTACTATGCCATTTCATATCAAGGACTTGAACATCCCCAGATTTTGATATCTGCAGGAGTCCTGTAACCAATCCCCCATGGATAGGGAGGGATGACCCTACTACTATTATTATTTCCATTGTCAAGATGATGAAACTGAGAGAGGTTAGTAACTTGCCCAAGATCCCAGAGCTAGTAAGTGGGTTCTTATTTATCTGTGATCACATTTATCTGTGTTCTTATTTATCTGTGTTCTTATTTATCTGTTCAGTGGTTTCAGAGCCATTTAGTGTCTGCATGGTGGATAGTGTTCAAGGGTGTAAAAGTGATGCATTTTAGGAATGGACACAATATGGTACAGCTGGAGGGAGGTGGTGAGGGAGCCAGTACCAACTAGGATTCCTTCTCTCTGCGCTTATTCTATTGGATTTCTGACCACTTACCCTTGGTCACTTTTGATTTATCTTTAGTAATCTTGGTTTGAAAATTAAATTGGGTGTTTGCCTATTTGTAGTAAGTGTGGTGTTATTTATTAAATGACTTTTATATAATTAATTCAATGAACGGTGCAAAATTAGCCATGAGAGAATACTTGAAACTTTTTGTACTGTAACAGTTTTTGCCATCCAGTTCATTCCTTAGGACTTTTCCCATTGATAGTTCTATTGTAGTATAACTACTTTTACCAGATTCTTGTAGGTTTCTTCGTCCTTTGCATGTGAATTATTAATGTTTATTATTTTATAAGGAAAGAATCATTCCCATTCAATGTAGTCTGAGAGGGTTTCTGTTCATTTAAGTTGCATTACTTTTGTTGGTGATGATTATCTCATTGTCATCACCCACTGAGGAGAACAAAGGTATTCTCAGGATTGCCACTTGGAGCTCCTTGGGTTCAGGGAGAGCTTAGTGAAGCAAAGTTCTGTATCATTGGGAGGCCAGCTTCTATTTGTTAGCCTTTTCATTTTTGGTCCCCCCTTTCAGATTTTACCAGTTCATATCTGTTTCCTGCAAATAGCTGAAATAGCATTGTATGAGCTAGAAAAGTGTCAAATGAGCTCATTTCCTGCTCATGCATTCGGAGAAGTTTCTCGAACTGCGAAAAATTATATAGTGGCAAAATGTACTAGCCAACGCTGACTGCAAAATAAATTCTTCCTCAGTGAAAGAGCCCAGACAATTTTCTTTCAAATTGTACTTGTTATCAATTTCCCATCTCTTTTTGCCAAAAGAGAGGTAATATCTCCATTCAATTCTTTAAGTTTTTAGACAAAATGAATATTATTTTCCTTCATTTTCTTCTACTCTTCAATGATAATAGCTAAACAGTCTAGTTCCAACTGGAAATTGTACCTCTCTTGCCCCACTGAAATAAAAGAATATGATAGTTTTCCAAGTAGTTGAAATATAAAAGAAAGGACATAGTAGAATTGCTAAAGAAGCTGTAAGTAAACTCTTTTCATAATCACAAGAATTTTTAGGAAGCTTTTTGGACATTTTCCAGATGTGTCTGAGACATGCCATCAAGATATTGCTTTGTCTGCTTTATGCAAATTGGCATTATGCAAGTTTATAACTGAATAGGACCAGTTAACACCTTTATTTTAGGCTACAGTCATAGATTCCTGAGACCTGAGGAGCTTGTGACTTGGCATAGTTATGTCATGGTAAAGCTGGGACTGAAATTCACATCTCTTGACTCCCAACCCAGCACCATTTGTACTTATAATTTCTTGTAGATACTCTTTTCTCTGGGCTGAGGAGAGGAGTTTTGTAAAAATTTTATTTTGCAGGGGCCAGATCCATTAGTCTTTTGCAGGGAAAATGAGTGACAGGTCAAAAGTAGGGACTATGATGAAGTAAAAGAAACTTCAGAAAGAGACTTCTTAGAAGACCCCAGGGAACATCCTTCATGCACTAATAAATGACTGCTAATTGGGTGCTTATTATGTGCCAGCACCATGATAGATGGTGGGATAAAGAGGTGGAAGAGTCACATGTGTTCCCTGCAAAAACCAAACACAAAGAATTTTGGTGGAAGGTTCCAGGTTTAAGAAAACAGATGCTGGACTACGGTCTGCAAACTAGTGAGCAAGAACTGGCATGCTTTCCTTTGCTAGACAGTAAATTCCTCCAAAATAGGAAGGAGTGAATGGCTAAAGAAAATGTGATATATACATACAGTGGAATATTTTTCAGCCTTAAAAAGAAATAAAATTCTGATAAGTACTTCAACTTGGATGCACCTTGAAAACATTAAAGGAAATAAACCAGACACTGAAGGACACATATCATATGGTTTCATTTATATGGGGTCCCTAGAATAGGTAAATTCATAGAGACAGAAAAGAGAATGGTGGTTACCAGGGGCTGGAGGAAGAGAGGAACAAGGAGCCCGTATTTAACTGGTATAGAGTTTCCCTTTGGGAAGATGAAAAAGTTCTGGAAATGGATAGTGGTGATGGTTGTACAACATCGTGGATGTACTTAGTGCCACTATATTTTATACTTAAAATGGTTTAAATGATAAATTTTATGTTGTGTATATTTTGCCACACACACACAAAAACTTGGAGACACCTCCTTTCATCATTATGACCCATGTGACTTAGCACATAACATTCTCAACAAGTATTTGTTGAACTGAATTGAACCAAGTGCAAGAGGACAGGGAACTGAAGAGAAAGTTGATTAAATCATGTTGGAGGTTGCAGAGAATTGGGGATTTCAGCCTACTCAGGCAGGGTGGATTCCCACAATGGCAAAAAGGTTCTCCCAGAGGTTTGGCTTCCTGACAGTGGAGTGGCTTGTTAAACAGTCTTACAAAGTCAGGGGTGGAGCCTTCTTACATGGTCTGGGCTGGTGGCAGGTGCAGAAGAGGCACAGTGGAGCGATGAGCCAAATGGGAAAGAAATTCTGTGGTGTGTGTGTCTGTGTGTGCTTCTGTGCTTATATTGTCATTGTCACTTGGATATTTCATTGTTACTAAATGGCGAAGCTGGCATTGTGCTACTTGAAACAACAGTGAGCATGTGGCCATGTTTGCAATATTTATTAATTTGGGTAATTTCTGTCACTAGTTCATTCTTTTATTTCTTCCACAATTTTTTCCCACAGCTCAATACATTTTAACTATGCAAACACACACATAACAATTATTCAGGTGAAGATACAGAATATTGTCAGCATCCCAGGAGTCTCCCTAATCCTTCCTTCTATTCGGCCTCCCTGATACACCTTTGGTAACCTGTCCCATGCATTTTTATTATTATTATTGAGATGGAGTCTTGATCTGTCACCCAGGCTGGAGTGCAGTGGCGCAATCTTGTCTCACTGCAAGCTCTGCCTCCTGGGTTCACACCATTCTCCTGCCTCAGCCTCCTGAGTAGCTGGGACTACAGGTGCCCGCCACCATGCCCGGCTAATTTTTTTTGTATTTTTAGTAGAGACGCGGTTTCACTGTGTTAACCAGGATGGTCTCGATCTCCTGACCTTGTGATCCGCCCACCTTGGCCTCCCAAAGTGCTGGGATTACAGGCGTGAGCCACCGCGACCAGCCAACCTGTCCCATGCATTTTAAATGAGATTCTGCTACATGTCAGGCAATGTTCTAGGCATTGGATCAGACACAGAAATAAATAAGGTGATCCCTGCTCTGTAGCAGATCATAGCTCAGAGATGGAATAGACACATAGACAAAGAATAGGCTAAATACTCCAATAGATGTGTGTTTAAGGTCAGTGAGAGTGAATGGAGATGATCCTCACGAGCTGGAGTAATTAGTAAAGTCTGTGCATTGGACTTTAGTTGAGTCCTGAAGGATAATAAGATTCAGAGAAGCAGCATTAGAGGACAAGGCCTTCAGGTAGGGAATGAAGGCTAATGGTAAGAACAATCCCGGCAGCAGGTTATGGAGGGTGCCCGGCTGCATGATCAATGACACAATGTCGCACAGCTAGGGGAGGGCCTGTGGAGAGCTTTGAACGCTAGGATGGGGCAATATGTCTGCAGAATTGAGTTTTGCTTGTATTTTTGTCTGAATTTTTTCATAACAAGCAAACATGGAAAAATGGACTTCACTGGTGTTCAAGATATGTCTTTAAAGCAACCCAAACCAAGCTCTTCTCCACTGGGGTGTCCATGAGATCCATTTACTCAGTAGTGGCCCAGCGGAGTGGGGAGATAGAAGATGCTTTCAGGAGCAATACTGGGCTTCCCAGAGGTGGCTTATATTCCCATGCTGTGTACCCTGATGATTGTCATTAACAAAACACTGGCTACATTTCTGCAGAAATAAACCTTTACTAATCTTATCAGGCTTACTTCTCTAGTATAGAAAGTGTATGTCTAGTATAATTGTTTCTCGCTGACCGCGTACTTGTTAAGTATTAACTATTCTTGTTTCATTTTAAACTTCTCTTCAACACTGAAATGTACATTTTATAGTTTTTCTCTCTATTAACATGTGTTCTAAATGTTTGAGAGAAAACAGTTTCTAAATGCATTTGTTTTTGCTCTTTGGTAAACTGTTCTTTATCTAAGTTAATAAAGAAAGAGGTATTCCCAATTTAGCTAAACAGAGGTTTGGCAACTTAAAATACTTTGAAAGGAGTATGTTTCTATTATTTTCTCACTAAAACAATTGTTTCAACTCTTAGGGAAGTACTGTCCGATGGAAGCCTATTTTACAGAAGCATAAAACTATTTTATAATTATAAAGTTAATTGTTAACCCCCAAAACTTACACAGTGGGTTAAATACTTGTTATAGTAAGCAGATTACAGATATTTCTAATATTCCATCAGAAAATCCTTTCTGCTGTGTTAGGGGAGAGATAAATTTCCCCTTCTCTTGTCAAATTAGCATACATTTCGTGGCACAAATTATTGTAGAAATACAGTAGTATATCTAGTAATATACATATTATGCCCCGAGGTGGATAAGATTCTTAAAAGCAGATAAAAATAAATAATGTTTCTGTAAACAACACTCTAACAAGACTTAAAATTAGGAATTTTTTTCTTATATCATTTCTGGTCAATTTAAATTAAGAATCCTAACTAATACATAAATAATTAGAAGACTCTAATATGGTATTTTTTCATGAGTATCCTACTTTACTGCCTAGTTTGAACCATAAAGTATATTATCATGAAACTTGTGGTTCTATATATAGCTTTATATTTTATTTCAACTGCTTTTATGACCTTGAAACTTGGCAAGAGTTTCACCCCTCCACCCTCACCCTTCATTTCCAAAGAATTTATAGGCTGTCTTAACACTGTGGGTTTTTAAAAAATTTGAATCACAATTTAGCTTTCTTTTTATTAATAGAGAATCTATATAACATGAATTTTCTCTCAGTTTTTACTTATCATCCATATGAAACTCTTTTAAGAACTAAGCCTATTTGGGTTTCATGATATGCCATATTCTATAAAAGTGTATTACATGCAGTTTTAATGACAGAGCACAAACTGAATAGATGAAAGCTTTCTATTATAGGTAAACTTTTAATAGGCAGTCTGAACCAAAGGGGCAACTTGATGAATCCTGTAAATATTTAATATTGACTTGTATATTTCTAATGTCATCTTGAAGAGCAGTCTGGGTTTGTGGGAATCATTGTTAAAGGATTGCTCATTTATGAGCATCCAGACAGACAAACACACATTTTAATTGAATCTACACCTGCTTGGTAAGAGATACTGACCTCACCTATGGTATATGCTGATTAGCTGAGTTCATTTTCCCCAGTGGCACCTGTGTTTATTCTCCCAGGTCACGTGCATGTGCAGCATATTGTTCAGGAAAATACCGATTTGCTGAATAGCCAGTATCCAGAGGACTTGAAAGAATGAGTTGGGTTCCAGTGGTAAAATGAGGTGAAGGGCCCAGTGACTTTCCCACTTATCGTTAAAAGCTGTTCAAGTACTAATCAGCTCCAGGACCAGAGATCACTGGTGATTTGGTTCATTGGATGAAAGAGCCTTTGAAGAGTTCAATTTTCTTCTGATATGGTTATTTCATTTTATAGGCATGTTGCTTTTTTTTTTTTTTTTGAAAAAATAAAATCTGCAAGTCACATGATAGAGAAAAGACTAGCTGTGCAAGAAAACACTTGGCAGATAATATGAAACCATATGTTCCTACTTTTCTAAATGCAAAAGTAAAAGAACTAAAAGGCTAAGGTAATGCCATGCTGTTAACTGGGGCCAAGGACTATGTTTGTCATAAGCCCAGCTTCTATTTTTTAAATGAAAGGGCCGATTAGGGGTGGGCAAACTATGGCCTGTGAGTCCCTCTGTGTTTATTAATAAAGCATTACTGAAACACAGCCATGCACATTCAGGTATGTATTGTCTGTGGTTGCTTTCATGCCACAATGGTAAAGTTGAGTAATTGCAACAGAATCCATATGGCCCATGAAGCCTAAAATATTTACTCTTACCCTAAAAAGTTCACCATCTAGAGTAGATGAATAACTCTATGGTAGATGAATAAACCACACTTTATATAAAGATATTTTAGTGTAAATTGCAGGTATCCTTATATTTTACTCCTAATTTCTTTATTGAGTATCTCAAAATAATATTGCTGTGTAACCAAATTGAAATTATTATACTTAATAAAGTAATAGTTTTTTCTCAATGAAATTTGATACCAATTCATATAAAAATTTCTGAATTGCCTCCAAAATGTTATTTACAACTGGTTTCTCCAAGTCAGGATCTAATTCAGGATTATTCCTTGCATTTGGTGTCTGTGTCACCCGTCTCCTTTAATCAAGATATGTTCCTTTTGTCATGACACTGACTCCTGAAAAGGCTGTGCCATTTGTCCCATAGAATATATCTGGAATATATTTGATTGCTTTTGAGTGGTATCATCTAGTATGTGCCTCTCTGACCTGGATTTACTTAAACTGGAAGTTAGATCTCAATTGAATTCAGGTTAAACATGGTTGGCAAGAAATCGTGCAAAGGGATCCTAAAATCTGCATCAGATCTGAAGATTTGTGTCACTATTAGTGACACTAAATTTGACCATTAGCTTAGTCAACAAATTATTTTAAAGATAAGAAAAATAGGCTGGGCGTGGTGGCTCACACCTGTAATCTCAGCACTTTGGGATGCCAAGGCAGGTTGATCACCTGAGGTCAGGAGTTCGAGACCAGCCTGGCCAACATGGTGAAACCCCATCTCTATTAAAAATACAAAAATTAGCCAGCTGTGGTGGTGTGCACCTGTAGTCCCATCTACTTGGGAGGCTGAGGCAGGACAATCACTTGAACCTGGGAGGCAGAGGTTGCAGTGAGCCGAGATCACACAGTCCAGCCTAGGTGACAGAGTGAGACTCCGTCTCAAAAAAAAAAAAAAAAAAACAGAAAGAAACAAAAAAGAAAAATGGCATTCAGGGTACAAGAAGTAAAGAGCTAGAAGCTGAACTAGCTACCTGACATTGATTTCTTGCTCCCATTTTTGTTCCAGGATGCCCTCTAGACTGTGTGGTAACCTGATCTTGACTCTCCATTGCTTTCTCAGTGGTTCTGTGCCTGAAGTATATTCTCACTCCATGAAAGTTTGTAATGGTTTGGCAGAATGGGGGTAGGCCTATTTTCCTGATAATTGTGCTTTGTTTGGGTTCTGTGATTGTTGAGGGTTTTGTTTTTGTTGTATGTCTTTCCTTTTAAGTACAGGAATATCAGCGAAAAGCAACAAAATGATTGAAGGTGGTAAAGCTTGATAATGAGACGTGAAAGAAATCTAAAGGACTTGTAATTATTGAGACTTAGATAGAAAACCCCATGCTGTAAGTTAACAAGTACATTTAGGTAATTATCACCATTAAAAAATCTGAATGCAGTTTTAAAGCCCTGAAATTTCCTAGTGTTATCTACTTCCCTGGCATGAAATATTCTGTACCTGTAAGGATAAATCTGCCAGAGGCAGACACATGCTGGGACTTGTGACCTTTTAAAATGGACTTTTGTTGTGTTAGTGTAAGTTTCTTCTTTTGCTTTATACATATTATTTCCCTGGTTCATAAACTTGTATAGCCCGGATCTAGGTTTTGATGCATCGTACCTAAAGCCATGTGGACTTGTGTGGTGTGCTTGCCAAGGACTGTGAACTTAGAGCTGCCAGTGGCCCAACCTGTTCCATTATTTTCAGGCAGGAATGTGTTTAAGGCCTTTGCAAGAGGAGGGCTAGAGTGAAAGGCAGGAAGACACTGCAAACAGAGAACCATGAATGAACTTTAAAAATTCCCACAAGGCTTGACAGGCTCCCATCAGTAGGAAGACAGTTAATCAAAATGACAGGGGCAGAGGAACAGGCCCTGTGGAGGGAACATTCTCAACAGCTTCTTAATACCTCAGGGAAATGTCTGAGCTTCTCTTGGATGTGGATGTATTAGAATAGGTACAGAGAGGTGACAGCTAAGGGTCAGGAGTTGAAAAATAACAAATCATGCTTCATTGTTTTAGGAAAAGTGACTGCTTAAAAGCAAACTACCTATTACTTGCCCTTGAGGTCTTAAGTAGACAAGAGGTAAATCAGAACTGGATTGATTACTGACTGACTCACTATGAAACTAGTTCAAGTAGAATTTTAACTGCATTCTGCTGGTCAGATGTGCAAGACATTTGGGTGAAGAGAGGGAAATACTGATGAAAGATAAAGGGGGAAGGATAGGAAAAGATCGGGAGAGGTGCTGGACTGGGCAATAATCTGAAACCTATGGAATGAGAGAAGGAAAGAAGTTGGGCAGGAAGAGCTCCAGACTTCAGTGTGGTTCTGAAAAGATCTCAGCTAGGCCACCAGGAGTCCCTGAGCAGGAGTTGCGCATTAAGAGAGCCATGAGTTGGGCAGCAAGGCTGAATCTAGTGACCTCACGGTGCTCAGTCATTGGCTGGGAGCGCCTTGGAAGAGGCACAGCTTTGGTATGAGTGCAGAGAGCCTGGAGATATAGCAACTGATGCTCATTCTGTTGACTCCTCACCTCTCGAAGGGAGATCTGAGTGGTACAACTCCGTGGCTGTCACACTTAGTCCTCAAAAGCAACTGGTATGACTCCTCTTTCTCTGAATTCTTGTTCCCCTACCTTCAGCAATCACCTGATGTGTAATTAAATTGAACAAGAGTGTTCGAATGTCAAAGAGTGGCGCCTTGCAATGTACATTTCTTTCAAATTTTAGAACTTGCTCTATAGGAAAAATATTTTGATACTGAAAGTTTACTACTTGCTGCTTGTGAACTTAGAGCTGTGACCTGGCAAACAGATCTTTTACCAACTAGATAATGAAAACACATTGAATGCATAAAGTGAATGGGGTGAGGTTAGCATGTCTCATTTTCCCTTTCCTATGTAGTGTCAAATAGAAAGCTGAAGCAGGTAATCAAATAGGTTTTGTGAGTGGTTGATTACATTTATTCTGATCTCTCCTTGCTTGAGTTATTTATTTAGAATGCTAACGGTCTCTGCCAGACCCCATGCTCATTTATGTCCTGAGCTTGATTGTTTATTCACTGTAATAACTAGGAACAGGTGATTATGACTCTCAAAAGAAGAGGCAAAATCACAGCAGAAGAATGATGTTTTTGTCTCTAATGAATCTTCAAGTTAATTTCTTATTTGCTTTAATTTAGCTATAAAATGTAATAGCACACATGTCTATGTAGGTCAACTTCAACCAGGTAAAAAATGATAGCTAGTAAAACAGAATGTGTACACTGTCCCTGAATTTATAGAACATCCTGACTCAGTGCCTGAAATTCCTATTTGGTGATATATGATGACCTTGATTCCCACAAAAATAGCCACCTTCTGTTCTTTTGAATTTTTATCTAAATTTCTTCCACCAAAAAATGCATTTTAATTGTTTTTACAGTGCCAGCCATTAATCTTTAAAATTGTTATATTTAATAAGGTAATAGTTATTCCTTAATGAAATTTGGAATAAGATAAGTGATCATTGGGCTCACCTAGCCACTCTGCTGTGTTGAGCTTGGAACAAAAAGAAGAGACAGAGAAGCTCTATAAAATGTTGTGTGTGATGATGTGGGTTATGTTAGTGTTATAGGCTGAATTGCCTCTCACAAAAACGTATGTTAAAGTCCTACCTCCAGGTACCTGTGAATTTGACCTTGTTTAGATGTAATCAAGTTAAGATAAAGTCATTAGGGTGGGCCCTTCTCCAATATATGATTGATGTCCTTGTAAGAAGAAGGAAATTTGGACAGAGATACGCAGAGAAAATGCTGCATGGAAACAGAAGTAGAGATTGCAGTTATGCTGCCACAAATCAAGAAAGGCCCGGGGGTGTGAGAAGCTAGACAAGGAAAGGAAAGATCATCCTCTAGAGGCTTGGCCGAGAGCATGGCCCCTGCCAACATCCTGATTTCAGACTTCTAGCCTCCAAAACAGTGAGGGAACAAATTTTTGTTGTTTTAAAACACCCAGTTTATGGTACTTTGTTATGGAAACCCTAGGAAAATAAAGTGAGTAGTGAGAGGGTGATGGTTGCACAGGTGGCAATGAGAAGAAAAAGCTTATAATTATTAAATTTTAGTTTATGTGAATTGGTAATGCATAGATGTGGTCCACAATTATAAAAGTATAAAAGGGTATATAGTAAAAGCATCTCTGTTACTACATTTCCCCCCATCTCCCCAGGTCTCCACCACTCTTACCCATTTTCTTGAGTATCACTCAAAAAGTGTGCAATGCATTTACAAGCATTTAATAATTTCCACCTTCCCTTCCTGTCTCTCCTTAATAAATAACAATGTACTGTTTACACATTTTGGATCTTGACTTTTCACTTACAATATATTTTGAGATTTTGGAATATTAACACAGAGCTATTATGTAATAGGGAAGATTTAAATATGACCTATATATGAAGCCCAGTAATTGCCTTTTTCTAGTTTCTGTTGTTAGTGTACCACAGAATCACATATGGGATGCTTAACACCACTGTATTTTGAAAACTGCCATGCGCTAGGTACTATGCAAATGGATTACATATTTTATTTAACCTGTCTTGGGTGAGGGCAGGAGGATTAACAAGAAAGCTTCAATTTCCTTTGCCTAAAGAACATAAAAAGAAATGTTTGCTATTGGAACAGGTTCAAGTTCCATTTGTCCTGTAGGCTCCTGAAAAAAAAAAAAAAAAAAAAAAAAAAAAAAAAAAGAAAATTTATATATGTAGTTCCAAATACTGCCAAATTGCCTCAAGGTTAGTTTCATGTTAAAAGACTTATCTCTTGTTTTCACTTGTCATGCCTGAAAACATCACTTCTTTGGCGTTATAGATGTAATTTTTCTTTCTGCAGAACTTATGCCAGGAAAGCAGTCTGTTTTTGATATTTCTGAACATTCTTAACTAGGATGGCAACAACAAGGGTACATATGTATTTTATACTGAGGATGTGAGCCAATTACATGTGCAACCCAATGTTCTACCCTAAAATTACTATGACTGTCACCCCCACCCACCATTCAAATATGGGTTCTTCACTGGCAACTTGACAGCTGGGAATTGGAAATGTGTGGAATGTTGTGTATGGTGGCAAAGGAGTTGCTAAGTATCTGTGGCATTATTGTCTTGCTTCAGATGTGGAAATATGGAAGACCCCGTGTCTTCCAATCTGCTATAGAAATAGGGTAGATAAGTCCTTCTGAAAGCACACTAGAACACCTCTGTTCTCGGCATGGACTCCAGTGGTGGGGAGGACTCCCTTCCGCGTCACTTGGTTATGTATTTGCCAGAGATGTGGGAGCAGAGATGAGTGGTTTTCCATCAGCATCCAAGCTAGGGAGTTTATGTCAGCCTCCTTTGCAGCTAAGTGTGGTAGCTAACCAAGTTCTGGTCAATGAGATGTGGGTGAAAGCGATGTGGGGCACTTCCCATCCATGCCTTTAGAAGAAAGGTGTGTGTTCCTTTGCTGTTTCCTTTTCTGTATTCAGACATGCATGTGGTGGTAGAAACAGGAGCTGTCATCTTGGATTCAAGAGGGAGGCCACATGTTGAAGATAGCAGAGCCACCCTACCACCCTGGAATATTCCTTGAGAGAGAAATAAACTACTGTCTCATTTAAGCCCCTGCATGTTGGGGGTATTCTTTGTTTCAACAGCTTAGATTGTGTCCTAACAAATATACCCATATACCCAGATATTGGTAAGGACTTGGGCCACCCACATGTTTTAACTATCTTCTGGAATCAAATACTGAAGATACAAATGACTAGTTTTAGAGCAGCCTAGAGTCCAAGGTTGCAATGTGTTCTCTTGTTTCCTTTATTTAAGTCTGTGCTTGAGAAATGTCTGTGGCTTAAAATGGGACTGGTTAGTATAAAGTTGGTGATAGCAGTATTTTCCAAAGTGCTTTTCAGGAAGCATGTATTAATGGGAATTCTTACAAAAAAAGTTGTGGGAGATGATTTAAAGGCAGTATGTTTGAAAAGTAACGGGTCATATAACTTTAGTTTCTTCAGAACCTCTATGTTTTGTGGAATCCTAGTGTTCTTCTAAACATAAGTTGGAATGACAGCATTATAGGGTTACAATTAGATTGTATTTTACTAGTCTAGAAAACATTCTGTTTCTATTAAGGATGACTATGTATCTCATCCATTGTGATTGATTCAAACTTTAACTCATAGAAGATACCATGTTTACTTTATTTTAAAGGTCTAGAGGAATACTGCACATTTGGTCCCATGGGATATATACATGGTACAAGTAAAAAGGACAATATTTGTCTTTATGAAAATAAAATGATATAAATTTGAATATATGAAATAACATACTGTAACAGGGCACCATTTTTATCTGCTTTGTATTATTTGGACTATGGGTAGGATTTTACTGGAAAAAATGGTGATGCAGCAGCAAAAATAAGTAAAAAACTATTGCTGGTATTTGTCGAGAAGCGGTGGTTGTGAGATGGAAAACGTCAGCTGGGGCTGCTTTGTGGAGGGCTACTCAATTTGGTAGGCACTTGAGAACCACTGAGTTTTTGAGCAGGGTCTTAGGGCAGGAGTTGGATTAGTGTTGTTCTTTAAGAAGAACATTCTGACAGCAGGACAAAAAAGGGTTTAGGGTAGGTGAATGCTGGAGGGAGGCAGGATTATTAGGCAGGAGGCCACTAACACCCAGGGAGAGGAACAAAGGGAAGGTGATTCAGGGGTAATTTCCAGACTTTCTGTTTTACATTCCTACTGTTGGCATTATATTTTGCATACAACTGAAATGTGGCTTTTGGAAACATAAACCAATAACAGAAAATGAAAAATTAGAAGCCCATGAACTATACTTGAAAACACCAAAGCCAAACCTGTCTCGTGGCTGCTTTTAACACCCTGAAGTGCTTTTCAGGGTGTTGGCATATGTCACGTGACCTTCTTCCCCATGACTCTCCTTTCTTCAGCGTACTTGTGGCAGAGGGGTTGAATTATGCAGTTATGTTCTGTAATATGATATTTGTCCAGCAAAATACTCTTTAGTTGAATTGTCTGTGCTCTTGATGTGGTGGTCACACTTCTGTCAGTAGAAGATTTTTACAGCATCTGGCCCCACACATCTAGTGTTCAGGGGCGGATGGGAAGCTGTGGATCTTAGAAGGAATCCACCTGAAGTCTGAGTAGCTTTTATGACCTAATGCTCAATCAGTGGAATTTCCAATTTAAATCTGGTACTTCTATACCCTTTTATTTCCAACTGTATAGGCTTTGGTGGCCCCAGAATAGTTTGGCTTGCATTGTCTGGAATCTCATGAGACCCCCAAAGTACATTTTGTTAATTTAAAATAACCTTTTCTCTTTTTAGGCACACCCTAATTTTTTTTACTATCTTTAAAATTTTATGTGTCCAAAGGGAAACAAAATGTAAGCATGGCTATCTACACAGAGACAATGAGGCTTATTAATTCTCATCTGCATAAAGGCCATTTCCACCAGCACAGCCCATTTTCTATTACAATGACATGCAATATATTCAGACAAGCATGTTTCCTAATAGTTATGTCACTAGCGTATGGTCTACATTTAGATTGCTTTTAATATATACTCTTAAGTTCTGCCAAAAAACTTTTCTCATAACGAATCATTGGAAAAAGCTGTAGTTTGTTCATTAGCTGTAATTCATGACCCTGGCATGAGTTAACTTGCAAATAATTACTCTGTGAAAAGTAGAGCCAGTTAAGTGTATATTGCTTGTATTAGTGTAGACACCTCATGAATGTCACCTTTTGTTTGTTTGTTTGTTTGTTTTTGTTTTTGTTTTGTTGTTGTTGTTGTTCAGATGGAGTTTCGCTCTTTCTCCCAGGCCGGACTGCAGTGGCGCGATCTGGGCTCACTGCAAGCTCCGCCTCCCGGGTTCACGCCATTCTCCTGCCTCAGCCTCCCGAGTAGCTGGGACTACAGGCGCCCGCCACCACGCCCGGCTAATTTTTTGTATTTTTAGTAGAGATAGGGTTTCACCGTGTTAGCCAGAATAGTCTCGATCTCTGACCTCGTGATCCGCCCGCCTTGGCCTCCCAAGTTGCTGGGATTACAGGCGTGAGCCACTACGCCTGGCCCGAATGTTACCTTTGTTACAATTCTTTTTTTCTTTGTTTTGAAACGGAGTCTCACTCTGTCACCCAGGCTGGAGTGCAGTGGCACG
Organism: Rhinopithecus bieti; assembly: GCF_001698545.2. Taxonomy (NCBI): domain Eukaryota; kingdom Metazoa; phylum Chordata; class Mammalia; order Primates; family Cercopithecidae; genus Rhinopithecus; species Rhinopithecus bieti. Next base: position 4,098,125 of record NW_016815913.1, on the reverse strand, counting down.
ATCTCGGCTCACTGCAAGCTCCGCCTCCTGGGTTCAGGCCATTCTCCTGCCTCAGCCTCCCGAGTAGTTAGGACTGCCGGCGCCCGTCACCACGGCCGGCTAACTTTTTTTTTTTTTGTATTTTTTGTAGAGATGGGGTTTTGCTGTGTTAGCCAGGATGATCTCGATTTCCTGACCTCATGATCCACCCTCCTCGGCCTCCCAAAGTGCTGGGATTAGGCCTGAGCCACTGCACCCTGGCCCACCTTTGTTACAGTTCTTAAGTGAATATGTCCCCTATCTGTAGCAAGCTGGAGACAGTGATCTCAGTGGAGTTTCTGCTTGATTCTGTAATCAGCATTGCAGTTTTGACAATGAACATCCTCTAGGGATTTTTTTTTTTTTTTTTTTTTTTCCTGCGATGTTATGTAGTTGGGAGTTTGGAGTCTCATGGCTAATTTTAGGCCCTTTTCCTTATGCTGCTTCCCTAGGTTCAGTCACAAATATACAGTATCATTCATTTGCCTTATCACAGGTGAAATAAGCAATCACAACACAATGCAAAAGAAAAAAGTGATAATGTAAAAGAATTTTGTACAAAGTGTCAAGAAGGCAAAGGTTTTATGAAAGTGGTAGTTTTATTCTGAGGTTCATCCAAGGATTATTTTATCCAATCCAAGTTTTTAGGACTTACGAGTTGTGCAGTTCCAAGGCGACACTATTCATTTAGAATATAAAGTAGCTGGTGCCCTTTGAATTTGTGCAGTGTGATGACTTTGATCTTGTTTACCTGCATTGGAAACTCTCCGGTAGCAGAATGTCTCCTCATACCAAGTGGAATAAAGTTCAAGCCCTTAAGTACAGACAGATATGGTGCTCCATTTTGCCCCCATGCATACCTCCAGGCACCTCTCTTCCTACTCCCCTTCCCACTCTGTTTCAGTTCATGGAATGGGATCTGGGCATCTTAGATGTCCCCATGTTTTACATACACTACTCTTTTCTTTGATTTTTTTAATACTTTTTTTTTTCTTCTTTTTTGAAACAACGTCTCACTTTGTCGCCCAGGCTGACTGGGTCCCTGGGCTCAAGGGATCCTCTTTTATAAGCCTCTGGAGTAGCTGGAATTACAGGTGTGCACCACTGCACCCAGCTAGTTACTCTCTTCTTTAGTAATCCTCTTCCCACTTTATGTTCACTCAAAGAACCCTACACATTCGTCCAATATTCAACAGTTATTTACTGAGTACCTACTATGCACAATGCATTGAACTAAGCACACAGGCAGTGCCCGTTTATAGTCTTGGTTTGGATAAGTTAATCATTGGATGAACTTCAGAATAAAATTTTCTCTTTCATAAAACCTTTTTCTTCTTGACACTTCTTGCAAAACTTCTTTTACGTTATCACTTTTTTCTTTTGCATTGTGTTCTGGCTCATTATCTGTGTGTTTCCTCCTTTTGGATTGTAAATGCAAGTCCCAAGACCTTACTTTTTATTTGCTTCCCAACAAACAGCTCAGTAAATTGGAAACAGCAAAAGTGCAAGTAGAATAGACTTTGAAGCATCCCCTCCTACTAGTGGGCAAGTTAATTTTTCTAAATCTCGGATTCCCCATTTGTGTGTTGTATTTAAGAACATCCAACTAAATCAGCCCAACAAGGTTTATTCTTTGTTCTTACTGTGTCTGTAGACTTTAAATGAGAACATATTTGTATATTTGCAGTACAGTGTCTTACACACTAAGTATGAACCTACTAAGGTGTTCATCCATTAGTAGCCTTTTTTATCCCCTGCCTAGGACTTTGAGCATAGTAGGAACTCATGAATATTAAATAAATGCATACAAGGTCTCTGTCGTTAAATATATTTAGATAGAAATAAGGGAATTGGGCCGGGTGTGATGGCTCATGCCTGTAATCCCAGCACTTTGGGAGGCCGAGGTGGGTGGATCACCTGAGGTCAGGAGGTCGAGACCAGCCTGGCCAACATGGAGAAACCCTGTCTCTACTAAAAACAGAAAAATTAGCCTGGCATGGTGGCGGGCACCTGTAATCCCAGCTACTCAGAAGACTGAAGCAGGAGAATCACTTGAACCTGGGAGGTGAGCCAAGATCGTGCCACTGCACTCCAGCCTGGGCAACAGAGTGGCACTCAGTCTCAAGAAACAGGAAAAAAAAAAAAAAGGGAATTGGGATGAATTTTGTACATTATTTTTTGGCAGTGGCATCTCGGCACAGTGGGTCCTGGGAAACAGTTAGCTTGCCCTCCAGCTGTTTTAAACAGAAGCTAACTTGCACTGCCTTAACCATCTTTCTGTTTTTGACAAGATAGAGTAATTCTTTGAAAATCAAGCCATATACATTTTTTTCCCTTTGAAAGTGTCTAAGCAACAAAATAAATAAATGTATTATTCATTCTGGGTTGTGTTAATTCTTCCTGCCAGAGGGGAAAATGAATTTACAGGGAATTCCTGGAAGAATATCTTGGGACCTAAAAATAAAAATCATGGTTTTATTTTAAACTTGTCAACAGGGGTGACAAGTGCAAGAATTGTAGCCCAGATGTGCGGGAAGCAACTCATAAATTCTATTTTCCACTATGTTTTATCTTGCCTGCCACTTTCCCTAAAATGGAAATCATTTTTAGTATCATAGACAGAGATGGGAAACGTGGGAGTTTATTTGTAAAAGTGGCACTACGGTGAGTGAGCGTTCACGGGGACACTGGCCTATTTTCATAGCTGGCCTCTGGGAGAGAGGGATGCCCGACAGCCAGGCACTTGAGCTCTTCAGGATGCTGCTGGGCTTTTCATTGCTCTTCCTCTTTGGGGTCTCCAGGCCTCTTTTAAATTCTCTAGGAGGTGAGCATGGGACCTTATTAGATGTGCTTTAATTTCTTGCGCACATACAGATGTTAGTTTTTTTTCAGTCACAGGGGAGAGGAAGGATAGAGTTGAGGAGTGGGCAGTAAGCACCCCCATTCAGAGGCAGATGCAGCCTGGTTTGGGGAGATGGTAGAGGACTAGAGCATATTTGTGAGTATGGAGCTGGCCTGGGCGCTGAGATCCAGAGTGAGGAGCGTGCCAGAGAGTCCATCTGTTTGAGCTGGCGTGATTCATAGTGTGAATCAGTAGATCTCTTTTCTTAGCAAAAAAACAGCAAAAGCCAAAATGGTGAATTCCCTTCTTGCGGGGGTCATATGAAGTGGAAGGAGATGAGATTCTATATGATTTAGAAGTAGTTCATGAGCTACCAAATCTAAAAACTAGGAGTCAGGTCAGATAAAATAGCATATTTCTAGCTTAAAGTTTTATGATCATGAATCTTATAGAAACACGTTTAACTTAGAAATTAAAGATTTAAGATTAATTTAGAAATAGAAATTGCTAGAAGTTCTCAAATGTATACTTCTGACAACTTGGTTAAATCCCTGGCATGTGCAGAAAAGTTTCTGTGATTAAAAAATAACAGAAGTATGAGAGTTTTTCCTTGTCCAGCCAATTTTGTAGTCTATTTGGGAAGGTTAAAAACAACTACAAAAGCTAAGTAACAAGGAAACAAAAAAATGATGAGTATATAACCACAAGGAGCCCAGGTACTATAAAAGCTAAGTAACAAGGAAACAAAAAATATCATGGGAATATAACCAGAAGGAACCCTCAATTTGATTCCCATATCAGGAAGTTCTTGGGTTCAGTGCTAGACTTGAAACCTGACGTGGTCTATTCTGGCCACAGAACATTAAATGGTTTCCGCTTCTGGGAGCGCAGTGGCATCCCATGGCATTGACCTCAACCACGTAGGTCCAAGTCTAGCAGCACATATCTGTTGTAGAAAAGAAAGAAGAAACAAATCAAGATGTGTTATCAGCTGCCCAAGGAGGTATATTTAGGTTTCATTAGATTGTAGAATGTATGCTTTTTTTTTTTTCTGGACAACAGATGGAACCATGTTGTCAGTTGTTCAAAGATGGACAGGAGACAGAAATCTATGAACATGAAGTCAGCTCCAACTGCAGCTATCTGTCTCTTCTCCTGAGGACTGTGCTAATGGTCCACAAAGCTCACCTTGCTTATCACGTGGTATTTCTTGATGTTGGTTGAAGCACATCACCTTAGGCAATGCATGAGGGCGAAAGGCCTCTTTCTCAGAGATGTATGTGAAAGCATGGTGGGTTGGGTACCAGCTAAGGCAAAAAAGACACGAAGCAGAATGCAAGCATCATAACAGTCATCATTCAGTAAGAAATCTTTATGATTAGACAAAGGAAAACATAAACGCCTTTTAACCTAGAATGCAAAATTTCTAGTAATTTTTACTTTTTCAGTGTATCAGAAGTCACTGAGCAAGGTAAATACCAGCACTTACAGAGACGGAGTCATAAAAGCTGCTCTCTAAAAGTAGAGGATGTGCAAACCCTGTAGTACCATTTAACAGATTTTTGAACTTGTTAATTATGTCATTTTGAAACTGGAATAAATACATAATTCGAAGTTTGATTTTTCTGAACAAAAGTAAGTTAAGGCAAAGTTTTCTCAGAATCTACCGTTTGATTCTTGAGGGTATTCAGAATCCAGGATTGATGTGCATTTCAACATTTCAGTTTTGCCTGAGTGAAGAATCACTTAAAGCCTTTGAAATTACAGATGTAAAATGAGGCTGCACGTGATGTCAGTAGCTCTAATTCCTACTCTGGGGGTAGCTTGATGTATCTGAAGGCTGAGTGAGCTGGGGCAGAATGAATGGATCTTTGGCTTCAGAAGATACTGTTCTAGTCTGTAACCTTGTCGTGTGGAATCAGCCCATCTGATGCTGAACACTAACTTGAAATGACTGGCTGAATGCAGAGTAACACATCAGAGCACTAGACTGGTGGAAAGAACCTAGATTGCAAATCCAGTGAATTCTCTCCATCTTCATTTTGTTAGGTATAGATTTACTTTTGTTATTGGTTGCAATTGCAATATTTTAAAATCATGATTATGCATTAACCCCAACCATTTCTAAAACATTGGTATTTGTGTCATTTTTAGTGTAGCTTGATTTTTGTTTTCTTCTTTCTGGTACAACAACTAGTTTCTCCCTCCAACCCCTGCCATCTATATCTGTATCATGTATATCTATATCTACATACCTGTCTCCTATCAGTACCTACTATTTACCAGGTAGTTCAGTTCATTTCAAATCAACTAGAATTTATGAAGTACCCTGTATGCTAATCGCTGTACCAGGGGCTTGGGATGTAACAGTGAATAAGTTCCTGGGGCTTACATCAGTCAATATAGGGTTACTGTCTATTGAACAAGATTATTTTGGGGTTTCTGTCTATTTGGGGATATGATAATGCATGTATTTATTCCTAACCAGCACACAATAATATTATGAAAAATGTTTTAGTAGGAGGAAGGTGAGAGCCTTCATTTTAGCTGGGAGGACTTGGTTCTATCTAAGATGTTGCTTTTGTTATGGGTTAGTGCCTATTAGATAACATTCTGTTTCTGTGACACATTATTTCTTTTTAACCTTCTTATGTCCACTGAGTTTTAGGAAAAAAAAAAAAAAAAAGGAAAATTATGATTACGTATCTGTAACCTCAAGACTTTTATGAGGATTATGATTTTACTGTATTTGATAATAAATGCTTTTTGCATGCACTGGTTTTCAGCATACAGTTATGAACATTTCCTAGTGGATCAGCTTAAAAAAGGGAACAGCTCCTTGAATTCATGATATGACTTTTGGCCATATTTCTTTGGCTTGACCATCCTTAGTATTTTTTTTATTGTCACTGTTCCTCAAAGTCAAAAAGAAGATGCAAGGCTATGCAGGCCCTTAAGTGACATTTACTGGTCACCCTCTGTTTCCAGTGGCCTCATGCTATTTAAATTAACCCTTTAGCCATTGATCTTGAATTAGTGAGTGACATTACATTTATTACCACTCACATGAAGTCTTAAGATAATATTAAATGCAGAGATATTCATTGTCAAGTTAGATAATATCCTTCCAGAAATATGATATTACAACAAAAGATATTTTTATGAAAATTAGTTATTTCATTATCTCTTTAGTATAAACTTTAAGTCAGAAGGAGAACTATGTTACAATGCTTTTCATTACTGAAGCCTGAGTGTTAAAAAAGACAATAGTCTTTCTCAGGCAGAGACCTCAGAAACAAAACCCATGATTGGGGTCTGTAATGAAAATGACTCTTAAATGAATCTGAGAGTTAGAAATAGGACTCAGATCTTAAAAATGTAAAAAACAAAACAAAAAAGCAGACAGCTCAAAGGGCTGCTTCGAGATTGGAAAAAAAGCGATTGGCAGCACCTCTTGCCACCTTCCGCACATGGACTGTGTGTCTCTTCTCTGGTTCCTTTGCACTGAACTCAAACGCCCTGAGCATTTACCATAGGTGGTCCTCAAATACATTTTCTTTTTCTGCCAGACATGTTCTCTTCCATTTATGTCAGATGAGCTTATTTTCTTCCCATTTTTTCATCAGCAGCGTGACAAAGTTGTCACTCCTGGCAGAAAATAGAATAATTCAGTAAGTTTTATTTCCTTTGCTGATTTGATATTCTCATCATCCCTATACCCCAGACTTGGTTAGAACCCTCAGTTACATGCAATTTTAGTGCAATTTTCTATTTCCTCATAACATTTAGCACAAATAATTTAGTTAATTATTTCTGTCCTTAGTTTTGTTAAAGTCCATCTCCCCTAATGGCCTGTAAATTCTGTGATAGCAGGAGGCCTGTTTGTCTCATGTTCCCCTAAATCCACTACTACATAGTCGGTGTGGAGCAGAGCAATCAAGCATGGTTGATATTGGTGCGATTCTTTCAAAGTGCTTTTACCTAAAAGGAGACGGGGGTTTTATAAAAACCCGAATACCTCTTCCCTTTGCACAATATACCTCCTGTGGATCAAAAGATACCTGCACAATATTACAGAGGGTTGAATCAAGACCTTGTTCCCTTCTCTTTCAGTGAGACTTTGAGCCAGACACTCATACCAGCTTCAAATAGGTCTAGTTCCTGCAAGTTGTATGATAGAAATTGTAATTAATCTTGAAAGGTGTATAAATAAATGTGGTTTTAATGGACCCACTTAGAGACAGCTCCCTTTCCCTCATGCTTTTTTTTATAGGCCTTACCTGTGAGCGAGTCGCTCCTTTCCTAAAAACAAAAACAGAACTCCCAAAACCCTGCTGATTAAACCATGCTTGCACTGAGTGTAATCCAGTCTATAGGAAATCAGTATAGACTGGCTTTTTCTCAAAATACATACTAAATTGATATTTGTTGAATATTTACTTCTTGAGCACAGTGGCATTCCTACTTCTCTTAGCCCCTTTCTTCCCTTTATCTGTGCTTCTATTTCATAATCTTTATCATCTGTGCTTTCTTTACCTCTTTAAAGTGTGACCTATTTGTATTTTAACCATGCTGGCATTGGGCATTGCTTTTCATTATCTTTTATTTGTACTCTGCCATCTTTTCCTATTGCTCCATAATACATATCTTCATTTTTTTTTCTTTTTAATGTTAAAATAATGTTAACTTTCCTTTGAAGCTCACCAGCTTATTTATGGAATCTTTCTTTACCTCTTAACATCTATGCCATTAACCTCTTTTCTGTGTTTCTTGTCTTATTTATTCTAATACCAGCCTTGATTCTGGAACTTTTACTCACTTTTAAATCTTTTGTAAAATAAATGGGTAGTGTATTGATATACCTAGTTACAGAGCGAGCAGTGGTGGTAGTAGGCAGTGATAAAATAGGAAATTCTGTGCCTAAGGTTTCTCGGGCTGTTACATCTCATTGCAAAGTTCCCTGGAACTGCCAGTGAAGAGTCCATTTGGATCATTCTTCTTATGACCTGGGTCTTCATATCTGTTAGGCTTAAGCCTGCACTAACTTTTTAGCAGTCGTATCATATTGTTTGGTGTTTACTGAGTTTTCAGAAACCTAACCCTCCATAATAGGAATAACAGTGATAGTTAACAGAGACTGCATACTTTCTGCATAACCGGCACATTACATGTACCAGTTGTAAAGCATGATGTTATATAAAGGATGAAATAAAGGCCCAAAGTGGTTATGTAAATTGTCTAAGATCATACAGTTAGTAAGAGTTGAGGCAAGTGATTTTTTTGTTTGTTTGTTTTCCTACAAAGACTTTTGAGTTGTATTTCCCTCATCTTACATTTGAATATTGCTGATTTCAGGTACTTACTCATATGGTATTCCAACTTTGTTAGTTTCTACCCATTCTTTAAGGTTGATTTACCAGCTATGAATCCATCTAATCATGCCATCATTCTGTTAACATTTCTACATTGTCCATACAAATTTAATGCAACTGAAATCAAGAGTGAGACACTATATTAGATCCTGTGCAGATAACAAGAAGAACAAAACCCTTTTTTTGTGTGGTTTCTATTTGTGGTTGCCTGTCGGGGAGGAGGGAACAAACACATATACAGGTCATTATGTATAAACCATGATGAATTTTCTCTTCAATATAGGTAGACCAAGGGAAATTTGAAATGGGAAGAAATAGATCTTGTTTGGGGAAATAGGAAGGCTATATCTGAATGGCAACGTGCAAGCCGAACCTTAAAAGGGATGTGGAGGGCTGTGCAGGCCATGAGATTGTCACCTGCGTGTGTGGAGTGGGATTAGTGCAGGCTGTGTGTGGAACAGTAAGATATTGGCTATCACCACAGCATGGGTGCTTTGGAAAGTGCAGTACACAATAATATTGGAGAGTTGGGTTTAAAACTTGGACTTGGCCATGCTAACAACAGTGTACTGATTAGGAGCATGGACTCTGGAGCCAGACTTCCTGAGTTTAAATCCTGCTGTGCCACTTACTAGCTGTGTAATCTTAGCTACCTTAGGTAATTTACTTAAACCTGTGCCTCAGGTTATCTATCTGCAAAATGAAGTTAAAATATCAACTACCCCTAAAGGTTTTTGTGAAGATGTATTGGATTAATATTTGTTAATCTCTTGCACAGTGCCTGGCACATGGTAAGTGTTAAGTGCTTGTTAAGGAGAAGATAGATTTTTGTCTTTGGGAGAGGAAAATGACGTGACAAAAGTTGGAAGGCAAAACAGTCACGGCAGTGGTAGTGCACATAGTGGATTAGTAAGAGGCTGTGTGTGTACTAGGGGTTTGGGTTGAGGCAGGGGTTGTAGTGAAAGCAATCCGGAAGCCAATGGAATGGGCGGGATGTAAAAGAGAATAGTGAGAGGGCCACTTTCATTCGGGATTCCATTAACTTTCACTTCACTAATTGGTTTTCCTTTTGGGCTGGTCACAAGTTCTCTTTTTGCTCCCTTCTGCCTTTTGAAAAAAGTAATCTGCAAAACAAGCCAACAATCAAGAATCTTTCAGCTGCTGTGCAATAGGCACGGTAAAACATGTTGAAAATTTGGATAGATAATGACTCTTTATCTTGACTACATTTTACTTCTGTAATCTGAGGAAAGCATATAATTCATCACTTTCTCTGTAGGTGTGGTTAATGCACACACAACAACAACAACAACAACAACAACAAACCCAGCCCACTGGATAGCTTATCAGCAGCCCTATTGCTACGTAAAATTTTGTAACTGCTACTGACCAATCGATGTAAACCTGCTAATTAAGCCAGAAGTTTTCCAGATATGTTAGAGGAAATCTAATTCTAATCGTAAACCACTAATCTCCCTTTCCGCACATGAAGTGTACATGTAATGCACATACAGCAAATGATAGGTTAACAGTAGAACTTAGCTGTATATAATAATTGCTATTTCAGGACACTCTGAAGTTCTGCTTGCTAAGATTCAATTCAAGATGAAAGATCACATAGGTATTGTAACATGCAACCCTGGATGGTGAGGTCATTTAAAAATAGGTAATCTCTTTTCGGCTTTCGGCTCGGAGGGTCAAAGGTGCAACCTTCTTCGGTCGTCCCGAATCCGGGTTCATCCGACACCAGCCGCCTCCACCATGCCGCCGAAGTTCGACCCCAATGAGATCAAAGTCGTATACCTGAGGTGCACCGGAGGTGAAGTCGGTGCCACTTCTGCGCTGGCCCCAAGATCGGCCCCTGGGTCTGTCTCCGAAAAAGGTGGGTGATGACATTGCCAAGGCAACGGGTGACTGGAAGGGCCTGAGGATTACAGTGAAACTGACCATTCAGAACAGACAGGCCCAGATTGAGGTGGTGCCTTCTGCCTCTGCCCTGATCATCAAAGCCCTCAAGGAACCACCAAGAGACAGAAAGAAACAGAAAAACATTAAACACAGTGGGAATATCACTTTTGATGAGATCATCAACATTGCTCGACAGATGCGGCACCGATCCTTAGCCAGAGAACTCTCTGGAACCATTAAAGAGATCCTGGGGACTGCCCAGTCTGTGGGCTGTAATGTTGATGGCCGCCACCCTCATGACATCATAGATGACATCAACAGTGGTGCTGTGGAATGCCCAGCCAGTTAAGCACAAAGGAAAGTATTTCAATAAAGGATCATTTGACAA
>NW_016815913.1:4083333-4087402 GCF_001698545.2 Rhinopithecus bieti | reverse complement strand
AAAAAAAAAAAAAAAAAAATAGGTAATCTACTTCAGACTTGGAAGAAGTATTGATTGAAGCTGTGAGGAATGGCCTTTGTCTCCATTTCCGATTTGTCGGAATGATCTGTCCTAAAGGTTGCAGGTACCTTATGCTACCTCAGACCTATGAAGGTAAGACAGATGTTAAAAGAAAGGAAAATAATTGTTGTCCAATTAGACATAATTTTAGAGTTATGTAGAATTTGACATGGAGCTGTGTTTTCAGATCCTGCCTGGTCCCAGCATTTCTAGTTGCCTTCTTCCCAGAACTGAGGCTATCCAATGAGCCATCAGTAGTCCCTTCCCAGGCCTGTAGTCATTCTCAACCTTGATTGTACAATGAGATCACCTTGGGTACTAGAAAAATGCCAGCATCCAGACCCACACCCAGAGATTCTGATCTAATTAGATGGGGAGGGGATCCAGGCATCAGCGATTCTCATATGTAGTCAGGGTTGAGAGTCTCTGCTCTAGAGACCCGTTGTACCTCGGGCAGGAGGGATTTCAGGAGGTTGAGGTGAATGCTCTTCAGCTCAGCAATGCTGTGATCACTGCTGTTGTCTGGCCTTGACATGGCTCTGCTATTTGATAGCTCATTTCTCTACCAGTGTCAAAGACTCAAATCCCACCTTTGACCACAGTTCTGATAACAGGAGTCCTGCTTTCTTTTCCTGTGGCCAAGTCCACAGCTTGTTAATTTGCCCAGTTCATCACAGTCTGGAAGACTGAGACTCTATTTTTTATTTTTTACATATGGGGATCGAAGCCTTGCTTGATGAATTGCTACTAGAATGTCCTGTGCTAACTGAAAGTTCCATACAGCACTCTTGCTGAATGCCGGCTTTCAGTATTCCTCCTCCTAGGACACACTCTTGTTTGGGTTGGGTGTCCCTGATAGGAAAGCTGGTCAGAGCAATCCCCGAGGGCCACGTTCTCAAGGTAGCTTGGTGCTGGTTGACTTGACCTGCTGCGTTTCTGGCTGGGCCCCGTCCTGTTTTTCCCAGTGTTTGTTCCATTGTAGAGGCTGCGTGTGGTTCTTGATACAGGTCCTTCATGTCTACATCCCTCTGCCCTAACTGTAGGTCACCAAATTTTACACAGCCTTTTACATGACAAAAGATGTTGATTCAGATGAACCGATTCTGAAGACCAGGCTGCTGGGCACTTGCTCCCAGACAGGGAGGGTAGATCAGAACCTTCTGAGGAGCCGGAAACATCCCACTTCCTACTGAGATCACTAATGTACAAATCTAGGAAGCCTTTCTTGTGTGGACCAATCCTATGAATCCCTCCCTCTGGTGACTCTGGTGGTTAGTGTGTGAACCAGGGGACTATATGTCTGCAAACAGTGACTTGAGTGTTAAAGATTTGCTTTGGGTAGATTTAACCTCATGTTTTTTTTTGTTTTTTTTTTTTTCTTTCCCTTTTGTTAGTAATACCCAGAGCGTTTCATCTATTACCTCATTTATCTTCTAGAAATCTGGGAATTAGGATTTGCAGGTGCCCACTCTTTTATTGATATGGAGGGAGAAAGCATGGGGCTTACCTAAAGGTGAGAGAGAGAGAGAGAGAGAAAGAATGGATTATGACTTATTCTCGACCTGGATTATATATTTCTTGTGTATCATACTTAGCTTCACAATTTTAGCTGGCTTAAAAGAAAAAGAAAAAAATTTATTAGTGTTCAATAATTGAAGATTTTGTTTGTTGTTAAAACCAGGAAATTAGATCATTTTCCTGGCCTAATTGATCTGAAATTAATTGCAGACTGAGGGAGAGATGAAGAGGGAGACAAGCTAATGCGTGATAACTTTTTTAACACTCAGTGATCTGGGACATTGGTGCTGACCTGGTCAGTTATTTGAGGAAGATGTCCCTACTAGCTCCCTTGAAAAATTATGTTCAAAAGTCAAACTTAAGTCAAATAAGTGGATTTATTATGGAATTTCTACTGTAAGCAAATTCCTCAAGTATATTTATACAGATAGTGTCTTACTTGGCTCTGATTTTTTTTTTATTTTTTTATTTTTTTTTTTACTTTTTGAGACAGTTTTGCTCGTCACCCAGGCTGAAGTGCAGTGGCCTGGTCTTGGCCCATTACAGCCTCTACTTCCTGAGTTCAAGCAGTTCTCCTGCCTCAGCCTCCCGAGTAGCTGGGACTACAGGTGCCCACCACCACGCCCTGCTGATTTTTGTACTTTTAGTAGAGGTGAGGTTTTGTCATGTTGGCCACTCTGGTCTCAAACTCCTGACCTCAAGTGATCCACCACCTCAGCCTCCCAAAGTTCTGGGATTACAGTGTGAGCCACCGTGCCCAGCCCTGGACTCTGATTTTTGAAGCAGCTACTTTGCTTAATGGCTGGCTTATTAACTCATTCTGACTTTGACATGTTCCATTGTGGATTGGATGCTACCCATTAATTGTCCAACTTCAGGGAACATGAGCAGAAACATGTGTTTGGGCCTCATCTCTGGAGTTTTTGATTGATTAAGTCATGGTGGGGGTGTAGGGGGGATGGGTGTAGGGGCCTGAGTGTCTGCATTTTTCAGAAGCTTTCCAGGTGGTTCTACTAGATCCAAAAGCCGAGAAATGCTATTGTAGAAGGATACAAATACACAGGTGTGGCCTTTGGAGATGCTTCCAACCCTGAGTTTCCTTATAGGTTGATCCAGTGTGAAGTGTCAAAAAGTTTTGGAAAGATTTAGAAACTTACAAAAATATGAAGTTAACAAAGAAAATAATATACATTATAGTAGAATTATTTACCAGTAAGAAGGATTTTCTACTGGGCTATTTCAAATAGAAAAAGTCTCTAGTACATTCAACATATAAGTTGATTGAAAAATACAAGTTGTTAAAAAATACAAGATTGACATACAGTTTTTTGAAACACATCTAACTGGGGAAAGTAGCCAGGATGTCTCAGACCTCTTTTATTTTGCCAGAAAAGAAGTTGTTTGAGACCTAAAATGTTGGCACTTTAATATTTTGGGATCTGGGAAAACTAACTCTAAGTTTGCATTATTACTATTAATAGAGAGGTACCAGCACAGTTGAATTAGACAAACATTTAATGGGAGATTTATTGGATGAAGTGAAATTATGGAGGTCTTTGAGTGTCGCTATTAGAAAGTGTTTAAACTTTATTCTGAAAGCAGGGGAAGCTATCGAAGCAGAGGGTGACCTGATGAGATTTTCACTTGAGAAAGATCACCCAGAGGGAATGGATGAATTGGAGGAAGGGAAGGGTGGTATGGAGATTGGAATCCCAGTCAGTAGCTTATTTCAGCAGTCTGAGCTAGAGCAGATGGCACAGGCCCACCCATAGCTGGGGGTGGGTGGAACAGAGAAGGTGGGAGTTGTGGAACTGATCTCCACATAATTTATCCTCTTAATCTGGACTACTGTGAGAGTGAAGGGGAGCATAATTAATAGTAATGCCAGGCTGGGCACGGTGGCTCACGCCTATAATCCCAGTGCTTCGGGAGGCTGAGGTAAAAGGATCCTTGAGCCCAGGATCCTTGAGTTCAAGACCAGCCTGGGCAACATAGACCTTATCTCAATTTTTACAAAATTGTGGTCATAACCCCAGGACAAAAGGTGTACATGAAAACTGTCTCAGACAAACAGGGACAAATAATGGTGCTAAATGTGGAGAGAATAAGGACAACTTCTAGGGATTTTTCAAGGAGTTGAGGAAATTTGGACAGAAATTTGTATCTGGAGCTCAGGAAAAATGTTTAGGCTGAAGACATGTATTTGGGATCTTCAGTATAGACAGTAGTGATAAAGGATGATGCCTGAATTAATTATATTCATTTGAGAATTGGGATAAGAAGGAGAGAGCCAAGGATCCTGTACATATTTGTAAAACCAGAGCAGAAAAGTATTGTTCATCTGATCCTCTTGAAAATTTTGAATGCTTAGAACATGAACAGAGAGGCCCTGCCTCTCCTTCCTTCCTTCCTTCCTTCCTTCCTTCCTTCCTTCCTTCCTTCCTTCCTTCCTTCCTTCCTTCCTTCCTTCCTTCCTTCCCTCCTTCCCTCC
>NW_016815913.1:4074823-4079793 GCF_001698545.2 Rhinopithecus bieti | reverse complement strand
TCCCTCCCTCCCTTCCTTCCTTCCTTCCTTCTCCCATACTATGAAAATTCACTGGCTTAACATGTGGTGTCTTCATTTATCCTCTTTGTACTTCATTATTTCTTTTCTTTCCAATCAGCAAATTGCATTTAAAATAGTCTTGGGTATTCAGGAACTAATTATATAATTTAGAAGTTCTCATTACCCCCCTACAGTCCACAGTATTTTTCTTTCAACCCTTGAGAGATTTGGCAAGCCTTTCCTGTTAGTACCATGGTGGGTTTCTTTAAAGCAACTTTTAGAAAAGGCATTATTTTTGGGTCATGTAGGGAGATAAGAATTTTTTTTTAACCTCTTCTTCTGAAATTATATAGCACATTCTACTTCCAGCGTGGAAGATTTAATCACCATCATGTGGCATGCATTAAATTAATAGAGTGCTACATGAGCTGATTTAAGAGGCTTTGTGTAATATGTTGGTCAGCTGCATTGATACGACTCCCTCCTGTGTTGGCACTTTGGATGTTTGCCTTGTGTTTTGACTATTGTCTTTGGGATTGTAAATTACTCAGGAAAGCTCATCAGAGTAAATTAAGTTCCACATCTAATTTTCATCAAGATTTTTATTTTATTCAACTTTACCGTTTGGCTAATAGAGGCTTACAGAGGCCAAGTGCCTTGGCCAAGGTTATCTAGCACGTTAATGTCTTAGCTCAGACGAGTTTTTGTTCAGTCCCTGTTGATTCCTGCATTATATATTCATCAGTCTGGTAATTAACATCCAGTCATCCTTGTTGCTCTCCTTATGAACTGGCTGTGTTGTAGGGTCCTCTACACCAGTGGGATTTATGGGAAGTCTGCATGCCCATGCATTATCTTTTATGTGAAAATGAGAAACATATAGAGATCAATTATGATAATCTCCTGCATGGCAGATGCGGCTCTTGAGGGATTTGTTACCCCGTGACAGCAAAATCAAGCCAGGGGCTGCTCGGCTCACCACTTGGACACTTGAGCAGAGTGGAATGATAAGTCATAGGCTGGTATTTGAAGCTGGCATGGTAGAAGGCAGGATGGCCTGCAAATAAATTACTTCATTTCAGGGGCATGAAGCCTTCGCCAGGATAGAAATGTTTTGCATTCATTTCCTAGAGGCTACGGGAAGTGTGGCATAGCTGTTAGATTTTTGTTGCTTGAGGGCTTTGTCTGCCCAGATACAGAATGTGAAGCTTGCAGAAATCCAGCTAGGAGACTATTCCAGAAGGATCAGACAATAGGAACTTGTAATTAGCCTCCACAGTCCTGAGCCTTCTAGGATATGCTAGAATGCAAAATACTTTGAAAAATTCCTGGGTTGAAATTTAATTTAAATATGTCAAGTTGAGTACCATGAATAAAGAGAAGGGTATACTGTAATTATGTATAACTCTTGAGGTATGAATTCATCTGAAACTACATTCAAGCTATGTTTTTTTTCTCTCTGGTGAAACTGTATTTCCATAGTAATTTACTTTTTCTTTTTATTATTGGTCTCCTCTCTTAGTTAATAATGCTTTTTTATTTTAAGTAATTCCTGTAATTTGTGTCTCTTTTCTTCTGTCTCTCATCATCACGCACACATCTGTATGGCAGGGAAGACAATGTTAGTGTTACTATGAGGGCAATTGGCGAGCCAGTTAATCACCTCCCCAGCACAGATAGCTGGGAGCTGCTTTGCTGTCGGGCAGAGATAAATTAGCAAGGGAGAATGATGATTTAAAACAATGCCTTAGAATGATTATCAAACAAAGGCAAGCATTTAGCAAGCTGTTAAGCTGCAGAGAAATCCCCAGGAAGGAGAAAAGCGACAGCCTTTATCTAGCAATAAGGGCAAATGGTAAGAATAAAGTGCCAGCCCAGGCACACTTTATGTCAATTCAAGTGACTAAAGGCCAATTCGGTGCAGCGTGTTTGGATCATATGTTGTAAAATGCATGACCTTGTTTCCTGATGCTGATTTATAGCTTGGTGTGCTTCAAGCTTTATTTTCTTTCATGAAAAAATCCTCAACCCTTGATGGGAAAGTGGCAAACCTGAAGTAGCTGCAGAGGTCTGAAGGCACATCGCTTCTTGAAGGCAGTGCAGCTCATCCCCGGCTTGGATTGCTTTGTGAGTGGAACTAACAGGCAGGGACAGTGTCTTGTCAGAAATACCATGAAGTGTGAAATAGAGTCAGGTTCTTTGCCAGGTGAAGTGGGTAGAACTGTTAGAGGTACAACCACTCACTTACAGGGGATTGAGGTCTCATCAGGATCAAATGAACGCAGTTCAACAACAGTGGCTCGGATGGTCCTCAAAGCAATGTGTAGGGCTGATTTAGGAGTTATTTATTGAATTGATCTATTCCTACAAATGCCTGGAAAATTCACGTGCTCGTCTTACACATTCTTGGAGCTTGTTTTCCAATATGTGGCGTTACCTGGGGGATAGAGTCCCTGCCTTTAGCACTTTGCTGTTTTTCTTCTGGGTTTTGGCTGGAATTAAATTTCTACATCAATCATGTCCCTGGTTGGCTTCTTCCACTTTGAGAATATTAAACTCTTTCTTCTGTATGTAAGTGCAGAAATGCATTCACATGGAATTCAGTGTTTTGCTGCCCTTTCCCTGTGCCTGTTTTTGGAGCTCTGCTCAGATTGGGGATGTAACCTTGCGCTCTTCTCATCCCCGGCACTCGGTTAACCTTGGATGGCTAGTAATGCACTGCCGAGGTGGAGTTTGGGGCTCACATTTCTTCAGTGAATTTTGTGTTCCTGGATAGCATGGTGTTCCTGCCTAGATTATTGTGGTGCTCATTTGTGACTGGATCAGAATGATAAGCTGCTTTGCAGAGCAGGTATAAACGCAGTGCCGAGGGACCTGTGTTGGTGCCAGAGCACTTTTCCTTTATTGGTGTAAACAGTGAGTATACTAATCCCTCATCATCAAGAGAACAGACTTCCAGTCATTGCCCTGCTAAGCCCTGGTTGTGGAGAGGGGTTGGGGCTTTCACTGTGTGCTTTCGGAAGAGACCCTTGGACTTAGAGCTTTGTCACCTGTGACCCCACCCTTTTCTGCTTGTTAATCCATTCATAACCAGGGAAATAAGAAGGGAATTGTAAAATGCTGAAGCTCTGAGGGACTTTAGTCCCTTCCAATTATTTAGTTTACATATGAAGGGAGTGAACCCAGTTACTTTAGTTTGGCCAGTTTAAATGATCAGTAGCTGGGACTAAACCAGAACATGAGTCTCGTGATCTTCAGCTAAAACCGTCTTTGACTCCATCACTCAGGTGCTCCCTGAGATGAGCAGGCGGCCAGGAGCAGGTGTTAGAGATAATTGTTGGGTTTCCAGATCAAGTTGCAGAGTGGGCTGAGGATGGGCTCATCCATTTTTTTGACTAGTTCTCAGAGTTAGAAGGGACTGAATTGTATGTATTATTTATCTCATAAAATATCCAGTATAGTAGGGATCACACTATACACACTTATAAATAGAAAGGCATTATGTGAACTAATGAGGGTCACACACATGTTGTAGGGTCATAAAGGCCTGCGTTTGGATCTTGAAAAGATATATAACCTTGGACAATGAAACTTACCCTCTCTGAAGTGTAGCTTCCCAACTGTAAAATGGAAATAATACCTACTTTTAGAGTTATTGCGAAGAATAACGATGGTAACATATAAAAGCTCCTGATATATTAACTGGAACGTAGTAGGTACTCAATAAAATGCAGTTTACTTTTCTTATTTTGACATTTCTCCATGGCTAAGCTTACTAAGCACCCTCTAGAACATGTAGACTTATTTATTCACTCTCTGAACTTTCTATCTTTGTATAGTTTTAACCTTCAAGATTTCCAAAGAATATTTTGGGAAAGAGATTCACATAAAGAAGGCCACTGGAAGGTGTAGGATAGGAAAAGAAGCCAAAAGTAAGACCGAATGTAGAAGATAATACAAACTTGGGAGTATAAGAGGTGAAGGCTGAGAAAGCTTTATCCTGATGATTAGAACAAAATAATTGTTTTTGGTCAGAATCCCATTGAATTGTGTAAGAAGGGTCATGCCCTTCTTATTCAGTTAAGTAGCTCTTTTAACTGTTTTAAAAGAACAGCTAAAACAGTTCTTCTAACTATTTATTTGATTTGCTCCAAAATGATCCCATCTAACTTAGAACAAAACCTCTCACAACTGTTTCCAGTGAGTAAAATTTTAAGGTTGTTTGCTATTATTCAGAAAATGCCCATTTAATGCTTCCAAAGGACAGGAAATGGGAGCTGGGAAAAGGTACAGATATACAGCTAGCAAATGTTCTCTAATAACACCCAGGACAGCATGGTCATCAGTCATGGCAGTGACCAATAGCAGAGGAATGAAAGGCAGACAGTGTCGCGCGTGACTGGGCACGTCTTTCATGCCTGCCATCTCACCCCTCCAATGGCCAGGAATGGGCCTTAGCACAAAACTGGCAGAGAGAGAGAGAGTCTCTTAATAGATACTTATCTTGTCTTCTCCCAGATTCCAAACATGCCAGGCCTGGTCAAGCTGTCCTATCTGCTTTTAGAGTTGAAGAACGCATTGTCTGAATATATGAATGTTTTCCGAAACAACCACACAGAGGAACATTTTGAAAAGGGAACAGAACTGGCTAATCATTCTGTAACTGATGAAAGAGAAATTTGGTCTAATTTCTTATATGTTTGACCTGTTTTGAAAATAAGGAAGAAAAGGCATTACTTGGTTTTTAGTCAAGGAAACATTTCACATAGATCTGCAGAATGATGGTGAGATGAGAGAGAACAGAAAGGCAGTCTTAAGCAGGAAGAAGGTAAGGCTTGGGAAGCTGTTGAAACAGTAGGCACATGTTTAAGACCTGACATGATAGACCTGACATGATCTTTATGGTGGGACTGTAAACTAGTTCAACCATTGTGGAAGACAGTGTGGCGATTCCTCAAGGATCTAGAACT